>NC_090377.1:30658200-30973937 GCF_036365525.1 Heterodontus francisci | reverse complement strand
ATTCTAAGTGTGGCCTAACTAACGTTCTGTACAGCGGCAGCATGACTTGCCAATTTTTATACTCTATGCCCCGACCGATGAAGGCAAGCATGCCAAGTGGGTCAATAACCAGAGGTCATTGATTTAATTGTCGACTGAAAATCATTGGCAAAAGATCTAAAGTGGAGATGAGGAGATTTTCACTCGGAATGTTGACAGGATCTGGAATGATCTACCTGAAAAGGTGGTGGAAATTGGTTCCAGAAATAATTTTAGAAGAGAGTTGGGCAGGTCCTCGGGGATGAGGATCTTGCAGGGTTACAAATAAAAAAATTGGAGATGTGTGACTAAGTATGACTGCTCTTTAAAAGAGTCAGCACAGGCATGATGGGCCAAATGGCTTTCTTCTGTGCTGTAAGTTTCTATGATTTTAAACTGTCTCTTACGTTTTCATAGTTCAGTGCTACATTCACACTGGAAGATACAGGAAACCACAGGTATTTTTTCTAAGAAAGTGCAGATTGTATAAATACAGACATCAAAGTCACTCACTAGGTGGTAGGTCTGGTGCAAACAACAAGACGCTTTGAGCACTTTGACAGGTGACTGTGTGGTAGAGCAGTGGATGGGCACATCAGTGTAGCTACATCCTCCAAACTACTCTCTGGTTTCTGCAAAATAAGCCATAGAGTTACTTGCTGAATACATCAGCTACAGTGAACAAATGGTAGGCTAATTAAATCTTACTTGACATGCAGAGCACACTCAATGATTCTTCAGTAGCTGTAGTAGTCAGTGTAAAATGTACATGCAATGAGGGAACACCCAGATTTGGAGTGACATGACACTATTGTGTAGCATTATGTAATTTAGTTGACCCCTATTGGTGTCGTGGACTGAGTCTCTCAATTATTATACTCACCACACTGGTGAGAAGCCAGCAGGCATTGACTATGCCTCTTTGGGATGTTCATACTAAGTGGTGTCTCAGTCTGAAAGTCAATCCAACTCGATGTGGCCAGCTATTCCTTTACGCGGTTCTTGAGGCAAAGAACCCCTTTGGCCTGAGTGCTAATCTGTAAACAAATGGATGCTCTTTATATTAGGTAACCAGTCCCTAGAGATATCTGTGAAAAGAACAAATATGTTTAGTATTATCTACAATGCATAACATGTAATTAACATTGCTCCAAAGTTTGTTTTATAATGTGTTAATTCTGCAATTGTTGTTCAACACACAAATATTAAGACTACTTCTTTACAAAATTTTACAGAGGAAGACTCCACAACAACAACAAGAAGAATAGCTTATATTTATATAGCACCTTAAATATAATAAAATGTCTCCAGGCACTTCAGAGGACCATTATAAAGCAAAATTAGGCACTGAGACACATAAGGTGATATTACGGTAGGTGACCAAAATTTGGTCAAAGAAGTAGGTTTTAAGGAGTCTTTTAAAGGAGGAAAGCAAGGTAGAGAGGCAGAGAGGTTTAGGGAAGGAAATCCATAGCTTAGGATCTCAGTGGCTGAAAGCATTGTCACCCATGGTGAAACAATTAAAATTGGAAATGCTCAAGACACCAGAATAAGTTAAGAGCAAATATCTTGGAGGGTTGTGGCGCTGGAGGGGATTACAGAGATATGGAAGGGCAAGGCCATGGAGGTATTTGCAAACAAGGATGAGCATTTTAAAATCAAAACATTACTTGACTGGGACCCAATGTAGGTCAGTGAGCATAGGGCTGATAGGTGAATGGGACTTGGTGTGAGTTGGGACACTGACAGCAGGGTTTTGGATGACCTCAAGTTTGCGAATGGTAGGATGTGAGAGGCTGGCCAGGAGTGCATACTTGCAGGTGTTGTCAAATTGGCTGATTTGGTATCACTGTGCTCGACGATTGTGAGTTTAAGCCCCATTCTAGGACTTTAACACACATTCCCATCTGCCACTCTGGTGAATCGTAAGGTTGTGCTGCACTATTGAAGGTACTGTCATTTGGATGAGATGTTGGTTCAAGTGGGTATAAGGATCCCATGCCACAATTTAAAGAGGAGCAAAGAGTTCTCCTGGTGGCCTGGCCAACATCTCTGCATCAAAATGCATCATCAAAAACCGATCAACAGCTCATTCATTCAATTTCTTTACTTGTGGTATCTTACTGGGCAAAAAATGACTGCCATATTTGTCTAGCGACACTAGTCACTACACTTAAAAATAATTCATTATGTAAGGTGTTTCTGAGAAGTGTGATAAAGAGCTATATAGATGCAAGCCTTCCTTTCTAAGAAGTCAGAATTGTCAGAAATTTCTGTCAATACAAGACTTCTCTGAGACTTTTGGAAGATTCTTATACATGCATATATTCATGCTAAGGATGACTGATATTGTGCTATGTCTAGATATGCTTACTATATATGTAAAAAGGATGTAAACATTAACAGTTCTTTATTGCCCACTTTAGAAATATGATATAGTTTAAATAATTCTAATTTGTGTACAGCACAAACTGATGATCATGCTAATGCTCATATGTATCATATAATGATGCATTAACATGCATCAGTACTGTTTAATTAATCATGATAGAGTTAAGAACATAAGAACATAAGAAATAGGAGCAGCAATAGGACATATGGCCCCTCGACCTGCTACACCATTCAATTAGATCATGGCTGATCTTCTATCTCAACTCTGCTTTCCTGCTCTATACCCTTATTCCTTGATTCCCATGGAGTCCAAAACTCTATCAATCGCTGTCTTGAATATACTCCACGACTGAGATAGAGAGGTAGAGAATTCCAAAAATTCACAATCTTCTGAATGAAGAAATGTCTCCTCATTTCAATCCTTAATGGCTGATCCCTTATCCTGTGACTGTGACTCCAGTGCTGTACTCTCCAGCCAGGAGAAGCAGCCTCTCAGCATCTGCCCTTGTCAAGCCGTCGAAGAATTTTATATGTCTCAGAGAGATCACCTCTCATTCTTTTGAAGTTTAGAGAAAATAGGCCCATTCTACTCAATACTTCCACATGGGACAACTCTCTCATTCCAGGAATCAACCTAATGAACCTTTGTTGCACCCCATCTAAGGCAAGTATATCCTTCCTTAGGTAAGGAGACCAAAGCTACACACAGCGCTCCAGTTGTGGTATCACCAAAGCCCAATATCATTGAAGCAAATCTTTACTCTTATACTCCATATATTGCAATAAAGGCTAACATACCATTTGCAATGAAGAGGGATGGGAGGAGGCTCAAATGGAGCATATACACCAACATTGACTACTTGGACCAAATTATGCATAAAGAATTCTGCCTAATGTAGAGCAAAAAAAAACAAAAGATTAAGATTGATTTATATAACAATTTTACAAGGCAGAGGTTCTCTTATACAATAAGTGCATGTTGGATAATGCTGAGCATGTTGGACAAGATTTTTCCAACATGCACTTGCTTTGTGTGAATGCCCACAATTGGCACAGGGCTTTGTAAAATTTATCCCATACATATATATATATATGTAATGAAAGTGTATTGTTAGCAAATTTAAGGTTACATATGTTAATTGGTTAAAACACGAGAAAATGCTTCAATTGAACTTTTAATCACTCGTGTAAACTTCTAATGCCGCTTGAAATATGTATCAAAAATATACCAAATGGCTCACATAAATTTGCAAATTTCCTCCCAACAATGTACACTTGCAGAGTTCCAACCTCCCCTCACTTCTGGGGATTAACCTTAGAGGCAGTGTCCGATGTTGCAACAAATTCTGCAGGACAGCAAGGCAAAACTTACCTAACCTTTGCAGGCACTGAGGGCTCTCACTTTGGTGGCGCCACCTCTTCAAGAACAGGAAAGTGAAGGCACGTGAGTGCTGCACATCAAGCAGAAGATTGCGAAAGGCTGGTAGAATCCCGGCGAATTGCATTCTAATTTATGCAAAAAGATAATTAACATATTTAAAGTATGGTCCTGTCTCAGAGCAGCGGAGGTGCCGCCACGGAAATTGGCCGGCTCCGGGAAAATCGGAACCCAGAATTACAGCGTCGGGTTCCGTGGCAAGCAATTATGCTCCGATTCTCTGATCAACCACCCACTTGCCTCAAAACCCGCCTTCAGGCTGAGAACAAGATCCAGCCCAAGGTGTGTAAAGAAAAACTGAACATTTTTGTTTGTCCTTGGGATAAAGGTACATTTATTGTCCATCCCTGGTTGCCCTGAGCAGGTGGTGCTGGGTCTTCCCAGTCAGCCACTGCAGTCCTTGTGCTCCCATGATGGTGTTAAGTAGGGAAATCAGAATTCCGACCATGCGATAATCAATGAACAGTGAGATTTGTCCAAGTCAGAATGGTATGACATTTGGAGATGATGATGTTCCCATGATGTTCCTGTTCTTGTCTTTTTCAGTACTAGAGGTCGCAGTGCTGGGAAGTGCTGCTCAAGTAAATTGGAGTACATTTTATAGACAGTACATATTGTAATAACAGTGCACCAATGCTACAGGAGATAAATATTGAGTTCAGTGGCAGTGGTGCAGATCAAGTGGACTGTCTTGTCCTGGATGGTATTGAGCTTCTTGAATGTTGTGACTGCACTCATCAAAATATATGATGAGTATATTCCTGATTTAAGCCTTGTAATTGTCGGAGAGATATTGCGAGTCAGGAAGTGAGCCAGTCATGGAAGAGTATCCAAATGGTATCAGATCAGTAAGGCTGGTTCTGTTGAACTTTTGGTCAGTAGTGACCCCCAGGGTTTTGATGGTGGGGAAATCAACAATGCTAGTACCATTAAAGGTCAGATCAAGGTGTTTGAGCCTTCTCTTCTTGAAAATGGATATTTCTTGGCACTTATATGATGGAAATGTTACCTGTCACTTGTCAACCTCAGCCTGAATAATGTTCAAGTCTCACTTTTCAGAGCATGATGGGCCCCCCATTTTACTTTTATTTTTAGTTATTTTTTCTTTTTCCTTTTTTTAATATTTTTTTGTGTGTTTATTTTATTTTATTTCATCTTAGTTTGTTCAGTTTGCTTACCCAATGTTTTTTTCATGTTTGTACTTGCGGCTGTTCAATTTTCAGTCCGTTAACACCCTATCTGTACTAATGCTTTGTCTTTCAACACACCATTAACATATTGTTTGCCTTTGCTCCACGACCTTCTGGTCAGCTATTCTGTGACCTTGTCCTATCTACACCTTCTCCTTTGTTATCTCTTGCCCCACCCCCGCTTTACTTGCTTATAACCTTTTACATTTCTAATATTTGCCAGTTCTGAAGAAGGGTCACCGACCTGAAACGTTAACTCTGCTTCTCTCTCCACAGATGCTGCCAGACCTGCTGAGTATTTCCAGCATTTCTTGTTTTTAGTTCAAATCCCACTGTCGGCTGGAATGGACTATTTCATTATCTAAAGGGTTGTGAAAGCATCACATCAAACAGCCACATTCTGAGCCTTATGATGGAGGATAAGTCATTGATAATGCTGGGGCATCTTGCTTGAGGCTTCCATAACTAACTCTGGCAAAGTTGTCCTGGCATCGCATTGAATGTTCCTTCATCAACCACAACCATATTCATGTGTGATTTTAAAATTTGCATCCTTGTTTACACATCCCTCCATGGCTTCTCCCCTCCCTATCTCTGTTACCTCCTCTAACCCTGCAGACTTTGAGAGCGCTGCACCCCTCCAATTCTGGCCCCTGAGCATCCCCAATTTTAATTGCTCCACCATTGCCAACCATGCTTTCTGGAGTCTAGGCCCTAAACTGTGGAATTCCCACCTTAAATCTCGCTGCCTCTCCACCTCGCCTCCTTTAGGTCCTTAAAGCCTACCTCTTTGGCCAAGTGTTTGGTCACCTTTCCTAACATCTCTTTATGCAACTCAGTGTGTGTCAAATTTTAAGAGCAAAATACTGTGGATGCTGCAACTCTGAAATGAGAATAGAAAGTGCCGGAAATGCTCAGCAGGTCTGGCAGCATCTGTGGAGAGTCAAGGTTTGTTTAATAATGTTCTGGTAAAGCATTTTACGATGTTACAGTTGCTATATAAATGCAAGTTGTGTGTTAACTATGACTCCAACCCTGGAGACTTTTCCATTTGATTTCAGTTTTCCTAGGGCTCTTTGATGATATATTCAGTCAAATGCTGCCTTGATCTTGAGGGCAACTACTCTCCCCTCTCCTCTGGCATTCATTAGTTATGTCTATGTCTGGATCAAGGCCAAGATGAGGTCAAAAGCCAGGTTGTTCTGGCAGAACACAACAGCATTGCTGAGCAGATTAGTCAAATAGGTGAAATCTGATTTTGCTATTGATTGCCTCTTCTATCATTTTGCTGACAGCTGGAAGGATGTTGATAGGTCAGTAACTAGCCAGATTAGACTAGTCTAACTATTTTTTTTGAATAGGATGTACCTGGACTAGTCCACATTGTCAGAAAGATGCCGTTGTCAAAGCTGCACTGAAATAGTTTGGTTAGTTCTGGCACAAATGCCTTCAGCATTACAGTTGGGATGTTATCAAGACAAAAGCAAAATACTGCAGATGTTGGAAAGCTGAAATATAAACAGAAAATGCTGGAAATACTCAGAAGATCAGGCAGCTTCTGTAAAGAGAGAAACAGAGTTAATGTTTCAGGTCTGTGACCTTTCGTCAGAACCTTATCAGGACCCATAGCTTTTGTTACACTCCAGGGTTATACAAATTTTCAAGTAGTTATAGAGAAGAATGTGTCAGCTCACAATAATGTAAGGTGCTCAGACTATTTACAGGAGTAATGCCATCAAACCTAAGAAGGCTCCTTTAAATTGCAAAGACGTACCGGTCACAGTAGGCCATAATAATTTTCAAGGCCTTAGCAAAGCTATATCAAAGCATTCACACTGATGATTCCAAGTATCAAAATCTCTCCCTGAAGATGTCAAAAATGTGTTCTTCAAGTTCCTTGGTGGCTGTATGGGCAGCACTGTATCTCTCCTGAGCTCCTGACCTTGGGTAATGCACTGTTATGGTGAGTTAAGACCGCAGGTCGGAACCTGATCCCTGAAAAGCCATTACTGGAATAAGACTAGCGCCATTGACTGTGCAAGATGAAGAAATCAATTTAGCTGCCATGGTAATGAGCATTAACGTGCATGACTCAGTTGTACATTCATTGAATGACAGTTCTTTGAATTCACGACCAGTACAATGTTCATGTCAGGGGCACATAAGGGGCCATATGAGTACAAGCAAATTTGGTAGGCTTATTAGTATTAGCAATAGCAGAATTTATCAGTAGCAAGGTTAATATATAAAGGATAGAGGAATGGCAGGACTGTTCCAATCTCTGCAGTGCACATCCTGTGCTATGTGGGAGCTCCAGGATGCTTCTCATATCTTGGATAACCATATGTGCAGGAAGTGTCATAAGTTGCAGCAGCCTAAGCTCCATGTTTTGGAACTTGAGCAGCAGCTGGTAACACTGCAGTGCATTTGTGAGAATGAGAGCTTCATGGATAGTACATTTATAGATGTGCTCAACCCTCAGGTTAAGAGTAGGCAGGGAAAAAGGGAATGGGTAACCACCAGACAGTTGAGATGAAATAGGTAGGTAGTGCAGGAGACCCCTGACTGCGTCTCACTCTCCAACAGATATTCAGTACTGAATACTGAGGAAAGTGATGGTTCATCTGGGGAGTCCAGCCAGAGCCAAGGCCATGTCACCATGGGTGGCTCAGCTGCACTGGGGGCACAAGGAAAACTGGAAGAGCGATAGTGATAGGAGATTCAATAGTCAGGGGAATAGACAGGTGTTTCTGTGGCCGCAGACATGAATCCAGGATAGTGTGTTGCCTCCCTGGTGCCAGGGTCAAGGATGTCACTGAATGGCTGCAGAGCATTCTGAGGGGTCCACATTGGTACCAACAACATAGGTAGGAAGAGAGATGTGGTCCTGCAGAAAGAGTTTAGTGAGCTAGGTAAGAAATTAGCAAGCAGGACCTCAAAAGTAGTAATCTCCGGATTACTCCCAGAACCATGCAAAAGTGAGTATAAAGATAGGAGAAGGATACTGCAGATGAAGGCATGGCTGAAAAGATGGTGCAAAAGGGAGGGCTTTAGATTCCTGGGACACTGGGACCAGTTCTAGAGAATGTGGGACCTGTACAGGCCAGCTGGGTTGCACCTGAACAAAGCTGGGCCAAATTTCCTTGCGGGGCGATTTGCTAGTGTTATTGGGGAGAGTTTAAATTAAATTGTCAGGGAGCTGGGAATCAGGAGGAAATATCAAAGAGGAATACCATGGTGCACAGAATACTGGGAGAGATAGATTGCACTAAAGTAGAGAATAGTAAGTTACTGGGTGGGGTCAGAGGAAGGGAGAAAGTAACAAAGTCTAAATCAGGCTTAATGTGCATGTATGTGAATGCACAGAGTGTTGTTAATAAGATTGGGAAGTTACAGGCACAGATTGCCATGTGGAAATATGATGTTGTGACTATGACAGAGACCTGGCTCAAAGAAGGGCAAGACTGGTATTGAATATTCCTAGATACAATGTGTTCAGGAAAGATAGGAAAGGGAAAAAAATGGGGAGGGGTGGCGGAATTGATTAAGGAGAGCATTGCCATGCTGGAGAAAAAGGATGTCCCAGAGGGGTCGAGGACAGAATCAATTTGGCTAGAGCTAAGGAGCAAAAAAGGTGCAGTTACATTGCTCGGTGTTGTCTATAGGCCACCAAATAGTGGAAAGAACAAGGAGGAACAAATTTGCAAGGAAATTACAGAGAAGTGCAAGAATTATAAGGTAGTTATAATGGGGGACTTTAAATATCCAAACATAGACTGGGATCGTAGTAGTGTAAAGGGCAGTGAGGGACAAGAGTTCCTAGAGCGTGTTCAAGACAATTTCCTACAACAGGATGTTGCTAGTCCAACAAGAAAGGAGGCACTGCTAGACCTGGTTCTTGGGAATGAGGTGAGCCAAATGGATCAAGTATCAGTAGGAGATCCTTTAGGGAACAGTGATCATTGTAGCATAAGGTTTAGGCTGATTATGGAAAAGAACAAAGAACAATCCAGAGTAAGAATAATTAACTGGGGAAAGCCAACTTCAATGGGGTAAGGTAGGAACAGAGCTGGGGCGAATAAATTGAAGTCAAAGGTTGGCAGGAAAAACAGTAGCTGAACAATGAGCTACCCTGAAAGAAGAGATAGGTCGGGCACAGTGAAGGTCTGTTCCCTCGAAGGCGAAAGGTAGGGTAAACAAATCCAGAACCCCTGGATGATAAAAAAGTAGAGATTAAGATAAAGAAGAAAAAGTGTACTTTCGACAGATGCCAGATAGAAAATACTATTGAGAACCAGGCTGAATGTAGAAAGTCCAGAGGGGAGTGAAAAGCAAATAAGAGAAGCAAAGAGAGAGCATGAAAAGAGACTGGCAGCTGACATTAAAGGGAATCCCAAAGTTTTCTATGGGCATATAAACTGTAAACGGGTGGTAAAAGAAGTACAAAGTAGTATACTGTATTCGCTGCTCACAGTGTGGTCTCCTCAACATTGGGGAGACCAAGCGCAGACTGGGTGACAGCTTTGCGGAACATCTCCGCTCAGTCCGCAAGCAGGACCCTGAGCTTCCGGTTGCTTGCCATTTCAACACTCCCCCCTGCTCTCATGCTCACATCTCTGTCCTGGGATTGCTGCAGTGTTCCAGTGAACATCAACGCAAGCTCGAGGAACAGCATCTCATCTACCGATTAGGCACACTACAGCCTGCCGGACTGAACATTGAGTTCAATAATTTCAGAGCATGACAGCCCCCCACCCATTTTACTTTCATTTTTAGTTATTTTTTCTTCCTTTTTTTTTACATTTTTTTTACATGTTTTACAATCTTTTTTTGCATTTATTTCATTTCATCTTAGTTTGTTCAGTTTGCTTACCCACTGTTTTTTTCAGGTTTTTTTTCAGGTTTGCACTTGCTGCTGTTCAATATTCAGTGTATTCACACCTAATCTGTACTAATGCTTGTCTTTCAACACACCATTAACATATTGTTTGCCTTTGCTCCGTGACCTTTTGGTCAGCTATGTGGCCTGGTCCAATCTGCACCTTCTCCTTTGTTATCTCTTGCCCCAGCCCCACCTCACTTGCTTATAATCTGTGACTTTTCTAATATTTGTCAGTTCCGAAGAAGGGTCACTGACCCGAAACGTTAACTCTGCTTCTCTATCCACAGGTGCTGCCAGACCTGCTGAGTGATTCCAGCATTTCTTGTTTTTGTTTCAGATTTCCAGCATCCGCAGTATTTTGCTTTTATTTTAGTGGTAAAAGAAGTAGTTGGGCCGATTAGGGACCATAAAGGGGATTTACACATGGAGGCAGAGGGCATGGCTGACGTATTAAATGAATACTTTGCATCTGTCTTTACCAAGGAAGAAGATGCAATTCAGGAAATGGTGAAAGAGGAGGTAATTGATTAAATTGATAAGGAGAACGTATTGGATAGGCTGTTTGTACTTAAAGTGGATAAAGCACCAGGACCGGATGAGATGCTGAGGGAAGTGAGGGTGGAACTCACGGAGGCACTGGCCATAATTTTTCAGTCTTCCTTAGACTCAAGGGTGGTGCCAGAGGACTGGAGAATTGCAAAATATACACCCTTGTTCAAAAAAGGGTGTAAAGGTAAGCCCAGCAACTACAGCCCAGTCAATTTAACTTCAGTGGTGGGGAAACTTCTAGAAATAATGATTCAGGACAAAATTAATAGTCACATGGACAAATGCGGGTTAAGTAAAGAAAGCCAGCATGGATTTCTTAAGGGAAAATCATGTTTAACTAACTTGCTGGAATTTTTTGAGGAGGTAACAGAGACGGCTGATGAGGGCAATGCTGTTGATGTAGTGTACATTGACTTTCAAAAGGCATTTAATAAGGTGTCACACAACAGACTTGTGAGCAAAGTCATAGCTTATGGAATAAAAGGGACAATAGCAGCATGGATATGGAATTGGCTGAATGACAGGAAACAAAGAGTAGTGGTTAATGGATGTTTTTTGGGCTGGAGGATGGTTTGTAATGGAGTTTCCCAGGGGTCAGTGCTGGGACCCTTGCTTTTCCTGATATATATTAATGACCTAGACCTTGGTGTACAAGGCACAATTTCAAAGTTTGCAGATGATACAAAACTTGGAAGCTTTGTGAACTGTGAGGAGATAGTGTAGAACTGCAAAAGGATGGTGGAATGGGCAGATAGATGGCAGATGAAATTCAATGCAGAGAAATGTGATGTGATTCATTTTGGTAGGAAGAATATGGAGAGACAATATAAAATAAAGAGTACAATTCTAAAGGGGCTGCAGGAGCAGAGGGACCTGGGTGTATAGGTGCATAAGTCATTGAAGGTGGCAGGACAGGTTGAGAAAGTTGTTAATAAAGCATACAGTTTCCTGGGCTTTATTAATAGAGGCATAGAGTACAAGAGCAAGGAGGTTATGTTGAACTTATATAAGACACCATTTTAGCCTCTGCTGGAGTATTGCATCCAGTTCTGGGTGCCTGTAGGGGAGACTGGCATAGGGAACCAAGGGATACTTGGCATAACTTAGGTCCCTGTAACTTGAGAAAGCTTGCCTGTTAGACACACAAATTATATGAATACCTAATCAGAAGGAAACGAGCTCAGGAGAGAGACACCCAAATCTTATGAATAGCCTAAGAATCCTATGAATAGGGTAACCAAGAAGTTGACGAGGTGAATAATATAACCAAGGCAGGATGAGATTAGGAAAGGCAATAGATGGGAGATGATGTAATTAAGAAACAGTTTACCATGTAAACCTTCTGTAAAAGTGTATAAAATAACTACTGGAACAGTGTACTAGCAGAACCCCTACAATAATTCGTGTGAGTAGGACTTCCCCTTGCATGCTCGTAAATAAAGATCGCTTGTTGGTCTATGACATCTGACTCTTGAGGCGTTTTTGAGTACTGGGGCAAGCCCTCACCGATTACATGCCGCACTTTAGGAAAGACATGAGGGCATTGGAGAGAGTACAGAAAATATTCACGAGAATGATTCCAGGGATGTGGAACTTCAGTTATGAAGACAGATTGGAGAAATTGGGACTCTTTTCCTTGGAGAAGGCTGAGAGATGATTTGATAGAAGTATTCAAAATCATGAGGGGTCTAGACACAGTCGTGAAAGGATTGAGAATGAAGGGGCACAGATTTAAAGTAATGGGTAAGAGAAACAAAAGCGACATGAGGAAAAACGTTTTCATACAGCGAGTGGTTAAGGTCTGGAATGCGCCGGAGAAGGGCTAAGAGTTTGGGGGGGAGCCATAGAATTGCGACAATAGGCAGGGTGCAGAGGGCCTGTCACCTTCCCGTCACACCGAAATTAAGTCGCGGTGGGATAGGCTGACGACGGACTTCCCACCCAGAGGCCAATTGAGGCCCTTAAGAGGCCTATTATCAGCCAATTAAGGGCCTCTTCCCCCCTGCCTGCTGGAATTAAAGCAGCGGCGGAGGGGACGGGGGGGGGGGGGTGGGTGCCTTTGCCATACCCAGTAAATTGAGGCAACCCACCTGCCTAAACTCTGCTCCCCCTGCGCTCAATGCCCTCCCTCCCACCCCTCATCGCCGGGGTCTGTGAAGGTGGCATCGGGTGATGCAAAGGCAGGTGCTGGCACCATATTTAAACGGCTGCCAGCCCTGCATTCACTGCTGCCTGCTTTGAAAGAGCCTCTGCATTCAAGGCTGCCTGCTGCCAAGGAGCCTCTGCCTGACTGCTGCTAAGGAGCTGAACAGAAATCTGCAGGAGAAGGAAGAGCCTGGGAGGCCCCACAGTTCAGCGATGCCTCCCTACTGGTTCTCCTCCAGGCTGCAAGAGAGGTCCTCTTTGCCAGGGACAAGAATAAGAAACCGGCCTGCCTGACCAAGCAAGCCTGGACGGAGATTGCAAAGGAGATCAGCAGCCGTGGGGACACCCAGAGAACTTGGATACAGTGCTGAATGGGTGAATGACCTCATTTAGTCTGTCAAGGTGAGGACTCCATACCTCTTTCAGTCTTGGGACTTGCATGTGGCAGCATGACAGGGTATGCTTGGTGGAGAGGGAGTGACCACCCAGTCGGTGGCAAAGGGGTCAGGAAGTGGCTAATTCTGTCAGAGATATGAGTGCATCTCAGTGAGTGGCACCCGATTCTGAACTCCACAAGGTACTTTGAAAATGGCCCCATGCAGGACCACTGGGCTGCCACCAGCATAGGTGTTTTGTTATAAAAAAAGAAAATGCTGGAAATACTCAATATGCCTGGCACATTTGTGGAGCGAGAAATAGAGTTAATGTTTCAAGTTGATGACTCTTCATCAAGGTCATGAAAAGTTAACTCTGTTTGTCTCTCCACAGATGCTGCTAGACATGGTGAGTATTTCCAACGTTTTCTGTTTTTATTTCAGATTTCCAAGATTTGCAGTATTTTGCTTTTACATAGGTATTGTGTTTTCTCCATGGAGAAATTAACAGTGTGATTTCTTGTGCTTGCAGGAGAAGACAGCACACAATGGCAAGGAAAGGGGCAAGACTTGTTTTGGATGACCACGTGTGTAGTAAGTGTCACCAGCTGCTTCAGCTTGAGCTCAGGATTTACGAGCTTGAGGGGCAGCTGGAGTCACTGCGGAGCATCAGGGAGCAGGAGAGTTTCCTGAATCATACTTTCCAGGAGGTGGTCACCCCATAGGCAGTAAGAGTTTAAGATACTAGGTGGGTGGCCATCCGGAAGACTAAGAGGAATCAGGAGGTGCAGGATTCTTTGGAGTCTGTGCCACTCTCAAACTGGTACTCAGCATTGGAGACTGCTGGGAGTAATGATATCCTGAAGGAGTGCAGTCTAGACCATGGCACCAATGGGCAAGAGACTGTACAGGAGGGAGCAGCAAAGTGGAGAAATGCAGTTGTTATAGAAGATTGCATAATCAGGACTGTCATCATGAGCCCCACATGGTGTGTTGCCTTTGAGGGCTCATTTATTTTAGAATTATGGACATTGTTTTATTTGGGAAAACTGAATCACTGGGGTCATTGAAAGGATACTGAGAGATCTTGTTTGAAAACAATATTTACTGGAAGTCACCTGTCTTCAGATAAATACCAGCAGAGGCTTTTTGACTTGCGGGAGATGTTTAGAGAAGTGACAGGTCAAGATTTATAGGGGTCAGGAGGCTTGAACCTTGAGATATTGTTTTTGGTTTTACTTTGGACAGTGTGTTGGGGTGTGAACTGTTTTGAAGAAAACCAGCCAAGAGAGCAGCCACCATCAGCTCACCCTCTTCCATCACTTTGAGAACTTCCTGAGAATCAACAGTAAGAAATAGAGAAACTGATGCTGCATTTCTCCTGAAATGCCTGCCAAAAACCCCTGATGCCGCATTTCTCCTGGAAAGCCTGCCAAACTGATCTTCAATGTCACCTGAAAAGAACTGTTCTAGAAAGATCCCAGTGACAGCTGTCTATGTGTATTTGGGACACCAGAGAAAAAAGGGACACCTGACATCTTTCTATATCTTCTCTTTTTTCCTTCAAGAATTAGCAAATATTTGGCCAAAGTATTCTTTTTTTTTTGTAACAGAGCTCCAAAGAGAAAATCTCAATTTTTCGGTTAATCGGTGTGTGTGTGTGTGTGTGTGTGTGTGTGTGTGTGTGTGTGTGTGTGTGTGTGTGTGTGTGTGTGTGTGTGTGTGTGTGTGTGTGTGTGTGTGTGTGTGTGTGTGTGTGTGAGAGAGGGGCTAAGGTAAAAGGGAACTTTCACATTTCACTCTTGGTGTTATTGCTTTGCTTCATTACTGGTTATGTCTTGTTTTATAATAAACTCATACTTTTGTTGTATATTAGAGAAAGCTTGTTGGTGTATTTTATTCTGGGATGAAGAGTAGCGTCTATGATTGACCATATCAATAACTGGGTAAACATTTCAATATATGTTGTGACCTGTGAAGAAGTGGTACTAGAAAAGACAGTGCACTCCTCCCACCTCGGTCATAACAAGTTGTTATAGAAGATTCCATAATCAGGGGACAGACAGGTATTTGTTTAACTGTCATCATGAGTCCCACATGGTGTGTTGCCTCCCTGAACAAAGAACAAAGAACAAAGAAACTTACAGCACAGGAACAGGCCCTTCGGCCCTCCAAGCCTGCGCCGATCCAGATCCTCTATCTAAACCTGTCACCTATTTTCTAAGGGTCTGTATCTCTTTGCTTCCTGCCCATTCATGTATCTGTCTAGATACATCTTAAAAGACGCTATCGTGCCCGCGTCTACCATCTCCGCTGGCAACGCGTTCCAGGCACCCACCACCCTCTGCATAAAGAACTTTCCACGCATATCCCCCCTAAACTTTTCCCCTCTCACTTTGAACTCGTGACCGCTAGTAATTGAATCCCCCACTCTGGGAAAAGGCTTCTTGCTATCCACCCTGTCTATACCTCTCATGATTTTGTACACCTCAATCAGGTCCCCCCTCAACCTCCGTCTTTCTAATGAAAATAATCCTAATCTACTCAACCTCTCTTCATAGCTAGCGCCCTCCATACCAGGCAACATCCTGGTGAACCTCCTCTGCACCCTCTCCAAAGCATCCACATCCTTTTGGTAATGTGGCGACCAGAACTGCACGCAGTATTCCAAATGTGGCCGAACCAAAGTCTTATACAACTGTAACATGACCTGCCAACTCTTGTACTCAATACCCCGTCTGATGAAGGAAAGCATGCCGTATGCCTTCTTGACCACTCTATTGACCTGCTTTGCCACCTTCAGGGAACAATGGACCTGAACACCCAAATCTCTCTGTACATCAATTTTCCCCAGGACTTTTCCATTTACTGTATAGTTCACTCTTGAATTGGATCTTCCAAAATGCATCACCTCGCATTTGCCCTGATTGAACTCCATCTGCCATTTCTCTACCCAACTCTCCAATCTATATTCTGCTGTATTCTCTGACAGTCCCCTTCACTATCTGCTACTCCACCAATCTTAGTGTCGTTTGCAAACTTGCTGATCAGAGCACCTATATTTTCCTCCAAATCATTAATGTATATCACAAACAACAGTGGTCCCAGCACGGATCCCTGTGGAACACCACTGGTCACACGTCTCCATTTTGAGAAACTCCCTTCCACTACTACTCTCTGTCTCCTGTTGCCCAGCCAGTTCTTTATCCATCTAGCTAGTACACCCTGGACCCCATGCGACTTCACTTTCTCCACCAGCCTACCATGGGGAACCTTATCAAATGCCTTACTGAAGTCCATGTATATGACATCTACAGCCCTTCCCTCATCAATCAACTTTGTCACTTCCTCAAAGAATTCTATAAAGTTGGTAAGACATGACCTTCCCTGCACAAAACCATGTTGCCTATCACTGATAAGCCCATTTTCTTCCAAATGGGAATAGATCCTATCCCTCAGTATCTTCTCCAGCAGCTTCCCTACCACTGACGTCAGGCTCACCGGTCTATAATTACCTGGATTTTCCCTGCTACCCTTCTTAAACAAGGGGACAACATTAGCAATTCTCCAGTCCTCCGGGACCTCACCCGTGTTTAAGGATGCTGCAAAGATATCTGTTAAGGCCCCAACTATTTCCTCTCTCGCTTCCCTCAGTAACCTGGGATAGATCCCATCCGGACCTGGGGACTTGTCCACCTTAATGCCTTTTAGAATACCCAACACTTCCTCCCTCCTTATGCCGACTTGACCTAGAGTAATCAAACATCTGTCCCTAACCTCAACATCCGTCATGTCCCTCTCCTCGGTGAATACCGATGCAAAGTACTCGTTTAGAATCTCACCCATTTTCTCTGACTCCACGCATAACTTTCCTCCTTTGTCCTTGAGTGGGCCAATCCTTTCTCTAGTTACCCTCTTGCTCCTTATATATGAATAAAAGGCTTTGGGATTTTCCTTAACCCTGTTTGCTAAAGATATTTCATGACCCCTTTTAGCCCTCTTGATTTCTCGTTTTAGATTGGTCCTACATTCCCGATATTCTTTCAAAGCTTCGTCTTTCTTCAGCCTCCTAGACCTTATGTATGCTTCCTTTTTCCTCTTAGTTAGTCTCACAATTTCACCTGTCATCCATGGTTCCCTAATCTTGCCATTTCTATCCCTCATTTTCACAGGAACATGTCTCTCCTGCACGCTAATCAACCTCTCTTTAAAAGCCTCCCACATATCAAATGTGGATTTATCTTCAAACAGCTGCTCCCAATCTACATTCCCCAGCTCCTGCCGAATTTTGGTATAGTTGGCCTTCCCCCAATTTAGCACTCTTCCTTTAGGACCACTCTCGTCTTTGTCCATGAGTATTCTAAAACTTACGGAATTGTGATCACTATTCCCAAAGTAGTCCCCTACTGAAACTTCAACCACCTGGCCGGGCTCATTCCCCAACACCAGGTCCAGTATGGCCCCTTCCCGAGTTGGACTATTTACATACTGCTCTAGAAAACCCTCCTGGATGCTCCATCTAGACCTCTAACACTAAGTGAATCCCAGTCAATGTTGGGAAAATTAAAATCTCCTATCACCACCACCCTGTTGCTCCTACATCTTTCCATAATCTGTTTACATATTTGTACCTCTATCTCACGCTCGCTGTTGGGAGGCCTGTAGTACAGCCCCAACATTGTTACCGCACCCTTCCTATTTCTGAGTTCTGCCCATATTGCCTCACTGCTCGAGTCCTCCATAGTGCCCTCCTGCAGCACAGCTGTGATATCCTCTTTGACCAGTAATGCAACTCCTCCACCCCTTTTACCTCCCTCTCTATCCCGCCTGAAGCATCAATATCCTGGGATATTTAGTTGCCAATCGTGCCCTTCCCTCAACCAAGTCTCAGTAATAGCAATAACATCATACTCCCAGGTACTAATCCAAGCCCCAAGTTCATCTGCCTTACCTACTACACTCCTTGCATTAAAACAAATGCACCTCAGACCACCAGTCCCTTTGCGTACATCATCTGCTCCCTGCCTACTCTTTCCCTTAGTCACGCTGACTTCATTATCTAGTTCCTTGCAGGCTTTAGTTACTACCTCCTTACTGTCCACTGACCTCCTCATTTGGTTCCCATCCCCCTGCCACATTAGTTTAAACTCTCCCCAACTGCGTTAGCAAGAGCACCCCCAAGGTTCCAGGGTAGAGGATATTAGCAAGACGGTGCAGGATATTGTGCAGGGTGAAGCAAGTGAGCCAGAGGTTGTGGTACACGGTGGTCCCAGCAACATAGCAAGGTCAGGTAATGAGGTCCTACGGTCAGATTTTCAGGGGCTAGGAAGGAAGTTAAAGAGTAGGACCGCAAAGATAGTAATCTCTGAATTACTCCCAGTGTCATGCGCTAGCTACAGAAGAAAGAGGAAGATAGGGAGGCTCAATGCTTAGCTTGAAGCATGGTGTGGGAGCAAATTCTTCAGATTCTTGGGACATTGGGACCAGTTCTGGGGCAGAAGACACCTATTCAAAAGGGATGGTTGCACCACAGCAGGACTGGGACCAATGACCTCACGGGAGGTTCACTACTGTGTTTGGGGAGAGTTTAAATTAAGTTAGCGGGGGATGGGCACCAACACATAGAAGTAGAAAATAAGAATAAATTGCATAATGTGAGACTGTTGAATAGTACTAGAGAAGGGAGTAGTTCCATATGAGATGGGAGCAGACTGAGAAGGGCTATGATGAAATATCAGTAGAAGTGGAGAGAGTAGAGGCAATGAATAGGGTAAAAATTGAGAGGGAGGAAGCACTGGAAAGGTTGGCTATGTTTCAGATAGATAAGTCACCTGGTCTGGATGGCTTGCATCCCAGGTTGCTGGAGGAAGTGGGGATGGAGATAACGGAAGGGTTTGTCATAAACTTCCAACCTTCCCTAGATTCAGGGGAGGTGCCAGAGGATTGGAGAGTGGCAAATATGACATGTTCAGTCCGAAAGCATAACCCCGAGCCTCTGCTTGCTTGCCATTTCAACACCCTATCCTGCCTCCTGCCCTCCACTGCTCTCATGGCCACATATCTGTCTTTGGCCTGCTCCAGTGTTCCAGTGAACATCAACACAAGCTCGAGGAACAGCAGCTGATCTTTCAATTAGGCTCTCTAAAGCCTTGCAGACTCAACATTGAGTTCAAGAATTTCAGAGCATGACTGGCCTTTTTTTATATTTTTTATATTTTTTTATTTTATTTTATTTTCATTTTTAACCATGTGCCTGTTTTTCATGTAAACAGAGCTGCTCATTATTCTGCTATTAACTCTCTCTCTGGACGAATGCTTCATTTTTCACCACGAGCATTAATACACTCTTTGCCTTTGTCCCAGGACAGCTTTGTCATTTAATCTCTCTTGCCCTCTGCTCTATTACACACCTTCCCTTTTATTCTCTTCCCCCCACCCACCCCTTTCACTTGCTTAAAACCCAATTCTTGTCTAAGCTTTGACAGTTCTGACGAAAGGTCACAGACCTGAAAAGTTAACTCTGCTTCTCTCTCCACAGATATTGCCTAACCTGCTGAGTATTTCCAGCACTTTCTGTTTTTCTTTCAGATTTCCAGCATCTGCAGTATTTTGCTTTTATTTTAAGGTAAAACTGTTCCCATTAATTGATGCTACAAGGACTAGGGGACACAGATTGAAGGTTTTGGGCAAGAGATGCAGGGGTAATGTGAGGAAGAACTTTTTTACACAGTGAATGGTAATGACCTGGAACTTGCTGCCCATGAGGGTGGTGGAAGCAGAGACAATCAATGATTTCGAAAGTAAATTGGATGGGCACTTTAAGGAAATAAACTTTCAGGGCTGCGGGGATCAAATGTGGGAGTGGGACTGACTTGATTGCTCTGCAGAGATACGGCATGGAATCTGTTATATGATCACTTTAAGAGTGATGTCCCTTTAAGAACTCAGTATGCTAATGGGCTATGAACCAGGATGTCGTCATGTGACTAGAAGCCATAGTTATTCTGCACAGCAACATCCTGGACAAAGGTTCTTTATATAGTTTTATCTGTATTGTATATACTAGTTTAGCTGTTCATAAACCTTCTAGAGATCGTCAAGGAACTGAAATCCACATACCTCATTGTGTTGCTTAAGATAACACAAAGAAACTCATGACAGACTCGATGGGCTGAATGGCCTCCTTCTATGCCGAAAATGACTTTATGATTCCATGGCCAGTGGAATCTGACCCCTGCACATCCTGACCCCCATGGAGGAGGAGGAGGCCATAGAGATGGCAGGGCACCAGGGCAGCTGCACTATCGTTGATGACTAAGCAGGACAGCGTACCCTGGAGGGTAAGTAAAAAAGTGGAGGGGCTCAAAGGTGCATCTCGCACACATGATGCATGGTGCTCATGTGTCCAGTCATGATGAGGAAATGGGAAGCCCTTAACCCTTCAATGTATCTGTTCTCTCATGCAGGTCAGGGTCATGGCGAAGTGTCAAGAGCTCAAGCAACTGGCAGCAGGCCAGTCACCTCGGAGAAGGAGGAGAGCTCCTCAGATGGTGCACCATCAAATCATTCCCCCAAACTATCCGGCAGCGCAGATACTCTCACATCGGTGGGTACTTGGTCACACTTAGAGGTCACAACCTGCTGAACACATCACGGATACACTTGAGCATCTAACAGAGGCTGTGACAGACGAGACCACTGGAAGTCTGATTACTTTGGGAGGCCAGGCCAATTCTGAGCTCCAGGCTGATGACATGCTTCTGAATTCTTCAACAACATGGAAACTTCTGGAGCTACAGCTTGAGGTGGGGAACATCTGGTGGAGCTTCCAGAGGCTCTGCACACCCATGTGTGGACGATGGAGGAGTCCATCCAGGCCATGAGTGCAGCCATGTCTCTGGCGTGTGTGCACATAGCTTCCTTCATGGAGAGATTGGCAACCCGTATGGAGAACCTGATCCAGCAGACCACTCAATGGATGCCAGAGGTGTGCACAGTCCTGCATGTCAATGCCTTGGCTATGACTTCAATGCAGCAGTGGCAAGGCAAGAGGCAGATGAGGTCTTGGAGTCACTACCAGGTCTTTGTACTTCTCAGGTCAGTAGGGAGGTACAAGTGTTCCTTGCAAGGGAGGAGGAGTGGCTGATTTTTGCTTCTGGAGGCACCTTTCAGGGAACTCCTGGTGTGGACAGTGGCTCCTCAGCCTCTTTGCCAGTGACACCAGCACCTCACGTATCAACGACAACAGAGGAACGTCCTGGAGTCTCTCAGCATGCTGGGGCCCTCCAGGCCTCAGGCAGCCAAAGGATGACGGCCAAAGTCATCCCAAGCCAGGGGGCAGCAGAATCAGCAGCCTACTGCCACCTCAGCTGCAAGTGCAGGGGAAGCACTACGTAGGAGCACTCATAAGAGAGTTAAGAAGAGCACCTAGCTGCACTTGGGGTTCACAGGTGAATAGAATAAGTAGATGTCAAACCTCATGAATGTTGTGCCATGTGATAAAGGGTTCACGCACTGTTGTCGCTTCTCCTTCCTATTTTTGGTGCTCTCTAAGACTTCAACTGCAGCCTGGCTCCCTCAATGGACTGGAAGTGATTGACTCAGCCATGACTGCTCAGCTCCGCAGCCTTGCGAATGTGCGCTGTACACTTGGGCGCTGGGTGATGGAGTGCAAAATGAAGAAGGTGACAACAGGATTGCATAAAGGTAAAGCTTTGTTGGAGTGTTTCTGAAAGGGCATAAGAGTCACAAGAAACATCTGTGTATGAGCACATCCTGAGCCTCCCTTGCGTATTTCTCCTTGTGCCTTGCCTGTGGTCCGTGGGGTCCTTCATCTTGCATCGCCTGGTCAGCAGCCACATCCTCATTGTTGAAGGAGTCATTGCGATCCATGAGATTTCCATTGTTCAATGCCGCCCCCCCTCTGCAGCGCCAAGTTGTGCAGAGCACAGTAGACCACCACGCTACGCAAGACTGTCACTGGGACATACTGAAAGGCTACACCGGATCGATCGAGGCACCTGAATTGCATCTTCAGTAAACCTATGGCCTTCTCGATGGTCGCTCAGATTGGGCCATGGCAGGTGTTGTACCTCTCCTCTGCAGCAGCGCGTGGGTTCCTGACAGGCGTGAGCAGGCATATCTTTAGTGGTTAGCCCTTGTCACCCAGTATCCATCCCTGAAGGCACGCAGGTGGCAAGAAAAGCTGCAGCACCTGGGACTGTCAAAGTATGTACATGTCATGGCTGCTTCCCAGGAACTGTGCACACACTGAAGGATCCACTTTCATTGGTTGTAGACCAGTTGAACGTTGAGAGAGTTGAAACCCTTTCTGTTGATGAAGGCTGTTGGCTGGACCTTGGGAGCCTTGATGGCCACATGTTGATGACACCCTGAGGGATTCCAGCGATGGCCCCGAACCCAATGGACCTCTCTGCCTGACTGTCTGGATCAGTGCAATAGCATACACAGCCACCAGCCATCTTAAACATGGCATAAGACATACCACAGACTGGGAGATCCTACAGATGTCCCCAGTGGATCCCTGGAAAGAGCCAAAGGCATGGAAGTTGAGGGTCATGGTGATCTTCAGTGCCACTGGCATTGGGTAGCCACCAACCCCCATGGGTCTCAACTTGTCCTGCAGCATGGAGCAGAAATCCATGATTGCCTCTCTTCACAGTCTTCACTGACACTGCTGCTCAGACATCTGGGGATAGTTAAGCCTTGAAAACTAGACTATCCTGGGGATAGCCTCTTCTGTGCACAGTAGGCTGTTGGCGTGCCCCTCTGCACCCTTCTCCAGCATGCCCACCCCGAGGCTGGCCCTCTTTCTGGTCCTGAGGTTGATTATGTGCCTCGCCAGTGCCTGGATCTTCCTCCCTCTGCTCGTTCGCCGGGGCCTCAAAGCTTGGGTGGATGAGGCCCAAAGCAGGTGTCCTCTCCCCTAGTCCTAGGTCTTCTATCTGGACAGCCCGCCACTTTCCCTGAATCGTTCATTCGGTGCAAGTGCCACTGCTCCATGTCACCCTGGCAGCACGCCACTGCAGTGCTGGCATCTTTTCCTCCCCTTCTGCTCTCATTTGGCAATGCCGTCTGTTCAGCACCCTCCCTGGCATGGCATGTTGGCTGAGAGAGCCAGCACTGTACTCCCACTTGCTTGCCATCTCCTTTGACCAGCCAAGGCTATGAAGCCCCGTGGTTCCCATGTGCCATCAGTAAAATCAGAAATTCACCAGTTAATTGGCCTTTTAAATACTTTAATTGCTCTCCCACTGCATCAATGTGTAAAGTCCGCCCTCCAAGTCAGTCGCCATCGGTAAAGTCTGGAAATGACATAAAGATGTCAGACTTCCGGTTCAACGTAGTCCATTCAGATTTTACAGGCCCCCCAACAAGCCCCCCCTGACCCCCACTACCCACCACCCCCCCCCCCACCCCCACCACCCCCACCGCTTCCACATTCTAAATGGCCTCGTATAATCCAGCCCTGAATTAACGTTTCAGATCAATGATCCACATCAGTTCTAATGAGTGTCATTGATCTGAAAGTTTAACACTATTTCTCTCTGCAATGATGCTGTCTGACCTGCTGAGTGCTTCCAGCATTTTCTGTTTTTATTTCAGAGTTCCAGCATCCATAGTATTTTGCTTTGGACAAAATTGAGTTCCATTTGGCTGATAGCTATTCCTCAAATTAAATTGTAATCATTGTAATGGCAGCCATATATTTCCCATGTCTAGATTTTCTGTATGTAAGCACATTTGATTCTACTATGAATGTTACAATAGTGACTACATTTTACAAGTACTTCATTGGCCGTAAAGCACATTGGGCTGTCCTGAGATCATGAAAGGCACTATATAAATGCAAGTCTTTCTTTTAATACAGAAAATGACAAGGTCATCAACATACTGTATTTTATACTCACTGTTAGTGTTTCTACAGAGGGTTGTCAACATATCAAAGATGATATGTTGCTGATGAAAAACAATATTTTACTTCAGATTAGGAATCAACCCCAAATGTTTTGAGTGTGCACATGGAATTTCATTCAAGTAGGAAATTCTATTCACTTGTACACCATGTTGTCTGTCCTGCCCTGAATCCTCAAACTATTTGGCAGCTGGTAAGACACATTCATTCTTCTGAAATTTCTTAATGGTGACACAAGGCCTCAAAGCTGCCGAGAATCCCTTTCCCAATTATTTTCTTGTCAGGTGCCACCTAGTTGTTCAGAAAGGATAAGCTACCCTTTGTGTATGGTAACAGACAGTGAAGCTGCTGTGCCTCTCAATCAAGAGTTTGCACTTCGTGTTTTCTGCAAAACACAATTTTGGAAATATGTCTTTGATAAGAAATAATGTCTGTGTTGTCTTTCTTTGCAAGCTGACTACCAGCACGTGAGAAAATTGTTAATAAAAGCATCCAGTGAATAAAGTGACAGTAATGAGCTGAGGTGTTTTAATTCAGTTTTTAAACCCACATCAAACCTCACTACAAACCACTAAAAAAAATTTAACACTTATTTCATATGTGTGGTGTCAGCTATCTGTTCAATGAAGCTCCCTTGCTGCTCTGTCGATTACTTGCCAACTGTCAGCATTTGATGCAGAGAGTCAGTGTTTTGGACAGACACAAATCAGCCCAGCTGGTCCACTTCTGGCTCGCTGGACCATTCCTACCAAGTCCAGAAGGTTATTACCCCAAACAAGACCTGCTGTCCCCTCAATGTGCTCTGTATCATAATGGCCAAGATTGCGACTTCTGTGCTGTCGGCTGGAACACTCGCAAAAGAAGGGTGCAATCGTGGCCAATCTCGATAGAAGACTGAAGGAATACAGGGATCCTTTTAATACATTAATTACACATCGTAATAAGTGGAGAAGAAATTAATATCTATGGAAATGGGAGGGGTTGAATGGATGGTAGTGGAAGAGGGATGAAGTGTTCAGCAATGAAAGGAGAAATTGGGGGCATGAACAGTTAGAACGGGAAGGGACAAGAGCCAAGAGTAGTGCTCTGGGGGAGTAAGATGGAAGAAGTTAGTACCTGAATTTTAGGGTGAGGGGTAAGGAAAATTGGGCAACATGTATAGTGGTTGGAGTGGGCGGGATTTGACACTACCAGTTTTACACCTACTATCCCCCGAAAAGAGATTTTATTTATTCGTTCAAGCGATGTGAGTGTCACTGGCTAGGCCAGCATTTATTGCCCATCCCTAAATGCCCTTGAGAAGATGGTGGTGAGCCACCTTCTTGAACCGCTGAAATCCATGTGTTGTAGGTACATCCACAGTGCTGTTAGGAAGGGAGTTCCAGGATATTGACCCAGCGACAGTGCAGGATCGGTGATATAGTTCCAAGTCAGGATGGTGTGTGGCTTGGAGGGGAACTTGCAGGTGGTGATGTTCCCATGCATCTGCTACCCTTGTCCTTCTAGGTGGTAGAGGTTGCGGGTTTGGAAGGTGCTGTCGAAGGAGACTTGGTGAGTTGCTGCAGTGCATCTTGTAGATAGTACACACTGCTGCCACTGTGCGTTGGTGGTAAAGGGAGTGAACGTTGAAGGTGGTGGATGGGGTGTCAATCTAGTGGACTGCTTTGTCTTGGATGATGTCGAGATTCTTGACTGTTGTTGGAGCTGCACCCTTCCAGGCAAGTGGAGAATATTCCATCACACTTCTGACTTGTGCCTTGGAGATGGTGGACAGGCAGGAGGTGAGTTACTTGCTGCAGAATTCCCAGACTCTGACCTGCTCTTGTAGCCACTGCATCTCTGTGGTTGGTCCAGTTCAGTTTCTGGTCAATGGTAATCCAGGATTTTGATAGTGGGGGATTCAACTATGGGAATGCCATTGATTATCAAGGGCAGATGGTTAGATTCTCTCTTGTTTAGATGGTCATTGCCTAATATTTGTATGATGCGAATGTTACTTGCTATTTATCAGCCCAAGTGGGCATGGATTGCTTTAGCATCTGAGGAGTTACGAATGGTGCTGAACACTGTGTAATCTTCAGCGAATATCCTCACTTCTGACCTTATGATGGCGGGAAGATCATTGATGAAGCAGCTGAAGATAGTTTGGCCTAAGATATGACTAAGATATAAGCTCCTGCAGTGATGTCTGGGGCTGAGATGATTGGCCTCCAGCAACCACAAGCATCTTCCTTTTTGCTAGGTATGACTCCAACAGTGGAGAGTTTTCCCCTGATTCCCATTGACTTCAATTTTGCTAGGGCTCCTTTAGGCAACACTCGGTCAAATGCTGCCATGATGTCAAGGGCAGTCACACTCTCCTCACCTCTTGAATTCACCTGTTTTGTTCATGGTTGGACTTAGACTGCAATGAGGTCAGGAGCCGAGTGGCCCAAGCGGAACCAAAACTGAGCATTGATGAGTAGGTTATTGCTGTTTAAGTGACACTTGATAGCACTGTGACGACACCTTCCATCACTTGCTAATGATTGAGAGAAGACTAATGGGGCGGTAATTGGCTGGGTTGGATTTGTCCTGCTTTTTGTGGACAGAACATACCTAGGTAATTTTCCACGTTGTCAGGTAGATGTCAGTGTTGTAGCTGTACTGGAACAGCTTGACTAGGGGCATGGCTAGTTCTGGAGCACAAGTATTCAGTACGACAGCCTGGATTTATCAAGGCCCATAACCTTTGTTGTATCCAGTGCCTTCAGCCATTTCTTGATATCACATGCAGAGTTGAATGGGTTCAGTGTCTCTGTGGCTGAGGTTCAGAACATGTGTAGTCCTTTTGTGAACTGGGGAACAGCAGGAGTTAGAGTGGGAGAGTTAAATGATGAGGTATCTTTTTGGTCAGTTATGGTATGGATGGTCTTTTGAAATCCAAATTTCACTTTGTATTTCCTTTTTTAATATTAGAATTTTATAAATTATGAATTTAAAAAGGACATAAAATGAACAAGAATGTATTAGTTTTAATCTAATAATTTAAAAAATGGTCCAGTAATTTTGTGAATCACTTAAGTGGTGAGGACGCTTCTTGGGTTGCCAGTTTGTTGGTGGCTATCAGCCTTTTGGAAGCTGTTGGTCAGTTTTTTGTTCATTTTGTAAATTGGCATATGTGCATCCGAGTGCAGATAACCTAGAAGAGGAAACCTGTATTATAGGCATTTCTTTGTAAATTGTAGTTATCAAAAAAATCAATGATCTGTGCAGTTTGTTTGCTGGTATTGGTGCAATGTGAATAGTTTTTTTAAAATCAGCTTTATTGGATAAGGAATATAAGTCGGGCCCATGACAATCATGCCTTTTCATCACTTCAGAATGTTGTTGAATGCTACTGGATTGCTTCTGAAGTGCAATCACTGTTGGAATGTGAATAATGTCACCGAACTGGAATTATTATTCTCCTCTGATTAAAAACAGTGTGTGCCTTTAAGACTCTGTTTGAAAACAGTGTGCCTTTAAGACTGAGCACAGGGTGCCAGTTGCACTTGTTACCCTCGGCCACAGCAGGAGAGAGAGAGGTCACATGGTATAATGTTTCAATTTGACTGTGTGTAAAACTGCCAAAAACCGGTCTGAACCAGCAAACAGCAAAGAAAGCTACTGGAGAAAGGAGCTGTCTATTTTCCCTCAGCAAAAATTCTACAGGGCCGAGTCAATTGCCTGTTGAGGAGGAATAAAAGCCCTTTTTTTAAGAGACCTTTTGTATTGCTGAAGGCAGTAAAACTCCTTTTCTTTACTTCCAAGCCAGGAAGTATTTGCTTCAAGATTGAATCTCTTTTGACTGATTGAGTTTGCTGGGATTCGAAGTTAAGTTTCAACTGAGATGCTGTCAGTTTTAAAATTCAAGTCGGCCTATTGCCATGCTCATCATTGAAGGAGCTGTTGATGCTACTGCAGCCGAAGTGTTTTGAATGCCTTTTAAGAACAGACAATTTCATCAAATCCACATGGAGTCTTCAAGTGGCCTTTGATTATTTTCACGTTAGATTACCACATCCATCAGGAACATAACCCACAAAGGCTTACTTATTTATTTATTTTTAAGAAACAGCTAATTTAAAAAAACACTTTTAAAACCAGTTAACTACTGTTATTTTTGAGCGTATGTGTGTGAATGAAGAAGTTAGGCTAAAATAAGAAGTGATAAGGTCTTTAGACTTGAACTGATCTTAATAGTGTTTAAGATTTTGTTTTAATAAATAGTTAATTTGTTGTTGTCTTATGATACCTGGTTTGGTCTGTTTTATTCCGAGAGTTACTAGAGTGTTTAATTTGGCTGTTTTCCGGTTGGGTGGAAAACTTTAATAATATGCTGCGACCTGTAGACTGACGGGACTGAATTGACAGTACGTTGCTCCTGCCGCAGTTGTAACAATTAACATAGCAGCCTATTTGTGCACAGCAATGCCCCATACAATGAACCACTATTCATCGATTTGTTGATAGAGGAATAATGGCCAGAACACTGGAAGAATTCCCTACTTTTCTTCAAGTAGTGTCAAAGGATATGTTATGTCCATCTTGTCATAGTCATGCATGGAGAAATTATGAACTTTATAATGCACATATAGTTGTTGCAATAATATTGATCATTCATGAACATCGACAGGCTTTTACTTAACTTCATTGTAAGTATAATTGAAAGTGTTGGTACAAATGTACTTGTTCCAGTCCGGGACATTTTACTATTGATGGTCTTTCCAGTCTAGAATGGTAACCATGTACACTACCTATCAATCCTGTTTATTGTTTGTTTATCTGAAACTAAACTTCAGAGGTCATTGAAAACTTGAGTAACATTCCAATTAGGCATCATTGAAGCACTGAACGATCTGCAGCATAACAAACTTAATTATTCTCTAACACCACAGTAAAAAAACATAAAGGAAGAATCAGTTATAGGCAATCTTAGTCTAATCCCCAATGCAAAATTGTGGCTGATTTAAAATTCTGACTTGTTATAAGGTTTATCAGGGTTTTATAAGTGCTTTGAGCCTAATGATTTGGCTTCAACATAATTTGGAAATATAAGAATCATTGAAAGACCAATGGATTAATATAGAGTCCATTCAGAAAGCCATATAGTGATTTTTAACCTTCCTATCACACAAAGCAGAAAATTATGAGATGAGCGCAATTGGCCTCTGCATCAAGATAGTATTTGACCATGTAGAGCACCAGGAGGCTCTATCAAAGCTAAGGTTAATAGAAGTCAATGGGGAAACTTTACAGTAACTGGATTCATACCTAGTACATAATATGATGGTTGTAGTTGTCAGAAGCCACCCCGTCACCATAGAACATAACTGCTACAGCTTCTCAGTGCTATATCCTTGACCCAAAACCTTCAGCTTCTTCAGTAAAGTCTTGTCCTTTGTCATAATGTTTGGAGTAGGGTTGTTTTCTGATGATTATAAGGGGCTCAATCCTTCCACAGCCCTTCCAACAATGAAACAGCCTAATATAAAAGCAAACTACTGCAGGTGCTGGAAATCTGAAACAAAAACATAAAGTGCTGAAAATACTCAGCAGGTCCGGTAGCATCTGTGGAGAGAGGAACAGAGTTGACATTTCGAGTCAGATATGACTGTTCTTGAGAACTGCAAATGAAACAACCTATTTCAGTCTACAGCAAGATCTGGACAACATCCAAGCTTAGGCTGCCAAATGGCAGGTTAGACTTGCCCCACAAGAATACAAGGCAATTACCATCTCCAGCAAGAAAAGGTCCACCACCTCCTTATACCTTCAAAGGCATCATCATTACTGAATTTCCCTGCCTTCAACCTCCTGGAAGGGATCACCATTGAGTGCTTAGTAGAACCAGCCACGTGGCAACAAGAGCTGGGTACTTTGTAATGAGTAGCTCACCGCCTGACTCATCAATGCCTCTCCAACATCAAGTCAAGATTGAATATCACCACTAACCTGAATGGGTGCAGACAACACTCAAGAAGCTTGAGACAATCCAGGACAAAGCAGGCTATGTGCTCGCCATCTCTTCCATTGAACTAAATATCCACTTCCTCCAACAATGACATGGTCTGGGTGCAGTATGTGTTATCTATAGAATGCAATTCAGCAACTCACCCAGCTTACTTTAACAGGGAACATTTCCATTGCAGAACTTTATAAGTGCAGGTGCAGCACCTTAAAGCTGTACTTACATTTGCTGCAGACATGGTTACAAGGTATATTAATGTTTGTGTTTCTTTAGAGATCATTGCCCAGTAATGAGAGATGCAGGGTAGTTGGGTTTCAGGATAGATTGCGTTTGTATTTCAGTCCAGGGAAATTAATCCAGGAATAGTCTGCAGGTTGCCATGACCTTTGAAGTGAAGTGGATTTGGATTCATCTTTGTCAAAAGAATGAGCACGTTGCTGCTCAAGTGGTGGTGGCATCCATCATTGTGCCTCTTGTTCAGACTCATCAGTGGCTCCTTCCTCCAGTCCTGCTACTCCATCTCCTTCTCATTCTCTGGCTTGAGAATGTCTTTAGAGTGACGCAAGTTACTTAGGCCAAGCATGTTGGCTGGATGTTTTGGGGTGGACAAGGCAAGTTCTCAAAATAATGTTTAGTTTAGAGTTACAGCACTGAAGCAGGCCCTTCGGCCCACCGAGTCCGTGTCGACAATCAACCACCCATTTATACTAATGCTACACTAATCCCATATTCCTACCACATCCCCACCTGTCCCTATATTTCCCTACCACCTACCTACACTAGGGGCAATTGCTAATGGCCAATTTACCTATCAACCTGCAAGTCTTTGGCATGTGGGAGGAAACCGGAGCACCCGGAGAAAACCCACGCAAACACAGGGAGAACTTGCAAACTCCACACAGGCAGTACCCAGAATGAACCCGGGTCACTGGAGCTGTGAGGCTGCGGTGCTAACCACTGCGCCACTGTGCCGCCCAAATGGTAAACAAATGGTTGCTCGACTCTACATCAGAGGTTAACAGAAATTCCAAGATTCTCATAAAAAAAGTAAAATAAATACACTGACAGAACAAAGAGCAAGTAACAAGCATAACAATCCAAATACAAAAGCATTGAGTACATCTTTAAGAGTTTTTGGCGGCTGCTGTGCAGGGAGGCCTGTCCTTTGCCCAGCTCACCAGAATGACATTGCACCAATGGTACAAAGTAGCACAATCTCCAGCATATTCCAGACACATATTCAGAATGTCCAAAATGCACATACTAATGAGCCTTGTGCAATGTGAAGCCATTGGCTCTTAATTTTGTCCTAGTGCAGACCCAACACAAATTTCTGCACTGGCACAGAGTGCACACAGAGACCAAAATCCCTTTGTACTACAGGTGCAAGGGAGCTCTCTTTCAGGCCCTTAGTTACATGGACAAGAGCTGCTCACGCCAAATGAATTTGTTTCCTGCCTAGGCACAAAGTTCATATTCCTCAATTCCCAACTGAATTAGAAATGTGCCCATTCCTTTCTTGAATGCTTTTAGCCAACTCCAAGTCCTAACATGTTTTTTAAAAAAACACCTCGAGCTCGCTTATCCTTTCTTCACATCTCGTGTAGAAAAAAACAATTGTATAAAGAAAGGACTGTCATTTATATAATACCTTCAACATTTTCAAAGTGCTTTACAGCCAATGAATTAGTTTTGAAATGTAGTCACTTTGTGTGGTAGGTAAACAAGGCATACAATTGGCACACAGCTAGTTTTCACGAACTGTAATGCGATGAATGACTAGTTAATGTGATTCGGTGGCGTTTGTTGAGGGATAATAATGCCCAGAACCCCAGGAGAACCGACCATTCTTCTTCAGCCAGAGCCATAGGTTATTTTACATCCACTTGAACAGGCAAATGGGACCTCAATTTAACATTCCATCCAAGTAATGGAACCTCCAGCATACACGCCTTCAGTCCTTCACTGAAGTGTCAGCCTAGATTATGTGCTCAAACTCTGGAGTAATATGGTGAACCCACAATTTTCTGACATAGAGACAAGAGTGTTATCAACAGAGCCAAGCCGGCGTGTAGTACATAAACATTTCTTTGAAGTTATAACAGCAGTTATGTTAAAATTAGCTTGAAGAATAAATTGAATTGATTAGCATTTATCGTACCATTTTAGACCCATGAATAAAAATGTAATCAGAGGAATATCTTTGTGAATACATGGCACTGTATTTCATGCTAGGTCCATAAGTAGTAAGCTATTACAAATCAATAACTTATTGACTATGCATATAGTAATATCTTTATTATTACTGTTGTAAATTGGTTTAATTCCCAGCTCTCAGAAAAGTAGCTTTTGTTGATAACAGTAATTTTTTAGTGGAGATAATTATAGCCCTGTCAGCCTGAATCAGTGTTTTATTCATAACACATATTTATTTATTCAAGCCATTTCCTAAAGTTTTGTAATTATTGCAGTATTTAAATAACTATTTTTTTCTCAACATGCATTATTGTAAAGGGTTGTTTTAAAATATTATGCTTGCCTAAAACTAGCTAAAATATCACAATGGGGCAATGTAGAAGAATTTGAGAAGGTTTAGAAAAGGTTCTACTTTTCAATTCAATGTTGGAGGTGTAACGAGAGAGACTGAACACTGAATGAAAATAGTTTGCATTTTTGTTTTTGTTGGGTTGTCTAGTCGAGTAAAGTTTTGTGATCAGGATTTTCTGCCCTCCCTACATCAACTTGTGAGGAACTGAGATGGTAAGGGACAAAAAGTGGTCCATGGAGCTATTTAATCAGCCCTACACTCATTTTTACAGCCCTCCGATTTCCCAGTGGAAGTGTCCAGAAAGATACAATATTCCCGCTCCAATAAAGAATTTTTGAGCTCACTAAAATAGGCTCATAATTTGCTGTCAAAATAATGGTGAGCCTAATAGCACTTTCCATTATTAATTCACAAATGCTACAGCAATTTCAGGTGAAGGTAGATGCGTAATTAATTACAGGAATCCAAAAGGTGCTGTCCAAGTTGAGCCACTCCACCGCTAGCTTTATAAAAATGGCAGATTGCTGTCTGCCTCACTACTGGAATGCAATGAATGGTGAGAAGTTCCTTTACTTGCATAATCGTGTTACACCAATGTGTTTTGTTGAATGATAATTTTCTTTAATCCACTGATTGGAGATCTGAATTTGTTTTTTAAAAAAGACATTGAAAAAAACAAAAGCTTATGATGATCACATAGTTTGCAACACTGTATCCAACATTGCAAAGGACTGTGAGGAGGGAGACTGAAATGGCTGCATATACCAGTAAGAACCAAGACCCAGGAAGTTTAAAGGAACTACCTGTTCTTTCAGCAAGCAGAAGAATACTGCTAACTGCTATGGTTGAATGACTGAGTGACTGTCATGTGACAAGACTCTCCCCATCTATGGTTTTAAGTTAGTGTTTTCTGCAGCAAAAAGGGGAGAAGCAACTGGACTCTGACAAGTGCAGACCTAAGTGGGGGTCCCTCTCTCTGTCTCCATTTCAGCTTTCCAGCTTGAAGGCTCTCAAGTCCTGCTTGTTGACTGACCACCTTTGCATACTCCGGCTACAATCAGGAACAGTGTTGGAGGAAATCATCCGCATCGCTGTCTCCAAGAGGTTCACTGAACCAGTCATGTACCTCTTCAAACTAAAGGCCTCAGAACCACTGAATTCAGCTAGAAGCCAGCCAAATCACCAAACTACACAGACTGTATATCTTTTCTTCTATGGACTCTAGCTCAACCAATCTACCTTTCTCTTATTTGTGTGTTTGCAAACCTTAGGTGTGTGTGTGTGTGTGTGTGTGTGTGTGCGTGAAAGTCAGTGCATTGTTTATTATTTTCATTAATTCAGTTTCGGTACAATAAAATTAACCTCTTTCTTTGTTAACTCAAGAAAAGCTGTCCAATTGGTTCTTATTATGATCATAGCAAGTAAGTAGTCAGACACCTATTGAATTAGCCAGAACATTCACTTTAAGAAAGAATTAAACCTGTTGTGGTCGAACAAGGAGAGGGAAAAGAGGGAAGCCCTTCCATCCCTCCTCCTAACAATAGATACGAACTAAACTTGTCACAGGAAATTAAATCTTGTTCCATTTCAGTCTAAGTACTGTCATGCTAGGCCCCCACCTGCCAAGAACAAGGAACATTAATTTTGTCATGAACATTGATTTAAAACTGTTACTGGAGTTAAGAAAGGACTTGTTAAACAGATCAACCATAGCTGGAAAAGACATTTGCATATTAACATAGTGGAAGGACAAAGCAGCCACTCCCTGACATTCAATCCACAATGGACTTTTGATCACCAGACGTTGAAGGTAGGGGAGCTCACATGCCAGGTTGACTTCTAAGATGGCCGAATATACAAACGGGCATGGTCGAACCAGCTAGTCACATGACTAACCTGCTGGGCTACCTGAGTTTTTTGAATTTGTATAAATAGTTTGGGCAGAGTGCCTGTTTGCTCCTGGACTGAGAAGATCTTTCTCCTGTCTGCTCCCATCTCCTTCTCACAAGCCTCTGAATCCACTGAAGACACATGAACCCCAAGAGAGAAAAGTCTCCTACAGCGAACAAGGTTTAAGAAGAATACTGGGCCCCAACGAAAAGCAAGATCTACCTACAATCAAGGACTCTACAATGAGCTCAAAGAAGCGTAACAACAACTCTTCAGATATAGCCGCAACCTTTCCACTTTCTTTCCATGACATTCCTTTTTTTTACTCGATCATGTCATGGGATATTGGTGGCACTGGCTGTCCAGCATTTATTGCCCATCCTTAATTGCCCTCATGTCCCTGTTTCCTTTGCTGAGACATTGTCAGCTCACACTTCCAGCAACTTACCAAGCAAAAATATAAAACCTAAATGTACAATGGCAAGTCTAACTGCTGGCAGGTAGTTGCCCTGCCACGACAAATTATTGCCCATTATCTAAAATAAGCTTGAGGTTGGAAAATCAGCCAGAGTCAGCACCCATCTCTGGCTGAAATCCCACAACATCCTAGGTTCATACCAAATCCTCAATCGGTGGAAAACCAAGCCCTCTTTCCTTGAGGATTAGATTTTCCTGATTAACTTTGAACATAGGTGAGATTATAAATCTACAGTAGATAATCTGTGGAAAGCTTTGCCCCTTTTGTAATCTGGCAAGGAACTCCAAGGGTACACTGAAAACATCACCAGATTAAAATTACAGTCAACAGGGTCAGATCATCAACATGACATTCCAAACCACAGTATTACATTAAAGTTCTATGAACACTCCCAGTATTTACACATTAATTTTGTAAGTACATTGTTACTCATGGAACTTCAAAGAAATCGTTACCACAATTGAAAGGCTGAGGATTTAGTTTAGTAATCTGTTTAATTATTCCGGTCTTGAAAAATTGAGGTGAAAGTCTAAGGCCTCTAGTGTGAGAGATCAGCAAGGTTGAAAATAGTAAACATGAATGTGAAATACATCAAAAAATAACAATTTAGTGACATCAAAACCAGGTTTTAAAAAGCTTCAAACTGCACAAAGACCTGACAATGGGACTGAATATCAGGTGCTGTGTATAACGGGCACCCCATCCAATACTACCCATTTTGCACCACTGCCCACGTTTTATTTCTACTCCTATAAGAGGGAGGGAGTTTCTCAGTCTTGAGAACGAATGCATGAGGTTGAAGGAGGAGATTGGAAGAGTGATGATTAAATTAGTTAAGCATATATTGTCTGTACAGAATACAAAGTTTTACATGGAGAATTAAATTGGTTTCTGTGCTTGCACACTTAACAAGATGATTTTCCATTGAAATTACAGGGGGGGAAGTTTTGACTCTGTACATTTCATTAAGGTAGACAGTGCAAAGGAAATGCATCCTATTTGCTTATGATGTGAAAACTTTGATTCCAAATAGCATAGCCAATAGTACATTTCAGTTCTATTCAAACAGAGTTTTACAGTTATCCATTGAACAAATACTGTGAAGTAAATATTTTCTTCTGATAATGTCAAGGTCACACAAACTCGTGGTCAAGAAAATATTAATTTGCATGCAGAGCTAGCAGGTTTTTGAGAAATGACTCAATACAACTGCCTCCTTTATCCAAATGATTAATAATAGCAATTTACTGCTGTGCAGTTGTTCTTCTGATAATTGTCACTTAAGATAAATCAAGCAATGTATTTTTTCCAGAAAATATCAAACAATTGTTAAATTAAAAACTCAGAATCAAAAGCAAATAAAAATGTACTAAGAGAAAGAAATAATGCTGGTTAGAAGCTAAGGAATAGACGAAAGTCAGATTTTGCTAAGTGACCTTAAACAAATTTGTTTAAGATAAAGATCCCTACATTCAAAGCAGTCACAGTATAGACTGCTCAAGTGTATTGTCTTTAGATTAGAAAGTAGACAAACAAGAGTGCAAATTCCATTTGGTGTAAGGAAGTAGCAAATGGAGAGGAACACCAGGACATTCATATCATCTATCTTTCTTCTGACAACTTCTGAGAGTCCTGCTTGTGGCTCTGATGAATCCCGTAACAGAATGTAATCCATCATGCTTGCAGTAAAGAGATGGTGCCACTTCATGCCCACCAAAGACAAACCTACGGAGTTTGCTGATGATTCTCCGCTGAATTTCCTTTGACATAGAAATTGGATAATTCAGCTAACAGTAAATATGTGGAAATGCCAGAATAGTTTGTACAAGCACAATACAGGTTGCTCCACTTGACAGCAGGGCTCTGCAAAACAGCTTTTAGTTAGGTCCAACTATTCTATTTGATCCAAAGTAAACCAACCTATATCTGGATCCTATCTAGACTTTAGCCAGTATTGCGTCCAAAACTTTGTTGCATAACAGTATATTGACTTAGTTTAAAGGTACATTTTAACATTTGGTTCTATTACAAATAGGAATATATCATTATGACGATGTATGCTTATCTTTATGCTCATGCATTTCTATTTTGTGCATTTATTTTATTTGTCTCTCTTGGTTCCACCACGATTAATCCCATTCTAAGCCCTGTACTGACTTCCCGCCTCCCCATCCTGTTCTCCACTGCATATGTCCTTTACTAGGTGTATTAAGTGGGTTGTTCTTGTTCTCAGGATACATCACTATCACACTTTGCTTTTACATTTGCTAGTTCTCTTGCCCCCACCAGATTTGGATGGCATGAAAGACACATTTGTTCTGATAACTATTAGTTTATTAGTTTATCTTTAAATTAGTTTATCTTTAAAAACAGGCAATTTGTTTAAATAAACCAATAAAAAAAACACAAAATGAAGGATCAATCAGTATCTGAAACATAAGTCAACATTTCAGGTATTCTCAGAGTCCTAACGTATTTGCAACATTTTCAGCATTATTTTTCCTTTTTATTTTTTGGCAAAGCAAGCTCCTCTCTTTCCAAGCACAGTAAATTGCATGCTACCCATTAGTTCTACAAAAACTGCACATTACTAACCATGGTAACCAGTTAGCACTCATAGAAGCTAAAATCATAGGAATGGAGAGAGGATAAAAAGAGTGGTTTAAAAGACCAAAAAGAAAAACAAGAAAAGGAATGAGGTCCTGTCCAGTTGCAAAGCCTTTCAACTGAAATATCTGTGGCAGGATAGCAGAGGAATTTCTAGGTCCCAATGTTTCCCTCAACCCACGTTGTTGCAGCAGCAATTAGAATAGTACCAGTCTTGATTAAAAGAAGTCAGGGAAGAAATAGCAGTCACTGATCCGTATATATAAAAATTCAATAGAAAAAGGAATAGTGCCAAAAGACTGACAGACAGCTAATGTTATTTTTATATTTAAAAAGGGAGATAGAACAAGTCCAGGGAAATATAGACCAGTTAGCTTAACACTGGTGGTAGGAAAGATAATGGCATCTTTACTTATTAAGACGTTATAGCAGGGCACTTAGAAAAATTCAAGGTAATCGGGCAGAGTCAACATGATTTTGTGAAAGGGAAATCATGTTTAACCAATTTATTGGAGTTCTTTGAAGAAGTAACATGTGCTGTGGATAAAGGGCAACCAGTGGATGTACTGTACTTAGATTGCTAGAAGGCATTTGATAATGTACCACATCAAAAGTTATTGCGGAAAATAAAAGGTCATGGTGTAGGGGATAACATTTTGGCTTGGATAGAAGATTGGCTAGCTAACAGGAATCAGAGAGTAGGCACAGATGGGTAATTTTCTAGTTGGCAAGCTGTAACAAGTAGTGTGCCACAGGGATCAGTGCTGGAGCCTCAACTTTTTACAATTTATATAACTGACTTGGATGAAGGGACCGAAGGTATGGTTGCTAAATTTGATGATGAGACAAAGATAGGTAGGAAAGTAAGTTGTGAAGAGGACATAAGGAGGCTACAAAGGGATATAGATAGGTGACGTGAGTGGGCAAAGATCTGGCAAATGGAGTATAATGTAGGAAAATGTGAAATTGTCCTTTTTTCAGGAAGAATGAAAAAGAAGCATATTATCTAAATGGTGAAAAATTTTAGAGCTCTGAGATGCAGAGGGATCTGGGTGTCCTAGTGCACGAATCACAAAAGGTTAGTATGCAGGTACAGCAGGTAATTAGGAAAGCGAATAGAATGTTATTGTTTATTGCAAGTGGAATTGAATACAAAGGTAGAGATGTTATGCTTCAGGTATACAGGGCTTTGGTGAGACCACATCTGGAGTACTGTGTATTAGTCTCCTTATTTAAGGAAGGATGTAAATGCATTGGAAGCAGTTCAGAGAAGGTCTACTAGACTAATACCTGGAATGGATGGGTTGTCTTGTGAGGAAAGTTTGGACAGGCTAGACCTGTATTCGCTGTTTAGAAGAGTTCAAGGCAACTTGATTGAAACATATAAAATCCTGAGGGGTCTTGACAGGGTGGATGTGGAAAGTATGTTTCCCCTTGTGGGAGAATCTAGAACTAGGGGTCACTATTTAAAAATAAGGGGTCACCCATTTAAGACACAGATGAGGAGAATTTTTTTTCTCTCAGAGGGTTGTGAGTCTTTGGAACTCTTTTCCTCAAAAGGCAGTGGAAGCAGTCTTTGAATATTTTTAAGGCAAAGGTACATAGATTCTTGATAAGTAAGGGGATGAAAGGTTATCGGGGGTAGGTGGGAATGTGGAGTTGAGGTTACAAACAGATCAGCCATAATCATGTTGAATGCGGAGCAGGCTCAAGATGCTGAGTAGCCTACTCCTGCTCCTAATTAGTATGTTCGTATGTACTTAAAGATGCACATGAAAAACATCTATAAACTGAAAATAAAATCAAGAGTAGTCAGCATGGTTTTTAAAAGAGAATGTTATGCTTCACCAACATTATTGTATTCTTTGAAGAATTAACACAAAGACTAAACAAGGTGAATGTATTTGGATTTTCAAAAGACTTCTGATAAAAGAGCACATTAATAGATTCATGACTAAGGTCAGAACATGTGGACTCAGGGGACAGGTAACAGAATGGATAGCATGCTGGCTACGAAACAGAAATCAGAGCATATGAGCTGAGATAGCCACTCAGACTGGCAAATAGTGGGCAGTGGTATTCCATAGGCATTGGTGCTGGGAGCCTGGAACTACTGTTGTTCACAATTTATATTAATGATTTGAATTCAGGAATTTTAAATATGATTTCAAAATTTGCAGATGACATCAAATTTGGGGTGTAGATAACACAAAGGAAGAATGCTACAAATTACAAGAAGACTTTAATAAACTTACAGAATGGGTGTGTAATTGGCAATTGGATTTCAATATAGGCAAGTCTGAAATGGCGCATTTTGGTTGAAAGTGAAAAAAAAAAACACATTCCACTTGGATAATGGCTGGATTTTATTGGCTCCCCTGTGATGGGGGAGCCCATAGAATCATGATGCATGGTGGGATTGGGGGGGGGTGCGGAGGGCCCATTGCCGAGCAATTTTCCTGGGAATGTGATAGGCCAATGACGGCCTTCTTGCCCAGAGGCCAATTAAGGCTCTTAAGTGGCCTATTAACGGCCAATCAAGGGCTTCTTCCCACCACCACTGGGATCTTACCAACAGTGGGGAATGCCTCTGCTATGTAGGGATGGTGCCTTGTAAAATGAGGCACCCTGCCTGCGGGCTTTGGGGGGGGTCCCTCTTTCGTGGGCAATCGGTGGCCCATGGAGCACCCCCGCTGGGAGCCACTTTACCCCCCCTGGGGACCCACTTCCCCCTGCACAACCACCACCCACGCCCCCCCTCGGCGGGGAATTCTGGATTGGGCCCAGCAACCCCACATCACTTACCTGAGGTCCGGGGTTCCAGAGCTGGGCCTGTGTCCAAGGCCTCTGCAGTACCAGCAGTGTCCACCACTCCCCATGTTTCTTTGAGGTGGGATCCCCGTCTTTAAAAAGACAAAGATGCTGGTTCATGAAACCCAGATGTAAAAAAAAACAGAGGATCGCTCCAGGGTGGGCGTGAAAAGGCCGAGGCAGGGATCCCACAACTTTTCAGCTCAGCGCCGGGACCCCTACCACCTTTACAAGATCCAGCCCATTGAGTCTAAATGGGGTAGAGGGGTACACATTCACAAGTTACTAAAAGTAGCGACACAGGTTAATAAGGCCATACAAAGGCAAATCAAGCATTAGGGTTCAGTTTTAGAGGGATAGAATTGAAAAGGGGAGAAATTACATTAAACTTGTATCAAATCTTGATTAGACCACACTTAGTGCACTGTGCACAGTTGAGAAGGCTGGGAGCATGGGGAGCTTTTAAGAGAAAGAGTGTGATAGAGTAGAAATAGAGAAAATGTTTCCACCTGTGGGGGAGTCTAAAACTAGAGATCATAAATATAAGGTAGTCACTAATAATTCTAATAGTAATTTAGGTAGGAGAAACTTCTTTATAAAAGAGTAGTAAGAATGTGGAATGTGTTATGACAAGGAGTAGTTGAAGTAAGTAGCATATTTGCATTTAAGGGGAAGCTAGATAAGCACTTGAGAGAGAAAGAAATAGAAGGATGTACTGAAAGGGTTAGATGAAGAGGGGTGGGAAAAGGTTCATGTTGAGCATAAAGGCTGGGATAGAGCAGTTGGGCCAAATAGCCTATTTCTGTGCGGTATACATAGGAACATAGGAGATAGGAGCAGGAGTAGATCATTTGGCCCCTTGAGCTTGCTCCCCCATTCAATCCGATCATGGCTGATCTTCTGCCTCAACTGCACTTTCCTGCCCCTCCCATATCTTTTGATTCGCCGAGAGATCAAAAATCTCACTTAGCAAAACACCTCTGTTCACTTCGCAAGCGTGATCCCAAGCTTCCAGTCGCCTGTCATTTTAATTCTCCACCTTGCTCCCACTCTGACCTCTCTGTCCTCAGCCTCCTGTAGTGTTCCAATGAAGCTCAATGTGAGTTTAAGGAGCAGCACCTCATCTCTCAATTAGGCACTTTACAGCCTTCCAGACTCAGCACTGAGTTCAATAATTACAGACCATAACCTCTGTCCACATTTTATTCCTTCTCTTTGGGCTTCTTTGATTTATTTTTTTTTCTTGCTTTCATTCGCTTTCAGCCCTGTCTTAGGAGAAAAGTGTATATTGTGCATTAGAGGTCACCTATGGGCTAAATGCTTGTTAAGGTCTATAAATTTGATGCATGAGCATTAAAGGGGAATCATTGGCTGTAAATTTACGTTGGGCGGGAGGCACCGCCCACTAGCCAAAAAGTCCCGCCTCCAAGCACTGCCAGCGAAACAGCTCTCAGTCCCAGCCGCGCCACCGGAAGTGGTAACCACTGCTGGGACTCCAAGAGGGTCACGGGCCCAGAAACACGGCAAGTGTTTGAAGCCTCGCTGGGGATAATCAGCCGGGCCCTGGTGAGGGAAGAGGGGGGTTGCTTGGTGGGTGGAGGGTGGAGATGTAGTGTTGTGTAGAGGGGGCAGTTGGTCCGTTGGGGGGGGGCCCTCCGTGGGGCACAAGGTGCCCGATCAGGAGAGTCACACCAATCCACAAGGAGGTTGCTATGTAGATTAGGGTATGGGAAAACCACATGATTTTTTCCATAAGTGGAAAATATGGACCTCACATCATTGGGATAATGCGTTGAATGGATTATTTTATGAATGAAATCCTGCTTAGCATGAGCTTGCCCATAGCATCAACGTGATATTGAAAAGGTTACAACCTGGAGGAGGGGGTAAACTTACCTCCATTTATTAATTTTACCAGAAAAGCAATTGAGAGCACAAAGAAAGGGATTCTGCTTCTTGATCACACTAACAGTCTGATTAAAATTAGCAGACAGAAAAAAATCCCACTGTTTTTACCCTGCTTCATCCAATTAACCAAAATATGAATTTGTTTAGATTTACTGAAATATTTAATTTGCTCATAAGAATAATTGACTATATTCAGCTAAGTTTATATTAATTGCAGCATTGTGGCCTCTTGCTCAGCTCTACATTTTCTCCTCTAAATTATTTGATTTTTCTCAGCACTTCTGCAGTAAGCAGAGAAATCCAGAAGATGAGCATAGAAATACACAGGGAATATTTAGCTGTACTTGCTTACTCACTGTCCTCTGGTATAGGGAAGGAAGTCTGATTTCATGCTGGCAGCAGTGCTGATTACTGGTGTGTTAGTTCACTACTCCCACTGTTGCTGCTTGTGACCAAATTGAATTTTACAGTTCAGAGTACAGTGTAAGGCAGTGAGTTAGATGCTGAAGGTGAAAGCTCAAGTGTTAAAATAGAGATGGATTGCTTTTCTGTGTTTGAACTGTCAGGCTGCTGCAACGAGCTGAGCGAAATAATTGAAGGTACTCTGAGCAACAAGTCAGTGAACAAAGTTTAACTCAAATTGTACTTGACCTTTTTTTTAAGGTGAGACTCACTTTTCAAAATATTTTTGTGTCTTCTCACTGTGTCACACACCATCTCCAAGATGGAGATGCGGCAATCGGTTCTCCGGCCTCCACCAAATTTCCTCTGACCCCGATCCTAAGGAAGCAAACAAATACGCCCTATGGGGACTGTCTTCTGATTTTTCCTCCTCCCTTTTAGGCAACAGCTAGCAATACCTGCCTCCATAATAACTTGGTTAATGCCAGTATTGGTAGGGGTGACCACCACAAAATCCTTGTGAAAGCAAAGTCCCATCATTACACTGAGGCTACCCTCCATCGCGATGTGTGGCACTAAATGGGATAGATTCCAACCAGATATGGCAGCTCAAAACTGGGCATCCATGAGGCACTGTGGACCATCAGCAGCAGTAGAATTGTATTCAAACACAATCTGTAACCTCATGCCCGGCATAATCCTCAATCTATCATTACTATCAAGCCAGGAGATCAACCCTGCTTCAATGAAAAGTGCAGGAGAGGATGCTAGGAGCAGCACCAGGCATACCTAAGAATGAGGTATCAACCTGGTAATTTATAACACAGGACTACTTTCCTGCCAAACAGCAGAAGCAGCAAGCAATAAAGAGCTAAGCGATCCCATAACCAACAGATCAGATCAAAGCTCTGTCGCCCGGCCACATCCAGTCATGAATGGTGATGGACAATTAAACAACAAATAGGAGGAGGAAGCTCCACAAATATCCCCATCTTCAATGATGGGGGAGCCCAGCATATCAGTGCAAAAGAAAACGTTGAAGCATTTGCAAACATCTTCAGCCAGAGGTGCCGAGTGGATGATTCATCTTGGCCTCCTCCTGAGGTCCCCAGCATCACAGATACCATTCTTTGGCCAACTCGACTCACTCCAAGTGATACAAGTGATATCAAGAAATGGCTGAATGCACTGGATACTACAAGGGCTATGGGTCCTGACTTGTGCTCCAGAACTAGCTGTGTCCCTAGCCAAGCTGTTCCAGTACAGCTACAACACTGGCATCTACCCTACAATTTGGAAAATTGCCCAGCTATGTCCTATCTTACCGTCGCATCAGTCTATTCTCGATCATCAGTAAAGTGACAGAAGGTGCTGTTGACAATGCTAAACAGCAATAACCTGCTCACCAATGCTCAGTTTGGATTCCTCCAGGCCCACTCAGCTCCTTACCTTATTACAGCCTTGGTCCAAACATGGACAAAAGAGCTGAACTCAAGAGGTGAGGTGAGAGTGATTGCCCATGATATCAAGGCAGCATTTGACTGAGTGTGTCACCAAATTGAAGACAATGAGAATCGGGAAAAAACTCGGCACTGGTTGGAGTCGTACCTAGCACAAGACAAGATGGTTGTGCTTCTTAGAAGCCAATCATCTCAGCCCCTGGGCATTGCTGCAGGAGTTCCTAAGGGTAGTGTCCTAGGCCCAACCATCTTCAGCTGCTTCATCAATGATCTCCCCTCCATCATAAGGTCTGAAGTGGGGATGTTCGCTGATGATTGTATGATGTTCAGAAACATTCCCATCTCCTTAGATAATGAAGCATTCCGTGTCCATATGCAGCAAGACCTGGATAACATTCAGGCTTGGGCTGACGTGGCAAGTAATATTCGTGCCACACAAGTGCCAGGCAATGACCATCTCCAACAAGAGGGAATCTAACCATCGCCCCTCGACATTCAACAGCATTACCATTGCTGAAACCCCCACTATCAACATCCTGGGGTCAGCATTGAGCAGCAACTGAACTGGACCAGCCATATAAATGTTGTAGCTACAAGAGCAGGTCAGAGGCTGGGAATTCTGCAGAGAGTAACTCACCTCCTGACTCCCAAAAGCCTGTCCACTATCTACAAGGCACAAGTCAGGAGTGTGATGGAATACTCTCCACTTGCCTGGATGAATGCAGCTCCAGCAACACTCAAGAAGCTCGACATATCCAGGACAAAGCAGCCCACTTGATTGGCAACCCATCCACTAGGTTAAACATTCACTCCCTCCACTGATGCACAGTGGCAGCAGTGTGTAGCATATACAAGATCCACTGCAACACCTCACCACACCTCCTCCAACAACACCTTCAACCTCTTCCACCTAGAAGGATAAGGGCAGCAGACACATCTGGAAGCTCCCCTCCAAGACACACACCATCCTGACTTGGAAATATATTGCCGTTCCTTCACTGTCACTGGATCAAATTCCTGGAACACCTTCCCTAATAGCACTGCAGGTGTACCCGCGCCAGATAGACAGCAGCAGTTCAAGAACATAGGAACATAGGAGCAGGAGTAGCTCATCCAGCCCATCGATGCTGCTCCGCCATTCAATATGATCATGGCTGATCATCTACTTCAATGCCTTTTCCCATACTAGCCTGTTATGACCGACCGCTCCAGTCAAAACCCCCAATCAAAATATACGATACTGATTGTGGTGAGATAAACGCACTGTTAATTCAATCCCATCCCTCCACAGATCGCCTAACATATCTTTTTAAACTTTCCAAATTAAAGAAAGCCCGAGCCAAATTGTACCATTTATTAACCCCCAAAGGAGGCTAACCAAACCAGTTATCTTTAAATCAACAAATTAGCTATTTAATTAGAAAAACTAAATTCGCAAACACTACTAAGATATAAACAACATTTAAAACAGAAAAAATTAGAGTACTTGCAAGTTTACGCTCCTGCCGGAGGTGAAAAAGTCCAAGGTTGCTTGATTCCTCACAGCCGTCTGATGGAGTGAAAAAAGGTTCTTCAACCGTAGAACAGCCCATAGTCTAATTCCAGCAGTAAGTGATGCTTTCCTTCTCCAGCAATGACCGCTGTAGATCAACAACTCGCAATCACTTTCAATAGAATCAATCTGGCTTTAGAGGGATAAAAGATTGTCACAGTCTAACTTCCCTTCCTTCAGTTTAAATTAGCTGAGAGCTCTCCTTTCAAGTGCTAACACACAGTTGTCTGTCTGTATCCTCTGTTAGAACAGGCTGTTTGCACTATAAGCCAGATCAAAAATTAATTTTTCACAAATGTATCTCTCGAAGCTCAGTCCAAGTGGCTGTATCCAAGGTAAAGAGAATGCATTCTTTGACTCAGTCTTTTGAGCTTGTTGCCTTAAAGCTGTACTGCTCCCTTTCCAGCCTTAAAGGCACACTGCATTCTTCCCGGAAAAAAAACTACAGGATCATAACACCTCTGATGTGCTTTAATTTTGCTAACCAACCTCCTGTGGGGGACTTTATCAAGTATACTATGTTCACCAACTCCCCTTTATCAATTCTGTTTGTAACATCCTCAAAAAACTCCAACAGGTTCATCAAACATGATTTCCCATTCATAACTCCATGTTGACTGTGCCCAATCAAAGAACAAAGAACAAAGATAATTACAGCACAGGAACAGGCCCTTCGGCCCTCCAAGCCTGCGCCGATCCAGATCCTCTCTAAACATGTCGCCTATTTTCTAAGGTTCTGTATCTCTTTTCTTCCTGCCCATTCATGTATCTGTCTAGATACATCTTAAAAGACGCCATCGTGCCCGCATCTACCACCTCCGCTGGCAACGCGTTCCAGGCACCCACCACCCTCTGCGTAAAGAACTTTCCACGCATATCCCCCCTAAACTTTTCCCCTTTCACTTTGAACTCGTGTCCTCTAGTAATTGAATCCCCCACTCTGGGAAAAAGCCTCTTGCTATCCACCCTGTCTATACCTCTCATGATTTTGAACACCTCAATCAGGTCCCCTCTCAACCTCCGTCTTTCTAATGAAAATAATCCTAATCTACTCAACCTCTCTTCATAGCTAGCGCCCTCCATACCAGGCAACATCCTGGTGAACCTCCTCTGCACCCTTTCCAAAGCATCCACATCCTTTTGGTAATGTGGCGACCAGAACTGTACGCAGTATTCCAAATGTGGCCGAACCAAAGTCCTATACAACTGTAACATGACCTGCCAACTCTTGTACTCAATACCCCGTCCGATGAAGGAAAGCATGCCGTATGCCTTCTTGACCACTCTATTTACCTGCGTTGCCACCTTCAGGGAACAGTGGACCTGAACACCCAAATCTCTCTGGACATCAATTTTCCCCAGGACCTTTCCATTTACTGTATAGTAAATCAGATCATTATTATCCAAGTATCCATTTATCACATCCTTTAGAATAGATTCTAACATTTTCCCTACTACTGATGTAAGGCTAACAGGTCTGTAGTTCCCTGTTTTCTCTCTCCCTCCCTTCTTAAATAGTGGGGTGACATTTGCTACCTTCTAATCTGCAAGAACCATTCCATAATCTATAGAATTTTGGAAGATGGTCACCAATGCATCCACTATTTCCATAACTACCTTGTTCAACACTCTGGGATGTACAATATCAGGTCCTGGGGACTTATTAACATTCAGCCCCATTAATTTCTCCAGTACATCCTTCTTGATTGAAACATATAAGATCCTGAGGGGTCTTGACAGGGTGGATGTTGAAAGGATGTTTCCCCTTGTGGGAGAATCTTGAACTAGGGGTCATTATTTAAAAATTAAGGGTGACTCATTTAAGACAGAGATGAGGAGAATTTTTTTTTTCTGAGGGTCGTGAGTCTTTGGAATTCTCTTCCTCAAAGGCAGTGGAACCAGAGTCTTTGAATATTTTTAAAGCAGAGGGAGATAGATTCTTAATAAGCAAGGGGATGGAAGGTTATTGGGGGTAGGTGGAAATGTGGAGTAATCAGTTCAGCCATGAATCGACTGAATGGCGGAGCAGGCTCGAGGGGTCGAGTGGCCTACTCCCGCTCGTAATTCGTATGTTCGTATGTTACTAATACTAATTTCCTTCAATTCCTCATTCTCCCTAGCCCCTTGGATCTCTAATTCTGGGAGATTTCTTGTATCTCCTCAGTGAAGACAGACACAAAGTAATCATTTAGCCTCTCTGCCATTTCTCTATTCCCCATTATAAATTCTCCTGACTCTGCCTGTAATGTCTTAGTCAAATATTTCCTTCTTACATACCTCTAGAAGCTTTTGCAGTTCATTTTTATGTTTTTTGCTAGTTTACATTCATATTCTATTCTCCCTTTGTTTATCAGTTTCTTGGTCCTCTTTGCTGTATTCTAAAATCCTCCCAATCCTCAGGTTTACTACTATTTCTGGCAACTTTATAGGCCTTTTCTTTTCATCTTATATAATCCTTAACTTCCTTTGTTCTCCACTGTTGACTGCCTATACTTGTGGGGTTTTTGTGCCTTGAAGGAATTTATAGAAGGCAGCTCACGACCACCTTCTCAAGGGCAGTTAGGTATGGGCAACGAATGCTGGCCTTGCCAGCAATGCTCACAACCCAAGAAACTAGTAAAAATATATGTAGTCACTGCAGAAAGCACGGCCACCAATCTGCACACAGCAAGCTCACAATACAACAGTGCAATCATGACCAGATAGTCTGTTTTAGTGATATAGATTGAGGGACACCATGGATAACTCCCCTATGCTTTTTCAAAATAGTGACATGGGATGTTTTGCATCCACCTGACAGGAAAGACAGAGCCTTGGCTTCATGTCTCATCCAAAAAAAGGCACCTCCGACAGTGCAGCACTCCCTCAGTACTTCATTGGAACGTCAGCCTAGAAAACCACAGAGGACAATAGTGAATAGGATGAGAATATAGCATATGCAATATATTATAAAAGTGCATCTTTTACACTGAACTTGAAAGAAAATGGAATTCTGAAAATATGCCTCTAGAAGATATGAATTCTATCTATATTTATGCCTGCTTTCTTCAGCCCTTTATAGATAATTCAATATATTCCACAACCTTATTTGTGGAAGAAAGAGAAAAAGATTAAATCATTTTGGCTTGAACTTAAGAGGAATTTTAAATGTACTTTTTACATGCAACTGGCAAGAAGCCCAGAACATGAGGAATTATACTATACATGTAACTGTTCAAGATTTATACTAATAGCATTGACCATGCAGCTTGTTTGTTGGCTCTGAGTCCATTGAGAGTATTTCGAGAGGTATCCTTATGGATTTATAGTCTCCTCAATCTGCCAGCAAATTAAAGTGAGAGGTATTGATCTTTAATTATTCAGATTTTTTAAGCTGATCTGACGGATCTGAGTGTGTCAGAATGTCAAAGCATAAAGGGTATGAACATGATAGCTCTGAAGGGTAGAAGCAAATGTTATTATCCTCATTGTTTTCTGTATACTTGGGCTCTAAAGGCACAGAACCATATGTGTGGAATCAGATGTGTCATCTGAACCTAAGCATCTGCTGAGTGCAATAAAACTGGTACTGAACATTTGGGGACTCATATAATGAACTTAATTGATATACTCAAATCTAAACATAACAAAGCCATTAAAAGCAACAGTAAACCAAAGACTTGGAGCTTGGTTCCTAAGGACAGCTTGGAAATTCATAACAAGCTGTTGAAAGAGTGCAATTACCTGAGAAGAAGATAAAGGGCTTAACTTTGCTCCACTATCCCACCCAAAGTCAGTCAGGAAAGCTGTTGGAAATTGCGGCCAAAATTGGGCAGAAGACCTTTCATTACATTCCTGCCCCAGGCTCACTTTTCTCTTCATACCCTGCAGCAAGTCAGTAACTGGACATTGCTTTTCCACTCACCAGATATAAATACCAATGGAGAAGGCAGGGCCAGGACCACCAGGAGAAGGATGGCAACAGATCCTGAGGAAAATGGAGGTAAAGCCCTAACTAAATGGACAAAGAGGATACAATAATGACCTCCTCACCCTCAATATGGTCCCACTAGAGCCCGATCTCTATGCCACATCAGCCCCAAACCAGGGAAATGGGTTCGAGATAATATTGGGTTAATGCAACTACATAATTGTAGGTGTAAGTCCTGTTTCACTGCTACTCCACCAAGAGAAACATTCAGCATCAAGTGCCAGAAGCAAAGTGCACAGAGAAAGCATTAAAATTATAGAAGTTTTCGAAAGGTGGATAGTATATATTTCTAACTGAATGTTTATGACAGATACAAGATTTTGATTACCCCATTTCACCTTTAGAAATTTGAGAAGCCAACTGGTTTTGAGAAGGAAGAGGTCATATTCAGGCTGAAAATACATTTTGGGTGAATTTTAGAGGAATCATTCCCCAAAGAAACAAGTAATGAAATTGGGTAGAAAAGACAACTTACCTTTGTTTCCAGAAAAACAGTTTTCAGGATAGGATGAAAAGATGACGATGAAATTAACAAATACAGACAGGTGGGTTTTCCTGCCCTAAAATTTCCTATTTTGGGCATTTTGATGAAAGGAAATCTATCCAGCATTTTCCAATCAAATCTTTGACTAAAATTGCCCTCATTTCCACATCTGCTGCCCTTGTCGGTCATGGCTCAGTGTTAGTACTCTCATCTTTCAATCAGAAAGTTATGTGTTCAAGTCTCATTCCATGACTTGCACACATAATCTAGTGCTTTTTTTCCTCTGAAGTACTTCTCCATCATCGCTCTGTGCTAATCATTCATCTATCCTGGCACTCTTTCTAGGCACTAACTAAGGACCAGGGATGCCAGCAGTGCCACGTACTGGGTCCTGAATTTGAATGACCACTTTTCAGAGGAAAGGTGGACCTGATTGTGGCATTTAGGTCCTATAGACCCTAAAAGATGACACCTCAAAGCTCGCAGTAGCTGATTTCCTTCACTCTCTATACACAATCGGGCCTCTTAAAGGAGAAGAAAGAGGTAGAGAGGCAGAGTGGTTTAGGGAGGGAATTCCAAAGTTCAGCACTTAGATAGCTGATTGAAGGAAATAGGATGCACAAGAGACCAGAATTGAAGTTAAGGGGTGATCTGATTTTTAGTTTAGTTTAGAGATACAGCACTGAAACAGGCCTTTCGGCCCACCGAGTCTGTGCCGACCATCAACCACCCATTTATACTAATCCTACACTAATCCCATATTCCTATCACATCCCCACCTGTCCCTATATATTTCCCTACCACCTACCTATACTAGGGGCAATTTATAATGGCCAATTAACCTATCAACCTGCAAGTCTTTGGCATGTGGGAGGAAACCGGAGCACCCGGAGGAAACCCACGCAGACACAGGGAGAACTTGCAAACTCCGCACAGGCAGGACCCAGAATCAAACCCGGGTCCCTGGAGCTGTGAGGCTGCGGTGCTAACCACTGCGCCACTGTGACTGAAGTCTTCAAGATATTAACAGGAAAAGACAGGCAAGATAAAGATAAACTATTTCCACCGGTTGGAGATTCTAAAACTAGGGGGCATAGTCTAAATATTAGGACCAAACCGTTCAGGAGAGATATTAGGAAGCACTTCTTCACGCAAAGGGTGGTAGGGGTCTGGAACTCGCTCCCACAAACAGCAGTTGAAGCTATCCCTGATCTCTTTAGGTGTCCGTGGCTGATTTTTCTATGAAGTGGAGCTTTTTCCTCTCAGGGGTATATACTCGCTCTGTATTTTGTTAAATGTTTCTTTAAATATTCTCCACTGTTGTTCAGTCGTTTGACCCATTAACAGATCTACCCAGTTTACCGTGGACAGTCTCTGTCTCATCCCGGTAAAGTCAGCCTTACCCAAGTCTAAAATTCTAGTAGCTGATTCGTGTTTTTCACTTTCAAATGCTACCTTGTATTCGATCATGTTGTGATCACTATTTGATAAATGTTCACGCACAGTTAGGCTACTAATTAAATTTGGCTCATTACTCATAACTAAATCTAATATTGCCTGTCCCCTTGTTACATTTAGGGCATATTGCTGTAGGAAACTATACCGGACACATTCCAGAAATTCACTACCTTTCTGACAGGTGCTAGTTTGCCTCTCCCAATCTATGTGTAAGTTAAAATCCCCCATTAATACTACTCTGCCTTTGATACACACTTGCCTAATTTGTGCATTTATACAACCTAACACCTCAGAACTGCTACCAGGGTGTCTATACACAACACCTATTACAGTTTTAGATCCTTTTCTGTTCCTCAATTCCACCCATAAGGTCTCCACTGGATGCTTTCCCCTCATTATATCCTCCCTCACCAATGAGGTGATATTATTTCTAATCAGTAAGGCTACTCCACCCCCTCTACCATTTTCCCTGTCTCTCCTGTAAACTTGATATATTTAGGTATATTTAGTTCCCAGTCCCGACCATCCTGCAGCCACGCCTCCGCAATGGCCACCACATTATAATTTTCCATTTGAATTTGCGCCGGCAGTTCATCTAGTTTATTCCTTACACTCTATGCATTTGTATATCGAACTCTTATTTGGGCTATACCCCCTAACCTGTCCCTCAGCACTGATGCTCTAGTCGCCTGTTTATTATTTCTCTCTTCTGGTCTAACCAGTATACTTCTTGCAATTTGGTAACAATCAGCCTCACCACTAACCTGCACTCCTACCTTCTCCTTTAACTTCCTGTTTTTCCATACAACTGAACCCTCCCCCCCACTATTTAGTTTAAAGCCCAATCTACAGCCCTAGTTATGTGATTCGCCAGGACTCTGGTCCCAGCATGATTCAGGTGTAGCCCGTCCCATCGGAACAGCTCCCTCCTTCCCCAGTACTGGTGCCAATGTCCCACGAATTCGAACCCATTTCTCCCACACCAATCTTTGAGCCACGCATTTACCTCTTTAATCTTATTGACCCTTTGCCAATTTGCTCGTGGTTCAGGTAGTAATCCGAAGATTATTACCTTTTTGGTTCTGCTTTTTAATTTAGCTCTTAGCTGCTCATATTCCCTCAGCAGAACCTCTAACCTCATTCTACCTATATCGTTGGTACCTATGTGGACCATGACAACTGGATCTTTCCCCTCCCACTCCAAGTTCCTCTGCAGCCCAGATGAGATATCCCGAACCCTGGCACCAGGATTGTAGGGCTGTAGGCAGTTAGAGACATCTGGGGGGCAGGGGTGCGCAGGGGCGAGTGGGGTTAGCGGGGACCGAAGACATGAAGAGATTTAAATTGGAGGCATTGCTGGACTGGCAGCCAATGTAGGTCAGTGAGCACAGGGATGATGGATGAACAGAGATTTGGATGAGCTCAAGTTTACAGAGGGTGGAAGATGGGAGGTGGCTAAGAGGGCTTTAGTGTAGCCAAGTCTGAAGATAACAAAAGCAAGAATGAGGGTTTTAAACAGCAGATGGGCTGAGACAGGGGCAGATTATAGAGATGGAAGTAAGTGATCTTGGTGCTGGAGAAGATATGGGTTGGAAGCTGAACTCGGGGTCATGTTGGATGTCAAGTTTGCGAACAGTCAAGGCTGAAATGTCCACTCCTATTCCTAGGGCCTCCTTGTCTTTTTCATGAGTTTGAAGAATAAAGCATGCCATTATTGCAATTTTTCCTCCCATTATCATTTACTTAGCCTGTGTAGCTCCATTTTCATATTTTGCAGTGCATTCTTACTACTAGTACCAAGTGTATGCATGTCTTTATTTCACCAGTTTCATAGAAGTGGAATAATTAAAGATATTATCCCACTTCAAATGGTTTTGGTGCTGCTCTGAATATGTGCCTTTGATATCACCAGCCAGCATAAATAATGTGGGGAATCTCAATCAGCTGCCAGGCAGTAGTGTTGCCGCCACATAACAGAGTGGTAAACATTTTATTGCCAATAAAAACATTGCATGAATAACAATGTTAGTAGGAGGGAAAAAATCACTATGATGGAACTTTTCCTGTAACAGAAAGTCAATATCACTGTTTACATTAAGATCTCATCTGGGAACATCTCAGCTTATAGTTAGCTCAGAATCCATGTTCGAAATGATAGCTGACTGAAGCCTGTGTGAAAGTCATGGTGCAATTGCTGAGTATCTTAGGAACAGGGGTACATCATTTAGCCCTTTGAGCCTTTTCTGCCATTCAATGAGATCATGGCTGATCTCAACCTAACTCCACATAATTGCCTTTGCCCCAAAGCCCTCAATACTTTTGGATAACAAAAATCTATTAATCGCAGTTTTAAAATTAACAATTGCTCTAGCATCAACTGCCATTTGTGGAAAAGAGTTCCAAACCTCTACTCTCCTTTGCATGAAGAAGTGTTCCCTAATTTCACTCCTGAAAGGTCTGGCTCTATTTTTTTGACTATGCCCCCTAGTTCTAGACTCCCACAACTAGAAGAAATAGTTTCTCCCAATCTACCCTATCCATTCCCCTTAATATCTTGAAAACTTCAATCAAATCACTCCTTAACCTGCTAAGTTCCAGGGGATACAACCCTTGTTTGTTTAATTCCTCCTTGTAGCTTGACTCTTGCAGTTTAGGTACCATTCTGGTAAATCTACATTGCATTCCCTCCAAGGCCAATATATGCTTCCTAAGGTGTGGTGCCCATAACTGCACGCAACAATCCAGGTGTGGTCTAACCATGGCTTTGTATCACTGAAACATGACTCAAAATCCCTTGTATTCTATTCCTCTAGATACAGAGACCAGTATCCCATTAGCCTTTTTGATTATTTTCTGTACCACATTATGACATTTTAATGGAACCCTAGACTCTTTGGACCGCTACTTTTCCTAGCTTTTCATCATTTAGAAGGTACCATGTTCTATCCTTTTTATTCCAAAGTAGATGACCTCACATTTGCCTACTTTGAAATCCATTTGTCACAGTTTTGCCCATTCACTTAATCTATCAGTGTTCATATAATTATTTATGTCCTGCACTATTTCCAGTTTCAGGTTTTTATTTATGTGATTTATCAAACAGTATTTTATAGGGTATTTCGGATGAAAAATCTAGGGGGAGATTTTATGTAGGTGATGGGGTCTCAGACACCGACTGAAGAGCCAGTGAGAGCCCCACGTCACCTTCTCTGGGGAAGGCCCACTGCATTACATGCCAATTAGGCACTTAAGTGGACAGCAGCATTCCCCACGATTAAGGACCCTGGCGACGGAAGTCCCACCTGCTGAGAGCTGCAAGCCCATCAAACGCCAGCAGCTCTTGTACTGAGCAGCACCATCATGGAGGCGGTGGCTGCTGCTGGCAATGCACCCACTGGACACCTTGTATCGTTGAGGGATCCAGGCCACAGGTGAGTCATGGCGGGAGGATTTCGCGGGGTGGGGTTTGCAGGAGAGGGGGATGTAGGGGGATCGGCAGCAAGGCCAGAGGAATGGCTCTCAGCGGGCCCCGCTTCCCAATACCAGTTCTCTTGATCAGGTACTGTGCCTTTTAACGAGGGGACACCCCACCAGAGCAGGCAAGCAACTCGCATGGATTTGCTTGATGTGCTCCCAGCATGGTGACAGGTCCGTCCGCCGCTGGGCTAATACCAGCAGCGGTGGGATGAGCCCCTTAATTGGGCATTAATTGCCCGCTTAAGGGCCTCAATTGCCGGCGGGGCGGAAAAGCCGTCCATGGGACTTCCCACCATGGACTTGATTGGGGTGGAGGCAGGAAGGTGGCGGAGTCACCCCCAGCATCATTCAGCTTGATTAATTGCTCGCCCCGTCTCCAAACCTGCTGCGGGAGAGAGAATAAAATACCCCCCAAAGCTTCCAGTTGATTATGTCGGATGCTTTGCACTGACATTGTTGTTTTGGCGTATAATTGTACTCCGAAAACATTACACTGCACCATGGTAATCAATTGTAGGGTTACCAATTGTGCATGCTTTGCACCACACACAATCACACACGCTCCCATTTTTCAAAATTAACGTAATTTTATTCCCTCTCATGATATGGAGACATTAATTATTGACATTATTGAAGTTTGGATGAGTTTATATCAAAGTAGAGCAAATATCAGAGCTCTAACCATTATCCCATCCCCTACCCTTTATCTCATTTTGACAACAGGTGGCAAACCTACCTCTGCTGCAGTATTGCAGATGTTTCAAATTGTATCAGATTTCACCCTAGAAAGCCATGGAAGAATGAGAAGTGATCTCATTGAAATTTACAGAATTCTTACAGGGCATGACAGGGTGGATGTAGATAGAATGTTTCCCTTGGGCTGGTAAGTCTAGAACCAGGGGACATAGTCTCAGAATAAGGGGTAGGCCATTTAAGACAGAGATAAGGAGGAATTTTTTCACTCAGAGGGTGGTGAATCTTGGAATTCTCTACCCCAGAGGGCTGTGGAAGCTCAATCATTGAGCACGTTCAAGACAGAAATCGATAGATTTCTGGATACTATTGACATTAAGGGATATGGGATAGCATGGGAAAGTGATGCTGAGGTAGATGATCAGCCATGATCTAATTCAATGGCGGAGCAGGCTCGACAGGCTGAATGGTCTACTCCTACTCCTATGTTCCTATCTTCCTATGACCAATGCATAAATCGACTGGTATAATGTAATCATTTCTAGGTTTTCCACTCTACACTGAGCATTGTTGCAGAAATATTTGCTTAATCACAATTTTACTGTGAATAGGTCAGATCTTGAGTGTCTAATGCAGCAGCTGCTTATCTTGTCCACAGAATTCACAGCAAAATGTCAGAACTGTTGCAACTGAGTCCACTGCAAAATCTGATGTAATTTTTCCTGAGTAGTAGCTTGTGTTGATCTTTATGTTTGAATTAGCCTTTTCAATGGCTTACATCTTAAACAGTATTCAGTATTCCTCACAGATTGATCTAATAACAACCTTCGCAAACCAGTGCTCAGAAGATGTCATATAACTAGTTCTTATGATGAATAGAATTAAGATAAACCATTCTAAGACAAATGGAATCAAACATTTAATATCTGTAATGCTGGACATCTGACCCTAAAAAGAGCAAAGGGAATTATCCCTAATATATATGAGGATTAATGAACTGTGGCAAAAGGATTAACTCTTCGACTCATCCATGGTTGCACTGCAATATGTGAAGTCAAGTATAATATGTTTAATTATGGACACTGCCTGTTTTGAATTTTCAAGGTAATTTAATCTGATGTGCTTCAATTTTGAACAACTGAGATAAAATGCCTCCCCGATTGTAACTTTAATTTTGGAGCAGAAGAAGTGGGTGGGATGGAGGGTATCTTGTATATGAGCTGCTTTCGATCTTAAACTATGCTAGCCATAGTTATGGAGAGTGGATATTTGTTCCAGAATTTACACATTTTAGTATGGAACTGTATAAATAAATTTCACTCTAATTCACAACAGAATCTATTTTAGATTTGCTGTGTTGGGCACATATCAGTTCATATGGGGGAGTGGGGAGTTAAATTTCTGTTTCGATGAAAAATGGAAGAATGCCTGTTTTACTGCAGAATGATTTTTTTTCTGCTCACTGCTGGTTTATTTCATTTAGTTGGCACGTCAAAACATAATTTGACTAGTTAATAATTTAGCAATAGAACTTGATTATCCCACTTCCTGCTTCACTTCCATATCCTTATTTCAGATTAATAGTCATATTTGGATTGATCTGCCAAGTTTCTTCATATCTTAATTATCACAAGCACCCAGGTGCATAAAATCTCTATGGCTCAGTAAATAAACATGATTCTGTCTCCTCTGTAGGGTTATTGCCCAAGTAAAGTCCTGCCCAAGTAAAGTCTTACCCAAGTGCCTGAGCCTCCATGTTAGCTGTGCTGTTTGTACATCCTGCATTGGACAAGTTCTTCATTTTACTCAAAAAATCATTCTTTTAGTCTTCTGTAAGTAATTTATTTCCATTACAAAAGATTTAACCTTTTCAGTCTCATTTCTTATCTAATTAGTTCCTGTCACAGCATCTTTACCACCCTCCTCCAAGTAGCTCAGACACCCTCCAAAGATATTTTTCCCACAAGGCACTCTCAGACAACAGAGCAAGGTATTTATTATACAATTATACACAGAGCCCTTTCCTATCCTGAGTGGTGTGAAACAGGGCTGTGTTCTCGCACCCACACTTTTTGGGATTTTCTTCTCCCTGCTGCTTTCACATGCGTTCAAGTCCTCTGAAGAAGGAATTTTCCTCCACACAAGATCAGGGGGCAGGTTGTTCAACCTTGCCCGTCTAAGAGCGAAGTCCAAAGTACAGAAAGTCCTCATCAGGGAACTCCTCTTTGCTGACGATGCTGCTTTAACATCTCACACTGAAGAGTGCCTGCAGAGTCTCATCGACAGGTTTGCGGCTGCCTGCAATGAATTTGGCCTTACCATCAGCCTCAAGAAAACGAACATCATGGGGCAGGACGTCAGAAATGCTCCATCCATCAATATTGGCGATCACGCTCTAGAAGTGGTTCAAGAATTCACCTACCTAGGCTCAATTATCACCAGTAACCTGTCTCTAGATGCAGAAATCAACAAGTGCATGGGTAAGGCTTCCACTGCTATGTCCAGACTGGCCAAGAGAGTGTGGGAAAGTGGCGCACTGACACGGAACACAAAAGTCAGAGTGTATCAGGCCTGTGTCCTCAGTACCTTGCTCTATGGCAGCGAGGCCTGGACAACGTATGTCAGCCAAGAGTCACGTCTCAACTCATTCCATCTTCGCTGCCTCCGGAGAATCCTTGGCATCAGGTGGCAGGACCGTATCTCCAACACAGAAGTCCTCGAGGCGGCCAACATCCCCAGCTTGTACACACTACTGAGTCAGCGGCGCTTGAGATTGCTTGGCCATGTGAGCCGCATGGAAGATGGCAGGATCCCCAAAGACACGTTGTACAGCGAGCTCGCCACTGGTATCAGACCCACTGGCCGTCCATGTCTCCGCTTTAAAGACATCTGCAAACGCGACATGAAATCCTGTGACATTGATCACAAGTCGTGGGAGTCAGCTGCCAGCGTTCGCCAGAGCTGGCGGGCAACCATAAAGACGGGGCTAAAATGTGGCGAGTCGAAGAGACTTAGTAGTTGGCAGGAAAAAAGACAGAGGCGCAAGGGGAGAGCCAACTGTGCAACAGCCCCGACAAGCAAATTTCTCTGCAGCACCTGTGGAAGAGCCTGTCACTCTAGAATTGGCCTTTATAGCCACTCCAGGCGCTGCTTCACAAACCACTGACCACCTCCAGGCGCGTATCCATTGTCTCTCGAGATAAGGAGGCCAAAGAAGAAGGAGAAGATACACACTTACAAAGCCAATGACAGCAAGCAAAGATACTCTGGTGGGTCAATCGTTTCTCTCTATGCTTTCATAGCGTTTTTTAATTAAGTATATATTATATAACTGATAGGATTAGATGAGGTTCAGTGAGAGGAGGCTGGTGTGAAGCATAAACACCAGCATCAATCTGTATGTAATATATTCCAATTATACAGTGTGATTGCGCACATGTGTGTGTCTGCCTGCACACGTTAATGTGAGAGAAATTCAGACTTCAATCCGGCATGGACTCAATGGACTGAATGGCCTCCTTCTTTGCCGTAAATGATTCTGACTCAATCCAACTGAACTTGTAAAGACATTATAGCAACATATTCAAATTAAGTTCTGCTCATTTGAACATCAAATGATCTATAATCTGGAGACCTTCCATCTCAGAAGAGCACCTTGGCATTCTTGACATTTAATGAAAGGTGACTGTCACATAATTACTTCTCTCTCTGTGACAGAAGAGCAGATAATTGATTTTTTTTTTAAATACATAACTACATATGTTTGGATTTCAGAAGCAAGATTATCTGTTTGAGCTGCACTGCCTGTCCAATGTGATTTCACCAGAATTCAACTGAAAATTAAAAGGGAGACTCTCTGCTGGAAATGGCATAGGCATATAATACTTTAGCCCCTGTCATAATTAGACACAAATGATGGGAATGAACCCGACAAAATATTTTCCCTCATTTACACCTTAGTATTCAGCATTACTACGGGTGGAGGAGGGCAATTTCAACAGGACTAGGAACCACATTGCATCACAGCAGGCACCACAGCCATTCTCCAGTCACTTCTAGGTGAATTCAGGGGCAGAAATGGTCAATTTAAGCAAAATAGCCTGATTCAGAAAACGGCTGGAGTCGAAGGCATTCGGTAGTTGCAGGCTGAACTTCAGTCATGATCAAGATGCACAGTTTCCACAAAATGGAAAATCCTAACTCAAATATCAATCAAGTTATATACCCTGAAGTGCTCCAACCTGTATTTCTAATGAATTAAAAACAACATTTTCCAATTACATTACTCATTAAATAGGTAAAATCAGACCCAGTCAATGATATTGAATGTTAAAATTACCTAATTTGTCCAACAAAATTTTATTTATTTATTTTTTATTTATTTAGAGATACAGCACTGAAACAGGCCCTTCGGCCACTGAGTCTGTGCCAACCAACAACCAACCATTTATACTAATCCTACATTAACCCCATTGTGTGATTGACAGTGATTTTGCCATAGCAAAGAAAATATATCAATCAAGCCTCATTCTGTGCAGCCACATTTCAGCTTCTTTATCAAAGTGCCAACAAATCAAAAAGAGAAGTATTTAGATATTTGACTGAGAAGGACATTAGTAGCTATGTGAGTAGCCTGGATGAACCACAATGATCAGTTCCAGCTCTGTACATTACTATCTCCCTAAGTAAACTAACAAATGCCAGTGGAGAGTTTGAGTGAAAAATCTTGATGGCAACAATGGTAACATGAGTATCAAAAAGATCTAGGAAGGTTAAAAGTTATGGCAGATACAAAATCTTATAGATTATGAGGGTGATTCTGCAATCCAGCACCCACAGCACTCGCATGGAATATATCTCGGGAAATCACAGGCATGTAACCCATAATATTCCATCCATTCAATGTTCTGTGCGAGCGCCACTCACTGTACAGAGTGTTGAATCAAGCAATCACCCCTTGAATAGATTACTTAGATGGGTGAATATTATCAATGGTTCTAAAATATATAATAATATATAATAGAGATAATAACAATAAATATAAAATAATCTTTTTCCAACTGGCAGGCAGTGACTAGTGCAGTAACACAGGGATCGGTGCTAGGACCCCAGCTAGTCACAATATATATTAATGATTTAAATGAGGGAACTAAATGTAATATTTCCATATTTGCAGATGACACAAAACTGGGTGGGAGGGTGAATTGTGAGGAGGATGCAGAGATGCTTCAGGGTGATTTGGACAAGTTGAGTGAGTGGGCTAATGCATGGCAGATGCAGTATAATGTGGATAAATGTGAGGTTATCCACTTTGGTAGCAAAAACAGGAAGGCAGATTATTATCTGAATGGCTATAAACTGAGAAAGGGGAATATGCAATGAGACATGGGTGTTCTTGTACACCAGTCGCTTAAGGCAAGCATGCAGGTGCAACAAGCGGTAAAAAAGGCAAATGGTATGTTGGCCTTCATAGCAAAAGGATTCGAGTACAGGAGCAGGGATGTCTTGCTGCAATTATACAGAGCCTTGGTGAGGCCACACCTGGAATATTGTGTGCAATTTTGGTCTCTTTATTTGAGGAAAGAAGATCTTGCTATAGAGGGAGTGCAGCGAAGGTTTACCAGACTGATTCCTGGGATGGCGGGACTGATGTATGAGGAGAGATTGGGTCGGTTAGGATTATATTTGCTGGAGTTCAGAAGAGTGAGGGGGAATCTCATAGAAACCTATAAAATTCAAACAGGACTTGACAGGGTAGATGCAGGAAGGATGTTCCCGATGGTGGGGGAGTCCAGAACCAGGGGTCATAGTCTAAGGATACGGGGTAAACCTTTCAGGACTGAGATGAGGAGAATTTCTTCACCCAGAGAGTGGTGAGCCTGTGGAATTCGCTACCACAGAAAGCAGTTGAAGCCAAAACATTGTATGTTTTCAAGAAGGAGTTAGATATAGCTCTTGGGGCGAAAGGGATCAAAGGATATGGGGGGAAAGCTGGAACAGGTTACTGAGCTGGATGATCAGCCATGATCATAATGAATGGCAGAGCAGGCTCGAAGAGCCGAATGGCCTACTCCTGCTCCTATTTTCTATGTTTCTATAAAATGATAAGTTGCACAAGAAGGAGCATGCAGTCAAGAGACCAAGCAGATGGTATGTTGAACAACGTCCTTTGTCAATAAGGTGCAGATGAAATCACACAAATTATAAGCTGAAATAAGACAGAAGAAGGGAAAGCAGAATGCTGACAAACCTAAGACAGATGCCAAGCAAGAGACTGAACTACTAACCAATAAATACAAGATAAGCAGATAGAGATAGCCAGAGGGGAGAGGGCAAGTGAGCTGGAGACCGATCGACACCAAGATTTCACACAAGTGCCAACCAATGACTAATAAGAGTCAATTACTAGACAAATGCCTGACTAGTTGCAATAAGGCTGGTGACAGATGAAATTGCCATGTTGATAATGTTAGAAATAGGTCAATACAAGCAAATCTTCTTCTTCTTCTTTGGCCTCCGTGTCTCGAGAGACAATGGGTAAGCACCTGGAGGTGGTCAGTGGTTTGTGAAGCAGTGCCTGGAGTGGCAATAAAGGCCAATTCTAGAGAGACAGACTCTTCCACAGGTGCTGCAGATAAAATTGGTTGTCGGGGCTCTCCCCTTGCGCTTCTGTTTTGTTTCCTGCCAACTGCTAAGTCTCTTCGACTCGCCACTCTTTAGCCCCACCTTTATGGCCGTCTGCCAGCTCTGGCGATCGCTGGCAACTGACTCCCACGACTTGTGATCAATGTCACAGGACTTCATGTCGCGTTTGCAGACGTCTTTGAAGCAGCGACATGGACGGCCGGTGGGTCTGATACCAGTGACGAGCTCGCTGTACAATGCGTCCTTGGGGATCCTGCCATCTTCCATGCGGCTCACATGGCCAAGCCATCTCAAGCGCCGCTGGCTCAGTAGGGTGTATATGCTGGGGATGTTGGCCGCCTCGAGGACTTCTGTGTTGGAGATACGGTCCTGCCACCTGATGCCAAGGATTCTCCGGAGGCAGCGAAGATGGAATGAGTTGAGACGTGACTCTTGGCTGACATACGTTGACCAGGCCTCGCTGCCGTAGAGCAAGGTACTGAGGACACAGGCTTGAAACACTCGGACTTTTGTGTTCCGTGTTAGTGCACCATTTTCCCACACCCTCTTGGCCAGTCTGGACATTGCAGCAGACGCCTTTTTCATGCGCTTGTTGATTTCTGCATTGAGAGACAGGTTACTGGTGATAGTTGAGACTAGGTAGGTGAACTCTTGAACCACTTCTAGAGCGTGGTCGCCGATATTAATAGATGGAGCATTTCTGACATCCTGTCCCATGATGTGTGTTTTCTTGAGGCTGTTGGTTAGCCCAAATTCGTTGCAGGCAGCCGCTATCCTGTCGATGAGTCTCTGCAAACACTCTTCAGTGTGGGATGGAGTCATAGAGAGAGATACAGCACCGAAACAGGCCCTCTGGCCCACCGAGTCTGTGCTGACCAACAACCACCCATTTATACTAATCCTACACCAATCCCATATTCCTACCACATCCCCACCATTCTCCTACCTATACTAGGGGAAATTTACAATGGCCAATTTACATATCAACCTGCAAGTCTTTGGCTGTGGGAGGAAACCGGAGCACCCGGCGGAAACCCACGCAGTCACAGGGAGAACTTGCAAACTCTGCATAGGCAGTACCCAGAACCGAACCTGGGTCGCTGGAGCTGTGAGACCACTGTGCCACCCTAAATGTTAATGCAGCATTGTCAGCAAAGAGCAGTTCCCTGATGAGGACTTTTCGTACTTTGGTCTTCGCTCTTAGACGGGCAAGGTTGAACAACCTGCCCCCTGATCTTGTGTGGAGGAAAATTCCTCCTTCTGAAGACTTAAACGCATGTGAAAGCAGCAGGGAGAAGAAGATCCCAAACAGTGTAGGTGCGAGAGCACAGCCCTGTTTCACGCCACTCAGGATAGGAAAGGGGTCTGATGAGGCGCTGCTATGCTGAATTGTGCCTTTCATATTGTCATGGAATGAGGGCCTCAATCCGGCCTCAGTCGCCCTTCCGCTGCCACAGCTGGGAGCTGGGAAAGAAGCTCCACCGCCAGCTGGATGGCGGCCATGAGAGCAGCGTCAGCCTGGAGGATGCCGACATCAAGGAGACCGTGCAGGCTGTGGGCTGGCCCACTCGCCAGGGCCGCGACCCCCGCCAGACTCCTCCCCCCTCCCCCCATCGCACCCCATTCCCCCCTCGCTCCCCGTTCCCCCTCGCACCTCGTCCCCCTCGCACCCCTTCCCCCTCCCCCCTTGCACCCCCTCCACCCTTGCACCCCCTTCCCCTGCACCCCCTTCCCCCTCACACCCCCTTTCCCACACCCCCTCCTCCCTTGCACCCCCTTCCACCTCCGCCTTCCCCCCACATCCCTTTCCCCCCCGCACCCTGTCCCCCCTCGCACCCCCTTCTCCCCTCACACTCCCACCCCCCCTTCCTCCCATCCCTTCCTCCCTTGCACGCCCTTCCCCCTCCCACTTCCCCCCCCGCACCCTCTTTCCCCCCCGCACCCCCTTTCCCCCCGCACCCTCTTTCCCCCCGGACCCCCTTTCACCCCCCGCACTCCCTTTCCCCCCCCGCACTCCCTTTCCCCCTCGCCCTTCCTTTCCCCCTCACACCTCCTTGCACCCCCTTCCCCCCGCACAAGCAAATAGTTCATCTAATAACTTAGGTTCATTTATGAGGTTATTAGTTAACAAGCCTTTGGCAGCCAGTAAGTACTGAAACTAATTAAGAATAAGTTAAAACCAAACTCATAAACCCAGTCACTTAAGGACACTTTGCTGATCCTAATAATAGTTCACCAAATTGAATGACAAAGCATCATGCAGAATTGAGAACCATTAACCTTGCACGTATTGAGTAATATTCTACAAATAGCCAACTATGCACAGTACTTTAATAGCTGAATAAAAAGCCATGTCACAAACAGATTAAAACCTGCCGTATGATAACAAAAGCAATTGTTTTTCTTTATTCGTTCATGGGATGTGGACGTCGCTGACAAGGCCGCAATTTATTGCCCATCACTAACTTCCCTTGAGAAGATGAAGTTGAGCCCCCTTCCTAAACCACTGCAGTCCATGGCTGGGATTTTATGGGTCACCCCGCCGTGTCGAGATCGGAAGCCGGGGTGACCCATAAAATCCCAGCCATGGACTGCAGTGGTTTAGGAAGGGGGCTCAACTTCATCTTCTCAAGGGAAATTAGTGATGGGCAATAAATTGCGCCCAATCCTCCTGGGACAGGATAGGTCAACAATGGCCTTCTCGCCAGAAGCAAATTGAGGCCCTTAAGTGGCCTATTAAGGGCCAGTTAAAGGCCTCTTCCTGCCACACGGAGAATAAGCCTTGTAAAACGAGGTGCTCTCCCTGTGGGCTTGAGGGGGTGGTTCCTCATTCTTGGGCAATTTGTGGTCCAGGAAGGACCCCCACCAGCAACAACTTTACCCCCCCACCCCCCATCCCCAGGACCCCCACTGGACTGAACAACCACCCCCATGCCCCCACTCACCAGGGCCTTCTCGACTAACCCCGACGACTCCACCTTGCCTATCTCTGGTCTGGCATTCCACCACTAGGCCTGTGTCCAAGGCCTCTGCAGTATCGGCAGTAGCCGCTACCCACGGTGGCGCTGCCGATACTGCTGAGCTGCCGGCTCTGTGATTGGCCGGCAGCTCTTGGAGGCAGGAATCCTATCCCTTCAAAATCCTTAAAGGGACGGGGATCCTGCCTCCTAAAACATCAACACAAAAAGACTGGAAGATCACTCCGGGGGAGTGCGGGGGGGGGGTGGGGGTGGTGGGGAGGCTGAGGCAGGGCTCCCCCCACCTTTTCAGCCAGTGCCGGGAGCTCCAACTCCAGCACAAAATCCAGCCACAGGTAGCTACACCCAAAGTGCTGTTAGGTAGGGAGTTCCACAATTTTGACTCTGCAATGATGAAGGCACAGCAATATATTTCAACGTCAGGATGGCAGGTGTCTTGGAGGGAACTTGCAGGTGGTGGTGTTCCCATGTCTGCTGCCCTTGTGTTTCCAGGTGCTAGAGGTCACGTGTTTGGAGGGCACTGTGGAAGAAGCTTTGGTAAGTTGTTGCAGTGGTATACACGTTGCCATGGTGCTCCGACGGTGAAGGGAGTGAATGTTAAAGGTGCTGGATAGAATGCCAATCAGGTGGACTGCTTTGTCCTGGATGATGTCAAGCTTCTTGAGTGTTGTTGGAGTGGCACTGATCCTGGCAAATGGAGAGTATTTCATCACACCCCTGACTTGTGCCTTGTAGATGGTGGACAGGCTTTGGAGAATCAGAAGGTGAGTTACTCATCACAGAATTCCCAGCCTCTGACCTGCTCTTAGAATCATAGAATGTTTACGGCACAGAAAGAGGCCACTTGATCCATCGTGTCTGCGCCAGCCATAAAACGAGCCATGCAGTCTAATCCAACCTTCCAGCATTTGACTCGTAGCCCTGAAGGTTACGGCATTTGAGGTGCATATCCAGACACCTTTTAAATAAGTTGACGGTTTCTTCCTCTACTATCCTTTCAGCCAGTGAGTTCCAGACCCCCACCACCTTCTGGGTGAAAATATTTCTCCTCATCCCCGCTCTAATCTTTCTACCAATCACCTTAAATCTATGCCCCCTAGTCACTGACCTCTGCTAATGTAAATAGACTCTTCACATCCACTCTATCCAGGCTCCTCACAATTTTGTATATTACGATCAGCCTTCACTGTTCCAAGGAGAACAACCCCAATCTATCCAATATTTCTTCATCACTGCATGTAGCCACAGTATTTATATAGCTGTTCCAGTTAAGTTTCTAGTCAATGGTGACCCTCAGGATGTTGATGGTGGGAGATTCAGCAATGGTAATGCCATTGAACGTCAAGGAATGATGGTTAGATTCTCTCTTATTGGAGATGATCATTGCCTGGCAATTGTTTGGCATGAATATTAATTGCCACTTATCAGCCCAACCAGGTTTAGGTGCTTCATCAATGACCTTCTCTCCATCATAAGGTCAGAAGTGGGATGTTCCCTGATGATTGCACAGTGTTCCAGAAACATTCATCAATTAAAAAAAGGCTACCACTCCATTAATGTCCAGCTAGTCTACAATCACAGAGACAGAATCATGTAAGTTTCTGCAATGTACCTTGTCACAATGTATTTATCCTGCACCAGTCTATTATCTCCTCAATATTAGACTCTTCAGGAGTGGCAGAGAGGTCAGTGACTAGGGGGCATAGATTTAAAGTGATTGGTGGAAATATTAGAGGGGAGATGAGGAAAAATATTTTCACCCAGAGGGTGGTGGGGGTCTGGAACTCACTGTCTGTAAGGGTGTTTGAGGCAAAAGCCCTCAACTCACTTAAAAGGTGTCTGGATATGCACCTCTAGTGCTGTAACCTGCAGGGCTATGGACCAAGTGCTAGAAGGTGGGATTAGACTGGGTGGCTCGTTTTTCGGCTGACATAGACACAATGGGCCAAGTGGCTTCTTTTTGTGCTGTAAACTTTCTATGATTCCATAAAACCCACTTCAGTCATAGCTTGTGACACCACCCCGCACCCACCCACTCCCCAACCCCCATAGTCATAGAGTTATACAGCATAGAAACAGGCCCTTCGGCCCATTGTGTCTGTGCCAGCCATCAAGCATCTAACTATTCTAATCCCATTTTCCAGCACTTGGCCCATAGCCTTGTATGCTATGGCGTTTCAAGTGCTCATCTAAATACTTCTTAAATGTTGTGATGGTTTCTGCCTCTACCACCTCTTCAGGCAGTGCGTTCCAGATTCCAACCACACTCTAGGTGAAAAAAGTTTTCCTCAAATCCCCTCTAAACGTCCTGCCTCTTACCTTAAATCTATGCCTCCTGGTTATTGACCTCTCCGTTAAGGGAAAAAGTTTCTTCCTATCTAACCTATCAATGCCCCTCATAATTTTGTATACCTCAATCATGTCCCCCCTCAGCCTTCTCTGCTCTAAGGAAAACAACCCTAGCCTTTTCAGTCTCTCTTCATAGCTCCATTGCTCCAGCCCAAGCAACATCCTGGTGAATCTCCTCTGCACCCTCTCCAGTGCAATCACACCCTTCTTATAGTGTGGTGCCCAGAACTGTACACAGTAATCCAGCTGTGGTCTAACTAGCATTTTATACAGCTCCATCGTAACCTCCCTGCTCTTATATGCTATGCCTTGGCTAATAAAGGCAAGCATCCCATATGCCTTCCTAACCACCTTATCTACCTCTGCTGCTGCCTTCAGTGATCTATGGACTTGTACACCAAGGTCCCTCTGACCTTCTGTACTCCCTAGGGTCCTACCATCCATTGTATATTCCCTTGCCTTGTTAGTCCTCCCAAAATGCATCACTTCACACTTCTCAGGATTAAATTCCATTTGCCACTGTTCCGCCCATCTTACCAGCTCATCTATATCGTCCTGTAATCTAAGGCTTTCCTCCTCGCTATTTACGACACCACCAATATTCGTGTCATCTGCGAACTTAATGATCATACCTCCTACATTCACATTTAAATCATTAAAACACCAAGCCTGACAACATAGGTATAATCAAAGCCGGGGACCAAAGAATAAGTATTGCGTGCAACATTGGAATGCCAAAGCAGAGGTTCAGGTGTCTTGATAGGTCTGGAGACTCCCTACCATATGCTTTACAAAAAAGCCTCCCACATCATAGTGGTGTTTTGCATTCTGCACTCTCTTGCTGCTCAGAGAGGCCTGCATTTTGAGGAGGTACTGCAACTACAATAGTCCTCATCGGATGAGGAAGCAGCAGCTGAAGAATGGCCAGCTCAATGCCTTGCAGTAACAAATGAGGGATAAGCTCATTTCTCAGCAATTCCAGTGACCTGCTCATTCCCTGTCCTCAAAACTTATCGCGCTCATCTACATTGTAGATGACACCACCCCACTTGTTAAATCTTTCACCAATCCCTTAATCCTGCATGAAAGAACTTTCAAGCCATTCAGGCAATTTCTATATCAATGACATACTGACAATCCAGACCCATCAGCTGCTATTAAATTGCACTGTAAACTATGTGCCAAATGTAATAAAGGTGATTCAATTAATGATAAACATAATAATTGCCTTCCATTCATTTCTCACCCAAATGTCAATCCATGGCATTTTCTTCACAAGAAGGTTTCCTAACTCTACTACTCCATAATATGCTCCCCCAGTGGCCGCAACAAAGCTGCTGGTAGATTGCTGTTCCTTAAGTTGGAACCCTCAAGCTGCTCACGACTTGTAGGTGCCTGAGCTTGCAAGGGCCTGTCCACAAACTGCTGATCCTTGGCTCCTGTTGGAACAGACTGGTGCAGCTGGCTTGCTGGCACAATGGCCTGTATTAGTTGAAGGGGTTGGCAAAGAAGCAGACATGCCACTGTCACTGGCACAGGGACTCATCACTGGACCAAAGAATTATTGTTGAGTTCCTGGGGAGCAGACTGCAGAAAATGTGTGACTCTTTGAAAGCCCTTATCTAGTTTGGACCACTAATCCAGACACCTTTCTCTCCAAGGCAGATCCCAAATACTGCATACACAGCTCCAGCGACCCAGGTTCGGCTCTGGGTACTGCCTGTGTGGAGTTTGCAAGTTCTCCCTGTGACCACGTGGGTTTCCGCCGGGTGCTCCGGTTTCCTCCCACAGCCAAAGACTTGCAGGTTGATAGGTAAATTGGCCATTGTAAATTGCCCCTAGTGTAGGTTGGTGGTAAGAGAATTGAGGGAAGGTGGGGATGTATATGGGATTAATATAGGATTATATAGGAAATATAGGAAATATGGGATTAATGTAGGATTAGTATAAATGAGTGGTTGATGGTCAGCACAGACTCGGTGGGCCAAAGGGCCTGTTTCAGTGCTGTATCTCTCTATGACTCTATGACATACGAACATACAAATGAGAAGCAGAAGAAGGCCATTCAACCCCTCTAGCCTGCTCTGCTACTCAATAAGATCATGACTGATCAGTTTGTGTCTCGAATTCCACACTCCCATTTACCCCGATAACCTTTGATTCCCTTGCCTAACAAGAATCTATCTACCGCCACCTTAAAAATATTCAATGATCCCGCCTCCACCACCTTCTGAGGCAGAGAATTCCAAAGTCGCACAACCCGCCGAGAGAAAAAAATTCTCCTCACCTCTGTTCTAAAAAGGCGACCTCTAATTTTAAAACAGTGCCCCCTAGCTCTGGACTCGCCCACAAGAGGAAACATCCTTTCCACATCTCCCTTGTCAAGACCGTTCAGGATCTTATATACTTCAATCAAGTCTCCCCTCACTCTTCTAAACTCCAGTGAAAATAAGCCCAGTCTGTCCAACCTTTCATCAAAAGACAAACCCCTCATTCCAGGTATCAATCTAGTAAACCTCCTCTGAACCGCCTCCAACGCATTTACATCCTTCCTTAAATAAGGAGACCAAAACTGCACACAATATTCGAGATGTGGTCTCAGAAATGCCCTGTATAACGGAAGCATCACATTCTTACTTTTATTTTTAATTCCTCTCGTAATAAAGGAAAGCATTCCATTAACTATCTTGACCACTTGCTGTACCTGCATACTAAGCTTTTGTGACTCATGCACTAGAACACCTAGATCCCTCTACACCTCTGAATTCTGCAGTGGTTCTAGTTTAAATAATACTCTGCTTTTTTATTCTTCCTGCCAAAGTGAACAACTTCACACTTTCCACATTATATTCCATCTGCCAGATTTTTGCCCACTCACTCAACTTATCTATATCAGTCTGCAACCTCCTTATGTCCTCTTTACAACATACTTTCCAACCTATCTTTGTGTCATCCGCAAATTTAACTACCATGCCATCACTCCCCTCACTAGTCATTGATGTAAATTGTAAAAAGTTGAGGCCCCAGCACAGACCCCCGCAGGACTCTACTCGTCACATACTGCCAATCAGAAAAGGACCCATTTAAGCATACTTTCTGTTTTCTGCCAGCCAGCCAATCTTCTATCCCTGCTAATATGTTACCTCCTACACCAGGAGCTCCTATTTTGCACAATAACCTTTTATGTGGCACCTTGTCAAATGCCTTCTGGAAATCCAAGTACAGTAAGTCAACGAGCTCCCCTTTATCCACAGCACATGTCACTCCTTCAAAGAGCTTCAATAAATTGGTTAAAAATGATTTCCCTTTCACAAAACTATGCTGATTATTCCCGATTAACTTGAATTTTTCTAAGTGCCCAGCTATAGCCTCCTTAATGATCGATTCTAATACCTTCCACACGACAGACGTCAAGCTAACTGGCCTATAGTTACCTGTTTTCTTTCCTCCCTTCCCTTCTTGAATAGAGGGGTTATATTTGCTACTTTTCAGTCTGATCGAACCTTTCCAGAATCTAGTGAATTTTGAAAAATTAACACCAATGCATCTACTACCTCATCAGCCACCTCTTTTAAGACACTAGGATGAAGCCCATCAGGACCCGGGAACTGGCCAGCCAGCAGCTCCATCAATTTGCTCAGTACCGCTTCCCTGATGATTGTAATTGCACCAAGTTCCTCTCTTCCTTCCACCTCCTGTTTTACAGTTAATTCCTGGAATGTTTTTTGTATCCTCTATAGTGAAGACAGAAGCAAAATATTTGTTCACTTAATCTGCCATTTTTTATTTTTTTTTAGAGATACAGCACTGAAACAGGCCCTTCGGCCCACCGAGTCTGTGCCGACCATCAACCACCCATTTATACTAATCCTACACTAATCCCATATTCCTATCACATTCCCACCTGTCCCTATATTTCCCTACCACCTACCTATACTAGGGGCAATTTATAGTGGCCAATTTACCTATCAACCTGCAAGTCTTTGGCATGTGGGAGGAAATCGGAGCACCCAGAGGAAACCCACGCAGACATAGGGAGAACTTGCAAACTCCACACAGGCAGTACCCAGAATTGAACCCGGGTCGCTGGAGCTGTGAGGCTGCGGTGCTAACCACTGCGCCACTGTGCCGCCCCTTATTTCCTTATTTCCTTATTATCAACTATTAACTCCCCATTCTCAACCTCTGGAGGACAAACACTCACTTTACTTATTCTTTTCCTTTTTAAATACCTGTAGAAACTCTTGCTATCCATTTTTACATTTCTAGCATGGCGGCTGTTTGAGCTTCCAGCAAAGCTGCAAAGGCTGGTGACACTTGCTCCCTTTGTGAGGGCTCAGCTTCAGCAGGCCTGGAGATGTGCACACACTCCATGATTAGACTGCAGAATGCTGCTACCTTGCAAGATGAAACTGTACAGGCTGGAAGCAGACTCCTCCATACTTTCAGCCATAGTGCCAAAAGTCCTTTGTTGTTTTTTTCCATACTTGATAAAAAACAGCCAGTTTTTCTTTTCCCTGAAGTCCTCATCTCTGTCCTGCTCAGCAGAACTGGGACAGGACCTCACCCTCTGAAGGGTTCTCTCTAAGCTTGTCCTTGCCATGTGTATCTGCTGCTGCTCACTGCTGCTGCTTGTTTTACAATGTGCAGACCTTTCTAACTCACTATAAAGGCAATGCTGGTGATTTGGAGGGATGGAGGTGTCTTCTGCAGCAGCATTGCTGCTGAGAATGAGGAAAGGGACATGAGTCAGGATGTCACTGAAGCTGGACAGTAGCTGGTGGCAATCTTGAGAATGTAATCTGAAGTTTTAAAGTGTGCTATGTATTTGCTGACGAGTAATATGCAGATATCCTATTCAGGTAAGCCACCAGCCTCGCGTTACCCAATGCTGGGGTTGGAGTATAAGAATAAAGAAATCTTACTGCAGTTGTATAGGGCTTTTGAGAGAACACTGGAATACAGTGTACAGATTTGATTCCTGGACCTAAGAAAGGATAGAGGGAGTGCAACAAAAGATCACTAGACTAATCTCTGGGACTGAGGGAATTGTTCTATGTGGAGGGATTGAGTAGACTAGGCCTATAACCCTTAGAGTTTAGAACAAGGGTGTCCAATTTTTTCACCTGGGGGGCCACATTACAATTTTTGTCCTATATAAGGAGGTCAATGAGCAAGAAAGATAAAGGAATTAAAATTTATCTTCCTATTAATCAAAACAACAAAATGCACTTTTATGAAGAAGCTTTAAATGAGAAGACTGATTTATTGACTTACTTTCTCTCCCTCCTCTCTGTCTCTCCCCTTCTCTCTCTCTCTGCCCCCGCTCTCTCTGTCTCCCCCTCCTCTGTCTCCCCACTCTCTCTCCCCACTCTCTGTCTCTCTCCCTGCTCTCTCTCTCTCTCTCTCTCTCTGTCTCTCCCCCCACGCCACCGCCCATCTCTCTCCCCTCTCTCTTTGTATCTCTCTTTCCCCCATCTCTCTGTCTGTCTCTCTCTCTCCCTCCTCTCTCTCTGTCTCTCCACCCGTCTCTCTCCCCTCTGTCTCTTCTCTCCCCGTTCCCCACTGAAATGCTTGTCTCAGTGAGTTGAAGCTTTTATATGATGTACAACTAGCTTTAAGAATGCCCATAAAGATTCTACTCATTTTTGAGAAGTTTTCATTTTTGTGCCAGAAGTGCTACTCTTAGTGATTTAAAAAAATTTCCCTTACGTACAAGCACTTTTATGAATGCCCATAAAGTTTCTACTCGTTCTTGAGAAGTTTTGATTTTTGTGCCCAAAGTGGCTATCTTAGTGAGTTGAATATTTTTCTCTTATATACTAGTTTTAAGACTCACTCCACGCTCTCTGCTCTCTGCTCCCCGCTGCTCTCTCTCTGGCTCACCATGCTCCCTCAGCGCCGCGCCATACCACGCTGCGCCTTTGGCTGTGTGTTGGCCCACTTCGTGCTCTCCCCTTGCCTCTCTCTCCCTCTCCCCCCATCGCAGCCATTCCCACTCACTCCCTGAACTGCGCAAAAATAGCAGGGATGGCCAATCCCAATGCACCTGCACCGTGAACTGCCAATCAGCGCACACCCCGCCTTGGCAGCCTGATGTCAGTCACAGACAGTGACCAATCACAGACAAGCATCTGCCGTTCATCAGACGCTGGTCCCGCCTACCTCCTCCACCTGATGTGCATGTACAGGAGAGCTGTCAATCAAAGCTGAGCCATGGACAGCACACTGTCAGTCATAGAGGATTGGCGGGCCAGATGGAAACCTTCGGCAGGCCGGATTCTGGCCCATGGGCCCTACGTTGGACAACCCAGGTTTAGAAGAATGAGAAGTGATCTTATTGAAAAATAGAAAATTCTTAAGGGGTTTGATAGGGTAGATGCTAGGAGGATGTTTGCCCTGGCTGGGAAGTCCAGAACCAGGAGTCACTGAGCAGTCTCAGAATAAGAAATCAGCTATTTAGGACTGAGATAAAGAGAAATTTCTTCCTTCAAAGGGTATGAAGCTTTGGAATTCTCTACTGAGAGCTATGGATGTTCAGTCATTGACTATATTCAAGTCAGAGATCGATAGTGTTTTGGATCTAAGAGAATCAAGGAATGTGGAGATAATGCTAGAAGGTGCAGTTGAGTTAGAAGATCAGCCAAGATGTAGTTGAAATGCAGAACAGGCTTGAGGGGCTAAATGGCTTAATCCTACTCCTTTTTTTTATGTTCTTATGTTCTTATCCTTTTAATCCTTGATATGTTTAACTTCGGAATGCCTGAGCAAGGAGCACAACATCATGAGAAGATAGCACAATTTAAAGCTAGCCTGCACTATTGCTGTGGCTCAGTGGGTAGCACCCTTTCCTCTGAGTCAGAAAATCATGGGTGCAAGTCAGGATTGCTCGATGGCAGCAAGGTCTGGACAACGTATGTCAGCCAAGAGCGACATCTGAACTCATTCCATCTTTGCTGCCTCCGGAGAATCCATGGCACCAGGTGGCAGGACCGTATCTCCAACACAGAAGACCTCAAGGCGGCCAACATCCCCAGCATATAGAACCTACTGAGCCAGCAGCGCTTGAGATGGCTTGGCCATGTGAGCTGCATGGAAGATGGCAGGATCCTCAAGGACGCATTGTACAGTGAGCTCGTCACTGGTATCAGACCATCCATGTCTCCGCTTCAAAGATGTCTGCAAACGTGACATGAAGTCCTGTGACATTGACCACAAGTCGTGGGAGTCAGTTGCCAGTGATCGCAGAGCTGGTGGACAGCCATAAAAGCGGGGCTAAAGAGTGGCGAGTCGAAGAGGCTTAGCAGTTGGCAGGAAAAAAGACAGAAGCGCAAGGGGAGAGCCAACTGCGTAACAGCCCCGACAACCAATTTTATCTGCAGCACCTGTGGAAGAGTCTGTCACTCTAGAATTGGCCTTTATAGCCACTCCAGGCGCTGCTCTACAAACCACTAACCACCTCTAGGTGCTTACTATTGTCACTTGAGACAAGGAGGCCAAAGAAGAAGAAGAAGGGCAAAAGGAGAACTGAAACAGCTATCTTGACAATAAGACAGCACTTGATGGAATATGGCACCACAAATTTGTCATAAGATCAAGGTCTTTGGGAGTATAAGTGAAAATCCTTTAGTGGGTGGAATAGTACTTTTTTAATTCTTTCATGGGATGGGACCATCGCTGGCAAGGCCAGCATTTATTGCCCATCTCGAATTTCCCTTGAGAAGGTGGCAGTGGCCTTCTTGAAATGTTGTATACGAACATACGAATTAGGAGCAGGAGTAGGACACTTGGCCCTTCGAGCCTGCTCTGCCATTCAATAAGTTCATGGTTGAACTGATTACTCCACATTTCCACCTACCCCTGATCACCTTTCACCCCCTTGCTTATCAAGAATCTATCTACCTCTGCCTTAAAAATATTCAAAGGCTCTGCTTCCACTACCTTTTGAGGAAGAGAATTCCAATGACTCACGACCCTCTGAGAAAACAAATTTCTCCTCATCTCTGTCTTAAATGGGCGACCACTTATTTTGAAACAGTGACCCCAAGTTCTACATTCTCCCACAAACGGAAACATCCTTTCCACATCCACCCTGTCATGTCCCCTCAGGATTTTATATGTTTCAATCAAGTCGCCTCTTACTCTTCTAAATTCTGGCGGATACAGGCCTAGCCTGTCCAATCTTTCCTCGTAAGACAGCCCACCCATTCCAGGTATTTGTCCAGTAAACTTTCTCTGTACTGCCTCCATTGCATTTACATCCTTCCTTAAATAAGGAGACCAGTACTGTACACAATACTCCAGATGTGGTCTCACCAATGGCCTGTATAGGTGAAGCATAACCTCCCTACTTTTGTATTCAATTCCCCTTGTCATAAACAATAGAATTCTATTAGCTTTCCGAATTACGTGCTGTACCTGCATACTAACCATTTGTGATTCATGCACTAGGACACCCAGATCTCTCACCATTTTATATTCTTCCTGTCAAAATGGATAATTTCCCACTTTCCCACATTATACTCCATTTGGCAGGTCTTTGCCCACTCACTTAACCTATCTATATCCCTTTGTAGCCTCCTTATGTCCTCTTCACAAGTTACTTTCCTACCTATCTTTGTGTCATCAGCAAATTTAGCAACCATGCTTTCGGTACCTTCATCTAAGTCATTTATATAAATTGTAAAAAGTTGAGGACCCAGCACAGATCCCTATGGTACACCACTTGTTACATCTTGCCAACCAGAAAATGACCCATGTATGCCTACTCTTTGCTTCCTGTTAGCTAGCTAATCTTCTATCCAAGCCAAAATGTTAACCCCTACACCATGAGCCTTTATTTTCCACAATAACCTTTGATGTGGCACCTTATCAAGTGCCTTCTGGAAATCTAAGTACAATACATCCACCGATTCCCTTTTATCCACAGCACATGTAACTGCCTCAAAGAACTCCAATAAATTGGTTAAACATGATTTCCATTTCACAAAACCATGTTGTCTCTGCCTGATTACCTTGAATTTTTCTAAATGCCCTGCTATAATGTCTTTAATCATAGTTTCCAGCATTTTCCCTAAGACAGATGTTAAGCTAACTGGCCTATAGTTTCCTGTTTTCTGTCTCCCTCCCTTTTTGAATAAAGGAGTTACATTCACTATTTTCCAATCTAACGGAACCTTCCCCGAATCTAGGGAATTTTGGAAAATTAAGACTAACACATCAACTATCTCACTAGCCACTTCTTTGAACACCCTAGTATGAAGTCCATCAGGACCGGGGAGTTGCCAGCCCGCAGCGCCAACAATTTGTTCAGTCCCACTTCCCTGGTGATTGTAATTTTCTTGTGTTCCACCCTCCCTTCCATTTCCTGACTTACAGCTAATACTTGGATGTTACTTGTATCCTCAATAGAGAAGACCGATGCAAAATACCTGTTCAATTCATCTGCCAATTCCTTATTATCCATTATTAATTCCCCAGACTCACTTTCTATAAGACCAATGCTTACTTTGTTAACTCTTCTTTTTTAAATATGTATAGAAACTCTTACTATCTGTCTTTATATTTCTAGCTAGCTTTCTCTCGTACTCTAATTTTATCTTCCTTATCAATCTTTTAGTCATTCTTTGCTGTTTTTTATATTCTGTCCAGTCTTCTGACATGCCTCCCATCTTTGCGCAATTTCATACTTTTTCTTTAAGTTTGATACGATCTTTAACTGTTTTAGTTAACCACGGATAGCGGGTCCCACCCTTGGAATTTTTCTTTCTGATTGAAATGTATATATTCCATGTATTCTGAAATATTACATTAAATGTCTGCCACTGCATCTCTATTGACCTATCCCTGAACCTATATTGCCAGTTCATTTTAGCTAGCTCTGCTTTCATGCCCTCATAATTGCCCTTATTTAAGTTAAAATAATAGTCTTGGATCCACTTTTATCTCCCTCAAACTAAATGTAAAATTCAATCATATTATGATCGCTGTTACCTAGGGGTGCCTTAACTATGAGGTCATTAATTAATCCTATCTCGTTGCACAATACAGGTCTAGTATAGCCTGCTGTCTGGTTGGCTCCAGAATGTACTGTTCCAAGAAATTTCCCAAAAACATTCTATGTACTCATCTAGGCTACCTCTGCCCATCTGGTTTTTCCAGTCTATATGTAGGTTAAAATCCCCCATAATTATCGCTGTACCTTTCTGACAAGCTGCCATTACTTCTTCCTTTATACCTCATCCTACAGTATGGTTAATGTTCGGTGGCCTGTACTCCCACAAGTGACTTCTTGCCTTTATGATTTCTCATCTCTACCCAAACAGCTTCTACATCCTGGTTTCCTGAACTTAGGTCATCCCTCTCTATTGCACTAACACCATCATTAATTAACAGAGCTACCCCTCCACCTTTTCCTCGCTTCCTGTCCTTCCTAAATGCCATGTACCCTTCCATATTCAGGTCCCAATCTCAGTCATCCTACAGCCATATCTCTGTAATGGCTATCAGATCGTACTTATTTATTTCTATTTGCACTCTCAGTTCATCTGTTTTGTTTCGAATGCTACATGCATTCAGATACGGAGCCTTTAATTTTGTCCTTTCTATTATTTTTGTAACCTCTAGCCTTCTCTGTTGATTTACTCTTAAATTTGTACGCTCTGTTCCTTCCTGTCACAGTGTGTTTATCATTTCCCATATTAATACCTTTCTCTCTTGCCTTGTTTCTACTCCTTGATTTACCATATCTTCCCAAATGTGGTCCCTTGCCCGCACTATTCAGTTTAAAACCCTCTCTACTTCCCTAGTTATGCGGCTCACTAGAAGACCGGCCCCTGTATGGTTCATGTGTAGACCGTCCCAACAGTACAGCCACCACTTTCCCCAGTACTGTTGCCAGTGCCCTACAAACCGGAACCCACTTCTACCACACCAGTCTTTGAGCCACGCACTAATTTCTCTAATCTTATTTGTCCTATGCCAATTTGCATGTGAGATTATTACCTATGAGGTTCTGCTTCTTAATTTGGTGCCTGTACCTGTATACTAACTTTTTGTGACTCATGCACTAGAACACCTAGATCCCTCTGCACCTCGGAGTTCTGCAGTCGTTCTCCGTTTAAGTAATACTCTGCTTTTTTATTCTTCCTGCCAAAGTGAATAACTTCACATTTTCCTACATTATACTCCATCTGCCAGTTTTTTGCCCACTCACTCAACCTATCTATATTGGTCTGCAAGCTCCTTATGTCCTCTTCACAACATACTTTCCTACCTATCTTTGTGTCATCTGCATCTATAAGGATCAAGTCAGGAGTGATCACCTGGAGAGATGCAGCACAAAATCACCCAAGAAGCTCAACACAATCCTGGACAAAGCAATTTGCTTCATTTACCTCTACCACTAAATTAAATATCTACCCCTCCACCATGGGTGCAATGCAGCTTCAGCCTATATTATCCACAGGATGCACTGCAGCAACCTGCCAACCTTACTGCAAAAGCACCTCCCAGCCCCGTTACTTGTACCAGAGCAGACAGATCATGGGAACTCTCCAAATTGTACATCACCCTGACTTGGAAATAGACCATCATTCTTTCATCTTGCTGGGTCAAAATCCTAGCATTCCCCACCTACTGTATCAAGTGAGCACCATCTGCACAGTGATTAGATTAGATTAGAGATACAGCACTGAAACAGGCCCTTCGGCCCACCGAGTCTGTGCCGAACATCAACCACCCATTTATACTAATCCCATATTCCTACCAAACATCCCCACCTGTCCCTATATTTCCCTACCACCTACCTATACTAGTGACAATTTATAATGGCCAATTTACCTATCAACCTGCAAGTCTTTTGGCTTGTGGGAGGAAACCGGAGCACCCGGAGAAAACCCACGCAGACACAGGGAGAACTTGCAAACTCCACACAGGCAGTGCCCGGAATCGAACCCGGGTCCCTGGAGCTGTGAGGCTGCGGTGCTAACCACTGCGCCACTGTGCCGCCCACCACCACCCGTTCTGGGCAGTTAGGGATTGGAAATAAAATGGGCCTTGCCAGCATCATCCACATCCCGTGAACAATATGAAAATTCGATTCTGTTCACCCTGATATCATTACATGTACAATACTTAATCAAGGGCCAACTACAAAAATATCTATATACAATAAGAAACTGCAATCTAGTTAAATGCTTTGTTGCAATCAGGTGAGGAGGGATCACAAGACTCCCTCATGTCCTTCCCCTTTGTTTGACCGCAACAGGGTTTATTCCTTTTTAAACAGTGGCTGTGCTTACCATTTTAGTGAGTGTTTACCTTTTACCTTTGTTGTGATCACAAAAGAACCAATTGAACAGGTTTTCTTCAGTTTAAACAAAAAAAAAGGTGAGTTTATTGTACTCAAAATCTAAACGCAATCTAAATAAAATAATAAATTATGCTACCCTACACACAGACAAGAATCACACACACGCACAAATACATTTCAGAGTGATGAGATATAGTTTGGTTTGGCTTAGAGCCCAGAACAAATAAAAATAATATACAGTCTGTGGTGTCTGTTAATTCAGTTGTCTTCCGAATGATGTTGTTATCCTGAAGTCAGTGGTTGGTAGATATTCTTGGAGACATTGGAGTAGGGGACCTTCTTCTCGCAGGATTTTGTCTTGAGTCTTTCCCAACCAGCAGGCAAGCTTCAAATGCCCAAGGTCACTTGGAGAGAGAGTGACGGAGAGAAAGAGGCACCCGCTATATTCTGCACACAACGTCTCAGCAGCTTGACCCTTTGTAGCAAAAAGGCTGCCGGTTTTTCACAGTTGGGTGGGGAGGCGGTCGCATGGTTGTCCAGTGTCCTCATTTGCAATTTAATTCGATTCAAGTCTAGGAATTCTCCATCTCTCTCTGGTCTCATTGTTTCAAGATGGCTTTAAAGGTTTTGCCATTAGAAGTGAAACTGTTAGCTGATTCCAAATTCATGAGGCATTGTTCTAGTGGTGGTTCACTCAGACATTCGACTCTCCTTTGAAGTGTAAGGTATTTCAATGCAAATTGTGGTGGCCATCTTGGCTGCAAGCTTTTTAAAAGTTAAATGTAGGATCCCAGCTTTCCTTTTTAAAAGTTTAATGTAAGATCCCAGCTTTCCTTTTTAAAAGTTTAATGTAGGTTTCCAACTGATGAATTAAAAATCCTCATTTAGCATAGCATGTTTTCTTGACAGCTGGCTTCTCCACTTCTCTTGACTCCTCTGTTTTCTCCAACCGAAAGGTATTTTTTCCCATGTTGCTGCCATAAACTGAAAGTCTCTTTAATCACTGCATCCATATCATTTTCTCCCTTGCTAGAAACAATGTTAAGAAGAACTGGCATTGTTTTATTGCAAAGGACATCCTGCAGAGGAACAAGATGACTTCAGGAGCTCATCAGAATGGTCAGCTTTTTTGAAGGGATTGGGAGAGATGCCTATCTTTGGGAATCAAATAAAGATAAGCCTGATCATGCATTTTTCTAGTTCACTGTGCAATGTTAGTAATAAAGAACTCGCATTGATATGGTGTTTTACAATGTATTCAGGATGTTCCACTAATACTTAACAATTATTTACATTTTGAAGTATAGTCACTGTTATTATCCAGGTGAACACAGCAACCAATTTGCACACAGCAAAATCCCATGAGCAGCAATCTAAATAAATAACTAGTTAAACTGTTTTTTGTTTGAGGGAGGAATTAGTCAAATCATCAGATCTGAAAAACAGTCGCCTCCAGCAATGCACCATTCCCTCAGTACTAAACTGGTCATAATAACACAAAAATAAAATACTGTGGATGCTCAAAATCTGAAATAAAAGCAAATAATACTGGAAATCCTCAGCAGGTCAAGCAGCATCTGTGGAGAGAGAAACAGAGTTGAAGTTTTAGGTCAATGACTTTTCATCAGAACTGGGAAAATTAGAGATGTAATAGGTTCTAAGCAAGTGAAAAAGGGGAGGATGCGAAAATGAACAAAAGAGAAGGCCTGTGATAGGGTGGAAGGCAGGAGAGATTAAATGACAAAAGGGTTGGTGGTGTAGAGCCAAAAGGAGTGGTAATGGGACAAGTAAAGAAATAAAAGATGTGTCTAGAGGAGGTGTGAATGGCAGAATGGTAACCAGTTGCCATCCGACAGCAAAGGCAAAAAAAGAGAGTAAACTCAAAACCAGCAAAGGTAAAGGAAACAAAATGGGGGTAGAGGTTACAACTTGAAATTATTGAACTCAGTGTTGAGTCCAGAAGGCTGTAAAGTGCCTAATCGAAAGATGAGGTGCTGTTCCTCAAGTTTGTGTTGAGCTTCATTGGAACACCAAAGGAGGCTGAGGACAGAGGGGTCAGGGTGGCAGCAAGGGGGAGAATTAAAATGACAAGCAAACAGAAGTTCAGAGTCATGGACTGAATGGGGCTGTTCCATAAAAGGGTCACCCAATCTGTGTTTGGTCTCCCCAAAATAGAGCAGACTGCATTGTGAGCAGCAAATACAGTATACTAAATTGAAAGAAGTACAAGTAAATTGCTGTTTCACCTGGAAGGAGTGTTTGGGGCTTTGGACGTGAGATGGGAGGAAGTAAAAGGGTTGATACTGCATCTTCTGTGCTTGCATGGAAAGGTGCAGTGGGAAGGGGAGAGATTGTTGTGGGTGATTGAGGAGTGGACCAAGGTGTCACAGAGGGAACAGTCCCTTCAGAATGCTGAAAGGAGAGGAGAGGTGAAGATGTGTTTTGTGGTGGTGTCACACTGGAAGTGGCAGAAATGGCAGAGGATGATCCATTAAATATGGAGGCTGGTGGGGTGGAAGGTGAGGACATGGGGAGCCCTATCATGGTTCTGGTAGGGAAGGGAAAGGGTGAGAGCAGAAATGTGGTAAATGGGATGGACATGATCAAGGGCCCTACCAATCACGGTGGGGAAAATCCTCGGCTGAGGAAAAGGAAGACCTATCAGAAACAGTGATAGGGAAGGTTGCATCATCAGAACAGATGCAATGGAGACAGAGAAACTGGGAGAATGGAATGTAGTCCTTATAGGAATCAGGGTATGAGTAAGTGTAGTTAAGGTAGCTGTGGGAGTCAGTGGGCTTATAATGAATATCCATTGAAAGCCTATCTCCAGAAATGGAGACAGAGAAGTGGAGAAAGGGAAGGGAAGAATCGGAGATGAACCATGTCAAGATGGGAGAATGGTAGAAATTGGAGACAAAGTTGATGAAATTTTCCAGTTCAAGGCGAGAGCAGGAAATAGCACCGATACAGTCATCAATGTACAGGAAAAAGAAGTGAAGGAGGGGCCTGAGTAGGACTGGAACAAGGAATGTTCCACATATCCCACAAAAAGTCAGACATAGCTAGGACCTATATTTTGAGGAAGTGAGTTAAGTTAAAGGAGAAGTTGTTCAATGTGGGAACAAGTTCAGCCAGACAGAGAAAGAGACAGTTTGGGCCTCTGTTCTAGAAAGAAGCAGAGAGCTCTCAGATTGTCCTGGTGGGGGATGGAGGTGTAGAGAGATTGAACCTCCATGGTGAAGTGATAGTTAGGGCCAGGAAACTGGAAATATTTAAAGGGACGGAGGGCATCAGAAGAATGTAGGTAGAAAGAGACTGGATAAGGGGACAAAAAATAGAGTCGAGATAGGAAGAAATCAGTTCAGTGGAGCAGAACAGGCTGAAACAATAGTTCTACCAGGGCAGTCCTATTTGTGGATCTTGGGAAGGAGGTAGAAGCGGGTTGTTCAGGATTGGGGGACTATGAGGTTGGAGGCCGTAGAGGCAAGATCTCCATAGAAGGTGAGGTCAGTGGCAGTCCTGGAAACAATGGCTTAATGTTCGGTCATGGAGTCATAGTCCAAAGGGAGGTAGGAGGAAGTGTCAGAGATTTGGCTATCAGCCTCTGCACTACCCTTGTCAGCAGGCTTGATGACAATGTTAGGGTTGGACCTAAGAGAAAGGAGTACTGCAAGTTCAGAGGGAGACAGTTTAGAATGAGTGAGGGGAGCAAAGAAACTAAGGCAGCTGATGTCATGCCAGCAGTTCTGAATGAAAAGATCTAGATAGGGTAAGAGGACAGAGGGAGAGGTCAAGGTGGAAGGAGAATATTGGAGACGGGTAAAAGGGTCCAATGCACAGAGGAAGACTCCTGGTTAAAGAAGTGGGTATGGAGTCAAAGGCGATGGATAAAGAGCTAAACTGGTCACCTTAGATCATGTGTTCAAGTTTGTAGTGGGCGTAAACCCAAAACTTTCTGATTCAGAGGCAAGAGCATTATCAACTGAGACAAGTTGGTATTTACCCATTGAGTATTAACCGAGTGCAAATTCAACTATGGCCAGTAATAAACGTTCAATGTATTTTGAAGAGGTAAGCCCTCCCTGTTCTCATTGACCTATATTGGCTCTCTGGTCCTACAATGCCTCAAATTTAAAATTCTCATCCTTGTGTTCAAATGCCTCTATGTTTCGCCCCTCCCTACCTTTGTAACCTTCTCCAGCCCTACAACCATCTTTGCACTCCTCCAATTCCAGCCTCTTATGCATCCCCAACTTCCATTTCTCCACCATTGTGGCCATGCCTTCAGGCGTAGTTCAGGAATTCTGTACCTAAACCTCTCAGCCCCTCTACCTCTCGCTCCTGCTTTAAGACATTCCTTAAAACTTTCATATCTGACCAAGCTTTTAGTCACCTGTTCTTTTATTTCCTTATGTGGCTCGGTGTCAAATTTTGATTGATAACGCTCCTGTGAAGTGCCTTGGGACATTTTACTACATTAAAGGAGCTATATTTAAATTCAATTAATAAATCTGGAATTAAAAGCTAGTCTAATGGTGACCATGAAACCATTGTCGATTGTTGTGAAAACCAATCTGGTTCACTAATGTCCTTTAGGGAAGGAAATCTGGCATCCTTACCTGGTCTGACCTACATGTGACTCCAGACCCACAGCAAATGTGGATGACTCTTAAAATGCCTCTGAAATAGCCTAGACAGCCATTCAGTTCAAGGGCAATTTGGGATGGGCAATAAATGCTGGCCTAGACAGCAATGCCCACATCCCACAAAAAAAACAAGTAAAAAAATATATAAACGCAAGTTGGTGTTGTATATTTTTCAAACTATACATAAATAAATGTTTTAAAAGGCCCTTAATTTGTATACTGGACCACAGAGAATCTTGTATTAGTTATGTCATATAGAAAACAAATAACAAAAGCCTTTTTGCTGATCTAAAGATAATACACTTGGATCACAATTAATTTGTAAAGCTAAAATATAACAGAAGGGATTTTCTCCTTTGACTTTGAATGGGGCAAGGAAATTCCAGCCAATGTTTTAACTGACTTATTGCAGTTAAATTGCAAAGACAGCATAACCTCAACTGGTTTGAATAGTGGCATGTAATGATTGATACACCTGGAAAAGAATTGTTCATGATGAATAATAAAATATCTTTTCATTTTGCCACATGCTGGCAAACTGTTGTTTACTGCACACAGAAGAACTGCTGAATTATAGAGCTGCATTAACAATGTGAAAGCTTGTCAAATGCCAAGCTGCTAGAGATGCTGGTGGTCTGTTCGTTTTACACAAATTCTGAGTAAAAAGATAAATGTGATCATCGCAATCATATACTTCTCATTCTGTTACCTATCTATGTTATTTCCTATTAATTTGATGTTAAAATTCATAACACCATAGTAGGTAACAGTGTAATGGTTGTTTGAGTGGAACAATAATAGTAAGGTTAATATTATCAATATTTTATGAGACCCAGGAGGAAATCTAAAAGAAACAATCCGATCACTGCTGTTAATAGAAATGTCTCATTCAGAGGAATGAAATTATCCATGAAGCAATCAGTCCAGGCAACAGAGAACATAAATACCCCAGTTGCTGATTTTATTTAACCACTTTGAATGCAGGATGTCCTTTCCCATTCTCAAAATATCTACAATTTAAACCATATAACGCTAATAAAATGACTTCATGTACATTTCCAATGCTATAAAGTAGAATTAATTTGATCTATGTAATCACAAACCCCATTTGTCAGTCATTTTTTTATGATGTTATTAGATTTCTTTAAACAATTATTGTCATTTTCAAGTAACATTTTATAGCAAAGGCAGCAGAGTGTCTCTCTCCTGACTAGAAGGCCTATGTTCAGGTTCTCACACTTGAGCTCATCGAACCCCCGTCAAAACACAAATTATGTTTCGAGGCGTGCACATTTTAGTAAATGAATCAATTGAAGAGAAATTATTGTGTTCAAACATTGTGCTGGATTTTACAACCACCCTGACATCACAGTTCGTGGTGGGGTGGGGGGGGGGGGGGGGGGGGCGGGAAATGCCTCCGGGAGAGGCCTGCCATGGGCCTCGACACCAGGAAGGCTCAGCCCAATATTGTCAGCGGCGACGAGACATCGTGGCGGCTCCCCACCCGCCCCCGCCCACCCCCCACCACCCATACCGCTCAGCGGCAGGAACAGAATTTACATATTTATTTTAAATGCAAATTAATGAATTAATTACTTACCCGCTCCCGCCGTCCATCCCACTCCGATATTGGTGCCGGTGGCCAGCACTCCCGCGCCTTCGGATCTCTGTCCGGGGTAGATGGGAGTGTGGAATTCGAGATACAAACAGATCATCCATGATCTTGTTGAATGGCAGGGAGGGCTGGAGGGGCCAAATGGCTACTTCTGCTCCTAATTTGTATGTTCGTATGTTCATAAACTACTTAATATAACTACAAATAATGGTTGAAAAAGACTAATTAAATAAATAAAATAAGGCAAGTCTAAGATATATCAGAGCAGGTTGTGTGTCTGAACTGCAGAATGAGGGAGTTTGTGGACTGCAAGACTGTTCCGATCAAACAAATCTGCAGGAGATGTCTCCATCTCGAATCTCTCTGGCTCAGAGTCATTAAGATGAAGGGTGAGTTGGAGAGACTCCGTCACATAAGGGAGGGGGAGGAATTTCATGGCAGTTGTATCCAGAATACAGTCACAGCCCAGAGGAAAACATAGGTTCAGGAAAGGACAGGTGTGACTGGTAGCAGGGAATTAGGAGAGGTTAAGAAGGAGGTCTCACAGATATTGATCCTGTTCAACAGTACGATGTACTCACTACCTGTGAGGACAAAGAGACAGACTGCAGGGGGCACAGCCACAATGCAGACCAAGGCACTGTGGCTCAGAAAGCTGTCCAAGTGGGGGGAAGAGCAGAATAGAAATGTGGTAATTATAGAGGACTCTATAATTAGGGGGCTAGATAGAATCCTCTGCAGTCAGGAACAAGAATCCCGAAGGGTATGTTGCCTACCCGCCACCAGGGTAAGGTATATCTCACAGCGACTGGAGAGGAACTTGGAAGGGAGGGGGCAAATCCAGTTGTCATGATCCATGTTGAAACAAGCGAAATAGGTAGGAACAGGAAGGAGGTCCTGCTGAAAGAGTATCATGAGTTAGGCTCTAAATTAAAAAGCAGGACCTCAAGGTTAATAATCTCTGGATTATTGCCCAAACCACCTGCAAATTGGCCTCAGAGCAGACAGATCAGGAGAATTGGCGCATGGCTAAAGGGTGAGTGGGGAAAGAGGGGTTCCTTTTCATGGGACACTGGCATGAGTTCTGGACAGGAAGGAGCTCTATTGATGGGAAGGGCTCCACCTGAACCAGTATGGGACCTGTGTCCTAGCGGAAAGGGTAAATAGGGAGGTGGGAGGAGGGATGTACATGATACTTAAGCAGCCTAGATGTAAACAAAACAGGAAAGGAGAGCTTGGGAAAGAATAAAGTAAAAGAGAACATTTATGGCAAGGGAATAAATTGAGTTTTAAAACAGTGGTCTAAAAAGATGGTTAAACACGAAGTGAGAGGAAATCCTATTAAAAATGAGTTAAAATGTCTATACAGCAATGCACACAGTGCCTGTAATAAAACATTGGAGCTGGAGGCAATCATGGGTTGGGAGAAACAAGATATAGTGGGATTACTGAAACATGGCTATAGAAGACTCATCACTATGTATTAAACATTGCAGAGTATAACATATTTCGAAAAGATGGAGAGAGAAAAAGGAATGGTGAATAGCTGTACTTATTAGGGATAACATAATGACAGTAGAAAAAGGGATGCAGCCATCAGCAAGACAAAAATAGAATCATATGGACAGAGATAAAAGGTAATAAAGGATCAATCAAACTAATAGGTGTAGTCTACAAACCACCTAATAGTGGAAGGGAGGTGGAGGAAGAAATATGCAGGCAAATTAGAGAATTGAGTAATAAACATAGAATAGTAATCATCGGGGATTTCAACTACCCTGTTATTAATTGGATAGAAGAATTCTGTAGAGGGGATAAGGGATTGGAGTTCCTACAATGTGTACAAGACTCCTTTCTAATTCAATATGAAAAAAGCCCAACATGGGAAGATTCACTATTAGATCTAGTAATGCGGAATGAATCAGAGCAGATAAGAGAAGTAAAAGTGGGGGCACATCGAGGCAATAATGATCATAATATAATACCCATTAAGATAATAATAGAGAAGAACATGTAAGTATGACGCAAATCAAGTTAATAGATTGCAGAAAAGCTGATTTCGAGGGACTGAGAATAGAACTTGGGAAAATCAAACAGGCAACAATATTGGTAGACCAACAATGGGAAACATTTACAATGGTGTTCAACAGAGTGCAGGAAAAATACATTCCACTGAAAGGTACTAAACACCAGTTAGACTCCATGGCTGAATAAAGACATAAGGAAACAACTGAGGGTCAGGAAAGAGGCATACATTAAGACAACAGAGGAGTGCATGATATGAGAGAATACGAAGAGATTAGGAGAGAAGGCAAAAAAGAATTAGAAAGGCAAAGAAGAACTATGAAATTAAATTACCAAAGAACATAAGACAAAACAGCAAAATACTTTACAGGCGCATCAATAAAAAAGGAAGGCTGTGAATAGGACCATTGAGGGATAGACAGGATAACACCACAGGTAATGATAGAGAGAGGGGGGGAAAAATTAAATAATTATTTCACTTCGGTATTTACCAGGAAGGTTGAACAGATAAACATGACATTGATTGATGAGATAAGTGTGTTAAAGAAAAAGGGGATGTATTGAATAAACTAAACAAACTCAAAGAGGGTTAAGCCTCTGAACCGGATGGATTGGAACCACGCATTTTAAAAGAATCTAGGGAAGAGATATCAGAGGCATTACTGCACAACTTAATAATTTGTTAGGTAAAGGTGTAGTGTCAGAGGACTGTAGAATAGCTAACATAATTCCTATGTTTAAGAAATGGGACAGAACATGCCAGGGAATTATAGACCAATCAATTTAACATAGGTGGTAGGAAAAATAATTAAATCCCTACTAAAGGAGAGAACAGAAGACCATCTAGAAAAGAAAACTATCAATGAATAGTCAGCATGGATTTCAAAAGGGAAAATCTTACTTGTCTAACCTTATTGAATCTTTTGAGGAGGTAACAAAGAGAATTAGACAATGGTAATGCAGTAGATGTAATTTATCTGGATTTTTAAAAGGCCTTCAAAAATTTGTTCCATAATAGGCTGATGAATAAGGTCAGAGAATTTATTTTTTAATAATTCATGAGATGTGGGCGTCACTTGACAGGCCAGCATTTATTGCCCATCCCTAATTGCCCTTGAGAATGTGGTGGTGAGCTGCCTTCTTGAACCGCTGCAGTCCATGTGGGGTAGGTACACCAACAGTGCTGTTAGGAAGGGAGTTCCAGGATTTTGACCCAGCAACAGTGAAGGAACGGCGATATAGTTCCAAGTCAGGATAGTGTGTGACTTGGAGGGGAACTTGCAGGTGATGGTGTTCCCATGCATTTGCTGCCCTTGTCCTTCTAGTTGGTAGTGGTCGCGGGTTTGGAAGGTGCTGTCTAAGGAGCCTTGGTGCATTGCTGCAGTGCATCTTGTAGATGGTACACACTGCTGCCATTGTGCGTCGGTGGTGGAGGGAGAGAATATTTGTAGATGGGGTGCCAATCAAGCAGGCTGCTTTGTCCTGGATGGTATTGAGCCTCTTGAATGTTGTTGGAGCTGCAGAGTCAGAGGACACGTGGCAGAATGGATCGCTAGCTTACTTCAAGACAGAAAACAGAGAGTGGGAGGAAAGGGTAGTTATTCAGAGTGGCAGCAGGTGGGAAGTGGTGTTTCACAAGGATCAGTGCTGGGACGACTGCTGTTCATGATTTACATTGACAATTTGGGCTTGGGAATCAAAACCACAATTTCTAAATTTGCATATGACACCAAATTGGAGGAAATAGTCAATACTGAGGAGGGCTGCAACAAATTTCTTCTTCTTTGGCCTCCTTGTCTCGAGAGACAATGGGTAAGCGCCTGGAGGTGGTCAGTGGTTTGTAGAACAGCGCCTGGAGTGGCTATAAAGGCCAATTCTAGAGTGACAGACTCTTCCACAGGTGCTGCAGATAAAATTGGTTGTCAGGGCTGTTACGCAGTTGGCTCTCCCCTTGCGCTTCTGTCTTTTTTCCTGCCAACTGCTAAGTCTCTTTGACTCGCCACAATTTAGCCCTGCCTTTATGGTTGCCCGCCAGCTCTGGCGATCGCTGGCAACTGACTCCCACGACTTGTGATCAATGTCACAGGACTTCATGGCGCGTTTGCAGACGTCTTTAAAGCGGAGCCATGGACGGCCATCTCAAGCGGTGGGTCTGATACCAGTGGCAAGCTCGCTGTACAATGTGTCCTTGGGGATTCTGCCATCTTCCATGCGGCTCACATGGCCAAGCCATCTCAAGCGCCGCTGGTTCAGTAGGGTGTATAAGCTGGGGATGTTGGCCGCCTCGAGGACGTCTGTGTTGGAGATACGGTCCTGCCACCTGATGCCAAGGATTCTCCGGAGGCAGCGAAGATGGAATGAATTGAGACGTCGCTCTTGGCTGACATACATTGTCCAGGCATCGCTGCCGTAGGGCAAGGTACTGAGGAGACAGGCTTGATACACTCGGACGTTTGTGTTCCGTGTCAGTGCGCCATTTTCCCACACTCTCTTGGCCAGTCTGGACATAGCAGTGGAAGCCTTTCCCATGCGCTTGTTGATTTCTGCATTGAGAGACAAGTTACAGGTGATAGTTGAGCCTAGGTAGGTGAACTCGTGAACCACTTCCAGAGCGTGGTCGCTGATATTGATGGATGGAGCATTTCTGACGTCCTGTTCCAAGATGTTCATTTTCTTGAGGCTGATGGTTAGGCCAAATTCATTGCAGGCAGCCGCAAACCTGTCGATGAGACTCTGCAGACACTCTTCAGTGTGAGATGTTAATGCAACATCGTCAGCAAAGATGAGTTCCCTGATGAGGACTTTCCGAACTTTGGTCTTCGCTCTTAGACGGGCAAGGTTGAACAACCTGCCACCTGATCTTGTGTGGAGGAAAATTCCTTCTTCTGAAGACTTGAACGCATGTGAGAGCAGCAGGGAGAAGAAGATCCCAAACAGTGTGGGAAAGTCTTTGCTCGAGTCGTTTTAAACAGGCTCCAGAAGCTGACCGAGTGTGTCTACCCTCAGGCACAGTGTGGCTTACGAGCAGAGAGATCCACCATTTACATGCTGTTCTCCCTTCATCAGCTACAGGAGAAATGTCGCAAACAACAGATGCCCCTCTACGTTGCTTTCATTGATCTCACCGAAGCCTTTGACCTCGTCAGCAGACGTGGTCTCTTCAGACTACTAGAAAAGATCGGATGTCCACCAAAGCTACTAAGTATCATCACCTCATTCCATGACAATATGAAAGGCACAATTCAGCATAGCGGCGCCTCATCAGACCCCTTTCCTATCCTGAGTGGTGTGAAACAGGGCTGTGTTCTTGCAACAAATTACAGGAGGACGTTAATAAACTTGCAGAATGGGAAAATAATTGGCAAATGAAGTTCAATGCAGATAAATGTGAGGTAGTACATTTTGGTAGGAAGAATTGGGATGTCACTTCTTTCTTGAAAGGTGTGAGTTTAGATGAGGTAGAGGAACAAAGTGATCTCAGAGTACAAATACACCAATCACGAAACGTTGCACCAAAGGTTAGCAAGGCCATAAAAAAAAGCAAACCAAGCAATAGGCTTTAGTTCTAGAAGGGTAGAATTGAGAAGTAGGGAAGATATCCGAAACCTGTATGGAGCCTTGATTTGACCACACTTAGAGTACTGCATGCAGTTCTGGTCACCATATTATAAAAAGGATACATAGGCACTGGGGACGGTGCAGAGAAGATTTACAAAGATGATACCAGAAATATGAGTATACATATCAGGAAAGGATGAACAGGCTGGTCTCTTTTCTCTTAAAAAACAAGGTTGAGGGGGACTCTAATAGGGGTCTTTAAAATTCTGAAATGTTTCGATAGAGTGGATACATAGAGAATGTTTCCACTTGTGGGGAACAGCATAACTAGAGGCCATCAATGTAAGATAGTCACCCAGAAGTCCAATAGGGAATTCAGAAGAACTTCACCAAAGGAGTGGTAAGAATGTGGAACTTGCTACCACAGGGATTGGTTGAAGTGAATACTATAAATGCATTTAAGGGGAAGCTAGACAAGGATATGAGGGAGAAGAGAATAGAGGGTTATGATGATAGATTTAGATGAGGAAAGATGGGAGGAGGCTCGAGTGGAGCATAAATGCCGGCATGGACTGGTTGGGCAGAATGGCCTGTTTCTGTGTCATACTTCCAATGTAATCTTATTTATGTATGTAATCCAATGTAAAATGTGACTAAACTCACCCTTTCCCAGAGGTCTCACCAATGAGATAATTCATTTCAGGAGGGATGTGAAGAAACTGAAGAAGACACATCAGAGTATTAGTTTTTCCATTTTCCCACAACTTGATAAAATTCAGATTTATATCTACTGAATAAAGATTTGAGGAGCAAAGTTTTCTTTTTAAAAATTTTATTACAACTTGGTAAGTTTGCCAAGATTAATTTTCAGCCAGTAGTGCTCCAGTGTGGGGCACCATGGACTAAATTATTCCCTTCAGCAGTAAGACTTTCTCCTCAAACAAGCTGGAGCTAAGAAAGGAAGATGATTGAAGGAGCTTGTGGGGAGGGGGTAAGGAAGGAGCTCAAAGCCCATTTCATTTGTTGTACCTCCTGTTATTAAAGATGTTGAAAGAAGGATCTAGATGGTAAACATCATTGTGTAGAATTTTGGTTGTTGAAGTGATTTACTGATGTCCTCAGTGTATTGTGTATCTGTCTGATTTTCAGCACATTTGTAATCATTTCCTGCTGTAGGTATAACTCTTCTTCAGGCATCGATCAACCACTGCAAGAATGCTTTTTGTACAAAAATAAAGTGAAAAACACATTATGGTTGTATGAATAATTTGCAACAGTCTCCTTTGAAATTTTAGTTGAATAGTCTGGAATATTTCCAGAATATTGCAATAGTTTTTCTGCTGAAACCTATGGTATTTTATATTGCTTGCTTTTGTATGATTCTTGCCTAGTCACAGACTCAAAATAGTTAACTATGTTGGCCTAGCTGAAGGAGTATGTAAACCTTGGATTCTTTTCAATCAAATTTGCTTGGCGAAGGTCACTCATTATTGTTGAAAGCTAACATTGAATTCTCAACTAAACCTCCCACTGAAAAGTTTATTATAAGTGTCAGTCTGTTTTGTTTCTCCTGGAGCAATATGTAAAGTTTTCTACTATGTGGGTGACAGTTTGCTGCAGATAAATTGCTTCCTGAACTGCTGAAGATGAACACATTAGATTCTAAGCCTGTTACATTAAGGGCATTTAACGGAACCATTGTTTTGAACTTTTAAAGATGGTCCTTGAGAGGAAATATTGTTGACACCTGCAGGTGTGTGAACACATGAATAGAATGCCAAGAAACTACAGCTGTAGCATTTAAGCACTTTTATACTGCTGCTAATGGTGCTGGAGAGCAACACTCAAGCAATGTCCAAATTTCATTCTGCTTTTTATGTTATAGCTAATGTGCCAGAGGGCCAATTAAAAGAAGCCCTTTTTTTCTAAACTTCCAATGGTTGCACTCTGGGCGATGGAACGTTACATCCTAGATGCTGTTAGAAACGGAAGGTTTGCATCTTTTATATTATACTGTGCCATCTGCTTTGGGAGTACAATATGTCTGCCGTCATCTGCTTAAGTAGAGGAAAGGTTAAGTGATTTCACTTTTATATGTGATCATTTAACAGTGGAATGTTAGGCACATGACTGACATATAAGGTTTTTTTTGAAAATGTATTTTGATTTGCCACAAAATCCTTTAAAATTAGTCTCTTCAAGGAATTTGCCTGTATCTTGTTTGTCCTTCAGTAATTTGTTTAGCTTACTCTCTAATTTAGTATGCTTTCATTTATAATCACAAACATTACCCAGTCTTCAGAAGATGGGCAATCGCTCCTAGTCTATTTTAGCAATTAAATAAATTATCTCAGAATTTTTCAGTCAGTTGTAAGGTTACAAATAATCAGGCAGGGATTGAATTACTGCTCTTCACTACGACCACTCAGGACAAAGCCCCCAATCAAAATATGTGGTCGTGATCACAGTGGGAGCAATGCACTGTTAATTCAGTCCCGTTGCTCCCACAGCTTGCATCATATATCTTTAAGCTTTCCAAATCAAAGAAAGCAGCAGCCGAATTGAAACAATCTAGTATCTCCCGAATTAAGCAAACCAAACCAGGTATCTTTAGATATCAACAAATTAACTATTTATTAAAAAAAACTTTTTAAAAATCTTAAACACTACTAAGATAAACCATAATCTAAAGAATTTATAACTTCTTATTTTAAAAAAACAACTTCCGCATTCGCATACATATACTCAAACTAACAGTCGTTTGGTTTTTAATTAGCTGCCCGAAAAAATAGAAAAAACAATAAAGTCTTTGCAGATTACGCTTCCAATGAGTGGTCTTCTAATTCAACACAGTCAAAGTTCACTTGCAGTCTTCCAAGGTCCGATGAGAAAAGGGTCCTTCCAGAGATAGTGGTACAGCTATTCAGTTCAGCAGTTGTAGTATAAACTCTTCTTCTTTCCAGCGATGAACACAGTAGATCAATAATTTGATCTAGGCGTACTTTATATAAAGGCACGGGTATATACTCCCTGCCAATTCCATTAATTTAAACTTTAGTGTTCAAGGCGCTCTCTGGTGGAAACGTTATATCTTTCCCCAGCAAGAGTGTTTGGGTCGCTCCTGTATCCCTGGGTATAATGATAGGTTTTCCGGCCTCACTTACAGGATACGGAGTTACTCTCCCCTTTGATAAAATTCATTATAACTCTTGGGTATTTCATTCTTAACCTCTACGCTCCTTTTAGTTTTAGTATCTAGTTTTACAACTGTCGTTAAAGCTATAGCCTGGTCTGCTATACTGTCAGTCAGAGTCTTTTCCTCTGCACTAGCTTTGCGTACCCCAACAAGTCCTATGGGTTTACTTCGCAATTTCCAGCACTCTGATCGAAGATGACCCGTTTTGTGGCAATGATAACACTTTGGCTTGCGAACTTCACTTCTACCCTCAGCACCTTCCTTTCTGACCTGAGGAGGTGATCCTGGGGCATGCCCGGCTGTTCCTTCCTGTCCCCGGCTACTTGCCTTCCTTTCACTCTTCCAGTTTCTATCCTTCTCAGGTTTATGGGGGTGATGGACAAAAGAGGTTGGCTTATTCACAAGCTCAAAATCATCAGCAATTTCTGCTGCTTGCCTAGTTTTCAAAACTTTCAGGTTATCTACATGAGTTCTCACTACTGAAGGAATGGAGTTTTTTTTTAACTCTTCAAGAGAATCAATTCTCGAAGGTTCTCATACGTGGTTTCCATCTTTAATGCCTGTATCCAACGTTCAAAATTAATTTGCTTCACCCTCTCAAATTCTACATAAGTCTGCCCAGCCAATCTCTGTAAGTTCCGAAACTTCTGATGGTAAGCTTCAGGGATTAACACATAGGTAGTGAGAATAGCCTTTTTTTGCCATCTCATAATCTGCAGAAGCCACTTCAGGAAGCATGGCATAAACGTCATGAGCTCTGCCTACCAACCCGCTTTGCGTAAGCAGTGTCCAACTTTCCTTCAGCCATTTCATCTGTTCGGCTATTTTTTCAAAAGATGTGAAAAATGCCTCTACGTCCCTTTCCTTGAACTTCGGAAGAGCTTGAAAAATTTAAACAACCTTTTGCTGGGTCCTGAGCTAAATTCAGATTCTTCCTACCTGAATTTGTCCCTGGATTTAAGACTACCCCTTTGTCTTAGTTCCATCTCTTTTAGCCTAAATTTCCTCTCTTCTCTTTCACTTTCTCTCCAAAATAGTCTCTCTTTCTCTTGTTGTTCTTTTTCAAGTTCAAGTTTTCTTAATTCTTTCTCAGTCTCAATTTTTTTCGTTTCTAACTGAATCCTAGCCAATACCGCTGTATCACTCTCTGACTTACGACCTTCTTGATCCTCATATTCCCCTTCTCCTTCTTCTTCTTCTTCTTCTTCTAAATCCAGATGTTGGGCTATCATGTCAATTATTTCTGCATTTTTGGCACCTAATTTTAATTCTAACCCCAATTCTTCTGTCATTTCTTTTAATTTGTTCTTAGTTAAAGTTATCAAGTCACTGAGGGAAACACTCTGCTTTCCCAAAAACTCTGCTGCAACTGCTAATGCCATTACTATGGTAAAGACAGTACCTTATTATGCAAGAGACCTGGTTCCTTTTATTTCTTCGTAATTGGTGTTAGATTTAGATCCCAACAATCGAGTTTCCAATTGATATGATCCCAGATACAAGAGCAATTAATATGACGCCAGCTGCAAGACCTCAATTTGTATGTTATCCCAGAAACGAGCAATTAATATGATTCCAAATATGAGCCCTCCAAATTAGTCTAATTCAGATCCTGGACAAGCCGCCAATTAATATATATATTACGACTGCTCAGGACAAAGCCCCCAATCAAAATATATAGTTCTGATCACAGTGGGAGCAACACACTGTCAATTCAGTCCCATCGCTCCCACAGCTCACATCATATATCTTTAAGCTTTCCAAATCGAAGAAAGCAGCAGCCGAATTAAAACAATCTAGTAACCCCTGAATGAAGCGAACCAAACTAGGTATCTTTAGATATCAACAAATTAACTATTTATTAAAAAAACTTTTTAAAAATCTTAAACACTACTAAGATAAACCAATATCTAAAGACTTGTAACTTCTTATTTAAAAAAACTAACTCCTGTATTCGCATACATATACTCAAACTAACAGTAGTTTGGTTTTTAATTAGCTGCCCGAAAAAATAGAAAAAACGATAACGTCTTTGCAGATTACGCTTCCGACGAATAGTCTTTTAATTCAATACAGTCAAAGTTCACTTGCAGTCTTCCAAGGTCCGATGAGAAAAGGGTCCTTCCAGAGATAGTGGTACAGCTGTTCAGTTCAGCAGTTGTAGTATAAATTCTTCTACTTTCCAGCGATGAACACAGTAGATCAATAATTTGTTATTTCTTTAAGGAATTAATTGGCTTGAAGCTTTTTAGATGTTTGAGAGAGAAACTACCCTGGGTTTAAATTGACTTAGGGAGAGCTCTCTTATTTCCTTCACGTGCTGGATCTGTCTAACAACTGTTCTCTCTGCTAGCCAGTTTCAAAGTCAAAATGGATACATTGAAGCCCTGTTCTCCCTCTCTGTATGGTTATTTCCAGGCAACCAGAATGCACTTTGGCTTACAGTCTCTGGAGCTTGCTACCTTAAAGAAGTACTGATCTTTTACAGCCTTAAAGGCGCACCGTAATATTTCCTGAGGAGAAAAAAAAAGGGATCATGACAATCCTAACTTCCTGCATTGTGCTTTGTCTGCTCTTTATTTTTTTTTTAATCCATCAGTTCAATGAAATAGACCCAATTTAGACATCTTCAGTGAAGCTATTGCTTAGCTCTACCATCGTTCACAATAACTTTTTCAAGTCTGTCAGCCATGGTTTATTGGTAGTACACTTGCCTCTAACTTAGAAGAGTGTGGGTTCAAGACCCACTCCAGGGACTTCTACACAAAAATCAAGATTGACACTCTAGTGTCACTCTAGTCTAGAGGAGTTGTGCAATATCAGAGGTGCTGTTTTATGAAGAGATGTTAAATCAAGTATGCACCTGCTCTCTTGGATGGATATAAAAGTTCCCATTTTGATACTATTTTGAAGAACAGCATGGGCGTTATCCAATATTTATTCCACAATCAACATTACTAAAAAGGTTTATCTGGTCATTATCCCATTGCTGTTTGTGGGGGCTTGCTGTGCACAAATTGGCTGCCACATTTTTAAAATTTGTTCATGAGATGTAAGCATCATTGGCAAGGCCAGAATTTATTGCCCATCCCTAATTCCCCTTGAGAAGACGCTGGTCAGCCACCTTCTTGAACTGTTGCAGGCCGTGTGGTGTAGATACACCTACAGTGCTGTTAGGGAGGGAGTTCCAGGTTTTTGACCCAGTGAGAGTGAAGTAATAGCTTCAGTGAAGAGGTCTAAATTGTGTGTATTTCATAGAATTAATGGATATTCCAAATCAGGATGGTGTGTGACTTAGAGGGGAATTTGCAGGTGGTGGTGTGCCTTTCTGTCTGCTGCCCTTGTCCTTCTAGGTGGTAGAGGTTGTGGGTTTGGAAGGTGTGATCGAAGGAAGCTTGGCAGGTTGCTGCAGTGGACTGATGGAGAGGTAATTGGCCAGATTGGACTTGTCCTGCTTTTGGTGGACAGGACATACCTGGGCAATATCAGATAGATGCCGGTGTTGTTACTGGAACAGCTTGGCTAGGGACACAGCTGTTTCTGGAGCACAGATCTTCAGTACTATTGCTAGAATGTTGTCAGCGCCCATAGCCTTTGCAGAATCCAGTGCCTTCAATCGTTTCTTGATATCACATAGAGTGAATTGAATTGGATGAAGATTGGGACCTGTGATGCTGGGGACCTAAGGAGGAGGCCGAGATGGATTATCCACTTGGCACTTCAGCTGACAATGATTGCAAATGCTTCAGCATTGTCTTTTGCCCTGACGTACTTGACTCCACCATCAATGAGGATGGGGATGTTTGAAAAGCCTCCTTCTCCCATTAGTTGCTTAATTGTCCACCATAATTAACAATTGACTTTGGCAGGACTGCAGAGCTTTGATCTGATCCATTGGTTGTGCGATCGCTTAGCTCTGTCTATAACATATTGCTTCTGCTGTCTAACATGTATATTGTCCTGTGCTATAGCTTCACCTGCTTGGCATCTTATATTTAGGTATGCCTGGTGTTGCTTGTCGCATGCTCTCTACACTCCTCATTGAACCCAAATTACAACAGTGACTACCCTTCAAAAGTACTTAATTGGCTGTAAAGAGCTTTAAGACGTCTTCAGGTTGTTAAAAGTGCTATAAAAAAGCAAATCCTTCTTTTTAAGGCCCTCTCAATGATTGTTCTGTCCCCTTCACTAAAAGAAAAACTTCCAACCTCACCAAAAATTAACTTTCTCCCAAATTAAATCCAAAAAGATGCCCCTTGATTAGAAAAAATAGTAACTCTTCTCGACTAAGAATAAAGAGATAGAATTTGGTTTGGACCCTTTTTCAGGCCTAAAATAGGTGACATGCTGCAAACGTTCCAGAAGATGGAGGGTCCAAGTCTCATCTAAAATTGGGCCTCCAATCAGCAGAGGTGTATTTTGTTGAGGTGTCGTTAAAGAGTCTGCTTAAGGCAGCTGCCCAGAAAGCCTGAAAATTGTTCAAGACCAATAAGACATCAAATGCATTTGAGTTGTCCTTGGGGTGCAGGGCATAATCCAGTGAAATTGGTTATTTTTCACCTTGGTTTCTACCTGAAAAATAGGCAGAATGAGGAACAACTAAACAAGGACAGAGAAACCTAGTGGTGCTTTACATTGGTGATCCATGTGCTACAACACAGAGTGGTACAATGTGGATTTCCCTGTCTTATTCACACTTTTAGCTTGTGATCTCAGAAGCAGGCTTAGGAAGCAGATTTATATTTATGTTGCACATTATCACATCTCCAAGATCATCTGAGCTACATCGAAAAATTATGACTGCTCTATTGGCCCAGAATCCTTTTGCAGCCAGGTCCCACAAACAGCTTTGAGATTAATGTTTTTGTTTCAATGGAATTAGCTGTTGGGGAACATTGACTAGAACACTGGGAAAACTCCCTGTTCTCCTAAAAAATGGTGCCACTAGATCTTTAACTTATATCTGAATTACTGGAACACAAAAACAAGGGAGGCACCTCCAACAATGCGGCACACCTTCAGCACTGCACAACAGTGTCAGATTAGATCATATGCTTAAATCTTAGAATGGGGCTTAAATTGACAACTTCCTAACTGAGAGGCAAGAGTGCTACCAACTGAGCCAAATTGCCAGAGTTTATCAAGCAGAAAGAGAATCAGATGCAAGGTCCTGAAACCATTCTCATGCAACCTTTCGTAACTGGCTTTAAGATACCATTGGCAGAGACCTGGGAGCAAATTGACTTCTGTTGCCCAAGCAACATGTATTGAACAGGCAGATCAAATGATGGAGGATGTAAATAAAAAATAATTTTAAATTCTCCAAACCAAATAAGTAAACCTTCCCTTCAATCCATGTGCCATAAAAACATAAAAAGGAGGGGAAATGTTTTTGTTCAGAGTCTTCATGATGTTTTAAAAATAAATTTGCACATTTTGATGCCATAACTTGTATCAAAACACATCAACACATCATATACGCTTTTGATGCCATTGTGACAAATTTGATGTACGGCTCTTCTAGTTTATCTGCCTTCTCAAACAAAAAAAAATTATTTGCCAAGCAGGTTTTCAGGAAGATGCTGCTACTTTTACTTCAATGAATTACTATTTGTGACAGTTCTATCTACAGCAGTAAAGCTGGGGGCAATTTACTATTTACTACCATTGGATTCCTATAATGTAGTCTTGAGCTCTGCCACTGTCATAATCCCTAATGTCAGTAAGTAATCCGGTTTAGGTTTATCCACCCGTCACTCAACTCCAGAAGACTCACTGAGTATACTCGCTGTAACAGTTTTTGTCTCTGGCCCCTATTTTGTGACACTGGCAGTGAATCAGCCTTTTATCTGCAATTGAAGTGTTGCTCTGCAAAGATGTATGAATCATGGGTACTGATCAATTCATTGTTGGAACAGTGTTGATAACTCAGTGAGTCCTTGAAATACTGAAGCAAAGTTGCTTGCAGCAACCTATGTGACCCGTCCCTCGCCCCTGTGGCAATACCTTAATAGAAGAAAGACAATAGGCTGGATTTTAAGGAGGGGGTGGGGTGCTGAAGATGGCCCCGGATGAGGCCTGCCACAGACCTCGACACCAGCAGGGCCCGGCCTGGTATTAACAGCGGCGGTGAGACATTGGGGCACCCCCTCCACCCCACCCCCCCCCACCCCCCGCTGCCCGGGGATGAGACCACAATTTGAATATTTAAATCAATTAAAATAATTAATTTAAATAAACTTACGTTGCCTCCCAATATCCCGCTGTGCACTTTGGCCCGGCAGCTGGCACTCCCGTGCCTTCAGATCCTCATCCAGGGAAACGAGGCGCAACAGTGCGCACAGGCAGCTGATGCCATTGCTGGGAACGGACAGCCTGGTCCCTCCACATGATCAGTGGTAGGTGAGGGGGGTAAGAATGGCCACCCCAGCTATTTAAATGAGCCACTGCTCTTCAAATCACGCAGCTCTTTGACGTGCAGCCCGCATAAGCATGCCGCCGTTTTTTTTGCCCACCGCCAATTTCAACAGCGGGCTTATAAAATTCAGCCCAATCAGTCTAAAGCTTCTGGTATACATTGTTAGCTAAAAAATGAAGTAAAATCACATGTAAGTGTCCTAAAAATATTTCTTCATGTGCAGAATGAGGAGGGCATTTCCTAATGAACTTCATTGTAGCTATATATTAGGACGTGGTGATATTATAAAGTACAAAATAACATTTTCCTTACTCCTCTGTGAATAAAAATATACAAACTCAATATCTGTATAATTCATCCTCTTTTTCATTCTGTTAACTGTGTTCTCTTCTTGTTCTATCCTTATAATCTTCAAAGTGATATCACTTCTTCTACAGTGTGGCTTAATTTTTCATGGTGACATTCCCCAAGATTAGCATTTATCCCCTCAGTAGCCAAAGAAAATGATGGTATACACATATGTGGCCATTGCCCTTTTCGTTTGCAATGTATTAAATACAAGCATGTGACAGAGGAGCCGAGCCCTTAAGAAAACTGATTATAGCCGATGGCATTATGAATTTACTTGCTGAGTACGTGTCCTTGTTCTATCATATACCGTTGGCCAACAGCTTCTACCATTCATCATTGTAACCCTCTGTCAGGTCAACCATAATACCACATAATGATGCTGTGCTGCATATAATGCAATAGGTAATACTTACTTAGAGTGATATTGTTATCAAGTTGATGTGAGAACATGAAAGATCCTGAAACAAGCAAAGGTCATTTACAAATCATGTTTGCTCCAGCCCACTGAATATCCCACTCACCTTTTATAACATTAGCTAGTTGCATTGTACAGGTGATTCAAACATGGTTCCAGCAGCAAAGAACCATTGTGTTCCATAAAATATTAGACCATCTATGTCTATTATTATCCTAATAACTAAAAATTCAATTTGTAAGCAGATGTTTACCCATTCAGTTTTCAAAAGTAAGCTAGTAGAGCATTCAATTGCCAGTTCCCTAGTTCCAGCACAAGTTAGTAGACGTAATTGCTGTGGATTCTTTAAATGAAAAGTAATATTTTTGATTTTATGAACAGTACAAGATGTGGCTCTATATAAAAAAATTATAATGCAGTAAAACAACAGCTGTCTGCTGTCTCTTGGGAAAACTAAAACATGTACTTTGTAAAGCAAATAAAATACCATCAAGCGCAATCAGACTCAAGCCAATGGATATTAATTGATCAACTTCATTGACCTTAAATTATTTTGATTTTACTTGGGAATGCCTGAATTAAACCCAATCTTGTTCAAGGTACCACTTCAACCATTTGATCATATTTGTTCAGTGCAATGATTTTAATGCAATGTGAATACTTTACCAAAAATGGGAACTGACATTAAATCACCCAGCTGTTCTAATGAAAGAAAGCTAGACTGTGTAAAAATGTCAGGAATAAGACACAGTATTCTATTTTCTTCAGGTTTCAGCTTTGCTGTCCAAATTTCAGAGAAACTAAGCCAATGGCTGGCACACTATTTTCAAGGGTTGGATATACATCCCTCAGTAAGCTAATAGGATTTTTTATTCTTTGGTTAGCAAGATGTCCAGCACACATGGAAACCATTTTTAAGGGCTCTTGACAGGTTACTGAGACATCTACTATTAATTCTATATTAGTGGGTTTAATTGTAGACAGGCGGTGGGCATTAGTTGGGGATTCAGTTATGCCATTATTAATACACACAGACTGAATCTGTGGTTGTTGGGTTAGGAGGTGCATGCTTGTAATGTGTAACTCAAATAAATGCATATAGAAGTGTGTAAATATTGACTCCAATTCTATTCTTTGCCAACTGGATTCCTGGAATATAACATAGCAGCAGAGGATGGTTGTCCAAAGGTGAAGGGTGGAAACTAAGAAAAAAAAAATTCAAAGAGAAAACTAAAATCCTACTGGCCATTGTGGAAAATGGCAGAACGCTGATGTAAATTGTCCGAGTATGATTACCCTCCAATGTTCTCAGAGTCTGAATCATATAACCAGTGGAAGAATTAACTGAAGATGTGGACATGGATAATGTCCCTACCAAAGATAAACAAAGTATGGCCTTGGTGTTGTCCCTTCCGACAAGCAGTGAAATCAGAAGTAAAGCATTTTTTGAGATGGATGTCCATCAGTTAGATAGTAATGAAGATTTGGATCTTCTATTAGAGTCCTTGAATAAGATCTACAAGAAAGATGTTAAATGCCTATGAGGCATGGTCAAACTTTGATAGATTTTGGAAAACAGATGGTCAGTCCATGGAACAGATTGTTTAAAGGATTGACGGAATTCAATCTGGATATCTCTGGATCGGTGCTAGCATTTAAATTGCTGTCTGGCTAAAATGTTACCTTGATTCACTAAGTAGTTAGAATTGATGCAAGGTTAATAAATATAAAGGTACTACTTTGGGTGAGTTTTACACCACCCCAGCGGGTCGGATGGTGGTGTGAGGGCGGATGGGGGCTGTGTAAAATTGAGCGGGAGGCTCCGGGAGGCCTTCCCGCCCCCCTCCCGCCAACATTAGAGCGGTCGGGGGGTGGGGAGCGGCCCGCCCAGCCGAGGCCAATCAAGGCCCTTAAGTGGCCAATTAACGGCCACTTAAGGGCCCTTGCCCGCCTCCACGGGTATTTTATCCACAGGAAGCAGGCATGCTGGGGACGTGAAAGGCCGCCCAGCAATAGTTGCCGGCCTTTCCGTGTGCCGGGGGGGGGGGGGTGCCATGGCAGTCGGGCACAGGGTGCCCGATTGTCCCCCACCCCCACCTCTCAACCCACCCGCAGGACCCACGATGCCCCCCTTCCGCCCAAACGACTACCCTTGCCTCGCCAGAGTGCACCCAATTCCCTCGGCGAGGCATTGACAACCTAGCATGGATCCCGGCTCCGTGTCATCCTCCTTGGTCGGCTTGGCTGCAGTCCCTGCAGTGGCCATCGCTCCCATTGCATGGGCTAAGAGCTGCCGGTAAGCTGATTGGCCGACAGCTCACTGAGGCGGGACCTCCTCCCTCAGGCAGGTGGAAGTCCCTCCTCAGGACAATTAAAGCCTGGGGACCCGTAAAGTGCGGGTCAGATCCCAGGGCTAAGCGGACCATCTGCCTAAGGTAAAATCCAGCCCCTTGTTTTAGGTTTGGTGATGACAATATATTGAGATCACTAGAGAGTTGTAATTCCATGCAAAATAGCTGGAGTAAACCATTTTATAAGTACTTAATATAGTATTTAGACGTGAATATAGGAGGTAGGATCAGTAAGTTCGCAGATTACATGAAAATTGGTGGTGTCGTAAATAGTGAGGCGGAAAGCCTTAGATTACAGGACGATATAGATGGGCTGGTAAGATGGGCAGAGCAGTAGCAAATGGAATTTAATCCTGAAAAATGGGAGGTGATGCATTTTGGGAGGACTAACAAGGCAAAGGGATATACAATGGGTGGTAGGAGCCTAGGAAGTACAGAGTATCAGAGGGACTTTGGTGTACTTGTCCATAGATCACTGAAGGCAGCAGCACAGGTAGATAAGGTGGTTAGGAAGGCATATGGGATACTTGCCTTTATTAGCCAAGGCATAGAATATAAGAGAAGGGAGGTTATGATGGAGCTGTATAAAACATTAGTTAGACCACAGCTGGAGTACTGTGTACAGTTCTGGTCATCACACTATAGGAAGGATGTGATTGCACTGGAGAGGGTGCAGAGGAGATTCACCAGGATGTTGCCTGGGCTGGAGCATTCCAGCTACGAACAGAGACTGGATAGGCTAGGGTTGTTTTCCTTAGAGCAGAGAAGGCTGAGAGGAGACCTGATTGAGGTATACAAAATTATGAGGGGCATAGATAGGGTAGACAGGAAGAAACTTTTTCCTTTAGAGGAGATGTCAATAACCAGGGGGCATAGATTTAAGGTAGGAGCAGGAGGTTTAGAGGGGATTTGAGGAAAATAATTTCACCCAGAGGATGGTTGGAATCTGGAACACACTGCCTGAAGGGGTGCTAGAGGCAGGAACCCTCACAACATTTAAGAAGTATTTAGATGAGCACTTGAAACTCCATAGCATTCAAGGCTACGGGCCAAGTGCTGGAAAATGGGATTAGAATAGTTAGGTACTTGATGGCTGGCATAGACACAATGGGCTGAAGGGCCTGTTTCTGTGCTGTATACTCTATGACTGATGTAGTCTCTAGTGAGATACCTAAGCTGTTAAGTAAACCTTCTATGAGAAAGGCACAAATGAAACTTGACATGGAGTATGATAAGGCAATTATTTTTGGAAAGTCATTGCGGACATATTGTATCCACTTAACAAAACCTCATTTTTCTCATCAGAGTGTTAAACAAGCATTAATAGCATCAGGTGATAACAATCAGCGAAAAAGAACAAATTGTCTTAAAGTTACATGAACAATTTGCTCACTTTCCTGTCAAAGGTTAAAAATCCTGCTAAAAGATGCAGATGTGATTGATGAAGAATATACAAAACTAATAGAAGAGATTCGTGAGAAGTTTGAAATCTGTAAAAAGTATCAGAGGATGCTGCCACTTCCTATTGTAAGCCTTTTAATGAAGTAGTTGCCATGGATCTAAAGGTAAGGAACAAAGACAGAAATATTTTCATTCTACATTTTGTAGACCTGGCGACCAGATTTAGTCTTTCTACAATAATATTTAGTAAGGACAAAAGGGATAGATAGATAAAATCATGAAGAAATGGATAGGGACCAGACTTGGGACAGGACACAGGTAAAGTTTCTGATTGATAATGGAGGGGAATTTGATAATGACGAGTTCAGAGACATGTGTGAAAACATGAATATCGTGGTCATGAATCCCACAGCTGAAAGTCCTTTTAGCAATGGACTCTGTGAAAGTAATCAAGTGATGCAGGGGATTTGGTGTCATCTAAAAAAGAGGGTCATCAGGAATGGAAAGGCCCTGGTAAGACAGTATTTGTTAAACATGGCAATCAAACTGTTAAGATTCCTTCCTCATGATTCATCGGAATTAATTACAAAATCTCTGACTCTGAGCAGCTGATATAAGTAAATGAGGCATCTTGTGCCTCAAATGTTCATCTGTTTTGTGAGGTCCTGAGGAACAAAATAAGGTAGATCAAAGGCTGGATAGTGGTAATGTGAGTGATCATGATACACATCCGAAGGCCAATTGTCTAAGTGGATACTCGAGTGACATATATTCCAGAGGGGTCAAATGAATTGAGGAATGCAATAATTGTGAAATGTGTAAGAAAAATTACTGGCAAGTTTAAATATTGGTTAAATGTTAATGTCACATTAGTTCCGTGGCTGCTTTTATTTTGATTGTATCATAAGAGAAAGACACAATGTGAGATTTCAGTTTCAAATGCAGTTTTATAATAGAAATGAACAAGCATACTCTAACAGTGCCTTTCAAACCTCACTAATAATTGAAATATCATACAAGTGCAGAAGGGATGCTCTGAATCTAAGACTAATGTTCAAAGAGATGATGGATTATAGCGTATTGATGTAAAACTGGCCTTAGAGTTAGACTGTATCTGCTGCCTCTGAGGGAAAGATGTTCCACTTCTTTCCATTATCATTCACCTAAAATTAAAAGCAAATATAACTACCACCAAATTTTCAGTGGCTGAAAGGCAAAAAAATTAAGTTTTCTTTTAATACGCAATCTGGTGTTATCTGGCATAAGTGGAGATGAGGAAAAGTAAAATCCAGAGAAGAGGTTTTATTTTAATGGAGAACTGATCTACTTTGCCACAATGATAGAATTTGATTTGGGTAAACAGTTACAAGTCCTCAAGCAGCGCCCTGCAAATCTCCAGTCACCGCATTGGGGAGATATTCTAAGCACTTGATAATATGAAAGGTGGGGAGAAATAGACAAATCCTATACATTTCTTAAAAGTAGCTTAAGGACAGAATTAGCAGAGGCCTGTCCCATGAAGATGGTCTTTGATGTGGAAAAATCTGAAAACAGTAGGTGAGAAAAATAATTGCAGAATTGAGATGACCACGTTAGGTGGGAGGAAAGAATTCACTGGCAGAGTACACCAGTAAACTTTGAGTGTTGTCTATAGTTCATCGTCCAGAATTATAAAACCAGCATCTGAAAACTAAATCTTCTTGACTTCTAGTAATCAAATTTATAAAACTCTGTGAATGTTGGAAGATATTACAGTCCGATTCAATTAGGATTAACTGTGCTTTTCTAGATATCTTATAAAGAAACTATATATTATTAACAGGGTATTTGTGTTTCAGTTTAACTGTTTCACAATCCTTGCTTTGATAATAAAACAGCTACAATATAAAGCCCCTGAGGTTTTATAATAAATGAATATGCACCTAAAATGGCTTGATCATATTAAAGGAGTTTATCATATTTTGAAAAGAATGTGACATCCCCAAGGGTTATTGATTGCAGCATTTGGGATTATGATCACTGATGTGTGACTTTTCCTGCTATTAGCTGGGCCTTCTATAGTATTCAAATGTTTCAGCTTTATTCATAAATAAACAATGTTTCATTAACTTGGCATGATTGGATTCGAGTTTATTTACTTTTTATCATTGGAAGTTAAAAGCTTCAATTAATCTTGTGTGATTTTTTTTCTCAGAATATTGAAATGTCCCATGCTATCACAGCAAGCTAAAATTGAGGAGTTGTATATTATGTAACTTGCGTTGAAAGGGTCATTTTGGTAAGTATATTTTATCAGGCATTGCCGTGCATAAAAAGCATTAAAAATAAAAAAACAGATTATTATAGCCATTATAGAGAGTTTTGGTTTGTTCTTAATTGTTTGAGATTCCATCCACACATCAGCCTGGTATTGATCAGCAACTATAATGCATCAGATGGCTGCACAAAATTGCCTGTCAGTTGTGGAGAGCTCCCTGACAATATGTGATCCTGCAGATGCTAAACAGATTAAAACATCAATGAAAATACTAAATCAGAGCTTTTGCTAAATCATTCGTACATTGTAAAGATACAAGCAAGAGGTCAGTTAAACCCTTATTAGTAGATAGATTAGTGGAAACAAGTGGTCCAGTTGACAGAGACCTTGCATATGAATGAATGGTAAATTCCCATATTAATTACCAAAAATTGCCATGTGCAACTTCTTAATGGAAATACATGCTTCCATAGTCAAAGAATGTTAAAAACCTTCCACCCTATAATGGCATAATTCATTATGTTTTATACTGGAATGGGGACTTGAGCTAATTAAAATACTTGGCTATGCATAATGCTTTAACAACCTCCCTGCAACATATTTCAACATAAAACACTCATTCTAACCAAAGTAATAATTTTCACCGTCTGTATCAAAAACAAAAAGTGCTGGATGTGCACGTGCCTTAGTGTCTGTAAAAAGAGAAGAAAGATTAACATTTTAGGTGTACAGCCTTCCGGTTCTGAGTTTTAGGGCAGGATTTTCCCGTGAGCTTTGGGACCCGACGTCAGGACCCAGTGGGGGCCCCAAGCCCGCACTTGCCAAGAGACAGACTGGGGAAGCTATTTTCCAGGAGGCAACCTCCTAATTGGCCACCTCTGTGCTCGCCTTCTTATTAAAGATGGCAGGCTCTTGATGCTGCTGGTGCAATCAGAGGACTGGCAGCACTAGAGCCTCAGCAGCACTACCAGGAGAGAGGGGAGCTGCTGAGGCAGGTAGGAGATCTCTAGGTTGTCTCAAAATGGAGGTACTCTCAGAAGCATAAATATAAAGTAAAAATTCAAAGGGGCCAAGAAGGTACACCCCGTGGAGCGGAGGGGAAACACCACCGGTGGCAGTGTTTGGGCCACAGGTGCTGCCTTTGCTGCAAGTAGCCCTCTCTTTGGGGATGGAACCTCTGGCTCTTATGGCCCCCCAGCCTGTCGGAGGGAGGCTGCCTGCATGGGGCCACTCCACTACCAGCGAAATGGCAGCAAGGCCACAAAATCACCTCTAATTGAGGCCTTAATTACTTAACTTGGCTGCCCGCCTCCATGCTACGGGTAACCAATCCGCATTCCAGCCCGCACTTGGGAAACTTCCCCGGCGGGAGTCGTTCTGACGTAACTCTCTGCTATTTTCCCGATCGCCCCGCCTCCACGCCCACCATCACAGGGCTGAGAAAATTCTGCCCTTAGTTTTATATTACCAGCATTTGCAGGAATTTTTTTTTCTTTTTTCTGCTTTAAGGTTTTTGCTATTTATCATGCATAATTGTAAATGGCAGGCCTAAGCATTGCTCCAGAAAATTCTTATACAGTTTCAAGGGTATTTTTCTAATTAGCAGCAGTGATTAAATGTTATGCAATATTATAATTAAATGAATAACATTGAGCTATAACAGATGGTAGATAAGCAATATAGTAATTAGAATTTAACAGGTTTTTTTGCTGTATTTCTTGAGCCAGAGAATGGAACACTTTCAGTTTTCAGGCAACTAATGACAGTATTAAGTGCTCAGGTCAACAGAGATGGAAAAAATCTCTGCCCTGCCCTCGAGAACAAGTCTTCACTTCAATCTCAGAGAAGTAACCCCTACTGTACCAGCGTGAATCTTCCCACACTAGCTATCCTCATAAACTCTCACATTTTATTAATTTGGAACAGTTTTTGTACTTTGAAGCCTTGCCCATTAGAGACCGGATTGAGACTGACTCAAGTTCATTTTGCTTTGAGCCCTTACAGTCATCAGGGAAAGAGTATGGTCATTCTATCAGTCTAAACTGGATTCAAAACTAGGTCCCAGAGTGAAAGTAGTGTTTTAACTTCCTGCACCACTTAGTCAACAAGTTGCAAACATCTGTAAAGAGTTGTGGGAAGGAGTATGAGCTGCAATTCCAGGATTTGGAGCAAAAAAAAAACTTTGGCATTCCTTTCATTGCTTCCAGTCGTTGTTTGTGTTATGTTTAACAGGTCCTAAGGTTTGGCAACGGAAGTTGTAGAGAATTGTGTAATATGATAATACATGAATTCATGTTTGTTTAAGGCCCCTTGCATAATAAGTGGAGTCATCCTGTTGGTGAATCATTGCTGGGTGCAAGTTTCAAACATCCAGTACTTCTAAGGAAATTGTTTCTTTAATGGTTTTAAGAAACTTCCCGTGCACATTTGCAGTTCTTTATCATATCTATTGATCTGTACACTAGAAAATCCTATTTTACAACAATTTCACTTTTCAAGGGTTTTTTTTTCTTTCTGTGGATGTGGGGTTTCTCTCTTGTACAGTAACTCATTTTATACAATACTCCCTGCCATACTATCATTGGGTATGGTTTCTAATCTGTGTAATATTAAGATAATCTTTTACATAGAATTAGTTGGAACTAACAGCACAGAAACCAGCCATTCGGTCCAAATAGTCTGTGGCAGAGTTTATGCTCCACGTGAGCCACCTCCCACCCTTACTTCATCTAACCCTATCAGCATTTTTTTAAAATTCTTTGCTCCTTCATGTACGTATCTAGATTCCCATTAAATGCACCTATTCTATTCACCTCAACTAGTCCATGTGGTAGCAAGTTCCACATTCTAACCACTCTCCTGGCAAAGAAGTTAAAGTTAAAGACAGCCACACTCTTAAGAATTAAAAGCTACAAGGTTGTGTCCGATTAACTATGTTTTTGTGTACACTACAGCAGAAAGGTAGGAGTGGTGTGAGTAAGCATGCGATACTGAGAATTTGGCAAAATGTTGAGAAGGTGCAGTTGCAAATTGTGCCTCAAGTCAGTTTCTATACCATTCAGCATACCCATTCTAGTTATCAGATCCTGTTGTTGCCAGCTGCTAGAGATTTGTGTGTGTGTTTGTGTGAGTGGGGGCACTGTGTGTGTGTCTGCGTGGGGGGGGGGGGGGGGGGGGGAGGAGGTGTAGTCACCAGACATCTATACTTTGTATGAGACCCTGAACCTGATATAAATAGATGGTTGGGTACAGTTTGATCTAATCTGCTGATGACAGATGTACACGACCCAGAATGCGTAGAATCTCTCAATTCTTTGTCACCAAAGGGCTGTTAAAACATACCACTGCCTCACTAATGTGCCCATCTCTCCCAGGACAAAATGGAGTCACTGAGCTCCCTGGCCTCAGCCAAGGAGGTCCAAGTGGCAAAACAAAGCCTCCAGCCTGAAAAAAAAATTGCGTTTATATAGCATCTTTCATGATCACTGGATGTCCCAAAGTGCTTTACAGCCAACGAAAAACTTTTTGAAGTGCAATCACATTGTAACATAGGAAACACGCCAATCAAATTCGCAGGCTGCAACAAACAGCAATGTGATAATGATCAGATAATCTGTTTTTTGTGATGTAGATTTAGGGATAAATATTGGCCAGGCCCCCAGGGATAACTCCTCTGCTCTTCTTTGAAATAGGGCAATGGGATCTTTTACAGCCACGTGAGAGGGCAGATGGGGCCTTGGTTTAGCGTCTCATCTGAAAGACGGCACCTCCGACAGTGTAGCACTTCCTCAGTTCCGCGCTGGAGTTTCAGCCAAGATTGTTGCGCTCAAGTCCTGGAGCTGGGCTTGAACCCAAAGCCCCAGACCGAGTGACTACAAGCTCTAAAAGACTCTGCTCCCAAAATGAACAGGTCCCTGGAAAAAAAAATCTTCCACCACATTGAAGAGGCGAACAACCTCCCAGATAATTTCAAGATGGCCCCAACCACACAAATAGATGACAATGTAAAGATCCCAGCCTTTGGCTATCCTGTAGACCCGAATTTCAGCTCAATACTTACTACAAAGTATTGGCTACCAGACTAGCTACAGTCAGCCCTGATTTGCTCTGTGTTGACCAAGTGCGTTTTAAGCACATCTGCTAAATAAAATACATCAGACACCTATTTTAATGCTTCAGTACTGCAACGGTAACAGTTACACTGTCCTAGTACTTTCATTCAACAAGGTGAAGTGAGAATTCCTTCCCACTATGCAGAAAAATGCTATCACAATTGGGAAGTAGATTTAAATCCTATACTTCAGTCTCCAAGCTGTGCACATTAACCACTACAGAATACTGCATTCCTCAAACAACGAAGTACCGGACAAGTATTCCCTTTATGTTCCTCTTTGCAATAGTCATCGAGCCTCTGGCAGAAAGCACAAAGTGAGTTCAGGTAGCAGTTGGAGTGTCAGACACAAAACAATGTTGTCGACTGATGACATTCTACTTTACATAACTAATCTCTGCACCTCACTCAACAACATTTTATCCAAAAGTTCAAGGAATTTAGTCTCCTCTCCAAATACAAATCTAATTATTCTAAAATGGAAGATAGAAAAATCCACGAATGCTATAAATTTGATTCGTTGGTCATGGATTAAATAAATTCCTCGGGTTTACAACAACTGAAAACTTAATAACCTGCCAAAAATAACATATTTCTCTTTCTGCCACCTCCCAGCATACCCTGAACAAAAATATGTTTCAGATGCTGCCAATCAGGGTTCCAGTTCAAAAGTTCTGAAACTTAAAGAGCCACATCTCTAGGTTCTTATAGGTATATAAGGAACTAACAATACATCTCATAAGACTGCAGCTCCCCAAACCTGAAGAAAGGTTTCACTTTCCCAGTCTCGCATACCACTATTGGATGGCCAACTCTGGAGAATCAAGTTCTGGTATGTGGCCTGTCCTACAACCCGTGGTTGAGCACAGAGACCAACACATCACAACAAATAAGGTTCAAGCTTTCCGATAGCAAGGAGGAATGGAATGCAGAGACTCACACTGCCGCATTCAAAAAATGCACAGGCCAAAGAGAGATATATTAAGAATACCATATATGGCAGATGTTTTACAAATTACATCCTTCCTAGCATTCATTGTTAGCATTCTGGAGACACCAGCACTCTTGAATCCTTGCCAGGAAGACAATACTACTCAGCCACCTCATAACTACATATGTTCTCCACCATAGATGGCAAGAATGAGCCAACTCATCATTAGATCACAAAATCTTAAAAGCATCTCCTTCCTTAAGCCTTACAAAGGGCAATGCAAACCTAAGAGACTCCTTTTCTGACTAGGCAAGCTTTTCAATATTTCTCTGGCCCAGCTGAACTCCAAAGACAATCTTGGCCGCAAAACAGCAATGCTCCCATGATCTGCACTGTACTTCCAGCCCCAATATCTTAAGGTGTCCTCCTATAAGTACAATGTGACAATACTGTACAGTGACACAATTATTCTATTATAGTTCTTGTAGCATACTAAGAACAGTATCTTTTCTTTTTCATTTTCTTCCTCTTATTCTATTACTACTGCTACTTCTACAACAATGGTGTAGGGTGAGCAGGATGGTGCATTTAAGTTTGGATTAGCAGAGATTTCTGGAGGTTGGAGGATGGGAGGCTGCTCATGACAGAACTGGATTAGTCAAGGCTGGATGTGACAAAGGCATGGATGAGCATGTCGGCAGCAGATGGGCTAAGGCAGGAGTCTTGTTACGGAGGTGATAGTAGGCAGTCTTTTTGACGGAGGCAATATGGTGTCAAAAGCTCATTTCAAGATCAAATAGAATGCCAGGGTTGCACACAGTCACTTTCAATTTGAGATAGTGGCCAGACAGGGGAATAGAATCTAAGGCAAGGGAATGGTATTTGTGGCAAGAGTTGAAGATGATTCCATTGATCTTCCCAATGTTTAACTTTGACCCTTAAGTTTGATCTTGCTCATTCTTTGAAGATTGTTTGAAAATATTATTTACCATCTGAATAATAAACAGTCAACCATGTCTTCCAGCACATCCTTTGACTCTTCAGTTACTGTTGAAAGGTGTAGCAGCGTCACAGTAAATATAGAATAATAGATGATTGAGATGAGTACTTTTAAGGTGATAAGGATGACTGCAGGGTTCAAATACTACATTACTTCGGACATAAAATTCTATCTAATCTTCATGTAATTAAAAACATACTTTACTGGGTTTTTTTCCTGTGCAGTGGCCAAAGGCAACTATCTTTTTCAATGTCTTATCATCCTTTCATAAAGCTGTGATTCACACTTGGATACATTGCCATTGACACCAGAAACCCTCCAGGATGTTACTTAAGTGGCCATTCCTTGTGTATGAACCCAGACAATAAATGTTGATAAGCTTTAGATTGGGGAAATGGGGTATCATAGCTGACCCTCAACCTATCCTCACCTCAGCACTTGTGACTTTCCAGTTGGGGCCACTAAATAGCAATCAGGAATGGGAATTTTGACTGATTATTTTCACCCAGGGATACTGCAGCCAAGCTTCATTTCTCCAGCTGAAGTCCTCTCACTCAGCACACAGCTGGAATTGAACTGAGCACTATACTGGTCTATATGGCTCAGAACCACACCACATATTGCACTGAATTACCGGAAGATACAGGTGCAGCATTTGATATCTTGCCAAAGATACTTTGTACAATAACATTCATTAGGCAATCAAACTCCGAGCTGTTGAAACTTAGTAGCCTAACCACTGTTTTGGTACCAAGGGTTTATCAGTCTACTGTATATTTTGATCCCTGTTTGATTTTTACTCAAAGTGATTCTGTCAGATTTTCTTAGAATAACAATAGCTCTGGATTTGATTTGTGCTTTTCTACGTAAACAAGCAATAATATTAATACTGTAAAAAAAAAACGAAACTATGTATGTATGTCTCAAACTATTTATTAGCATCAAAAAAGTTATCACTATGACTTACATAGATCAAGCTGGATTATAATGCTATACAAAGGGGGTTTACAATGTTAATCCACAAACCAGCAAGATAATGGTTAATGCTACTTATAGCTTTTAATGATGTAGTTGCATTTCAGTTCTGACACTAGAATTTATGATTGTTCATGTGCCTCCCTCTTAATGCAAGAAGGTACATTCATCAATGACTCAACTTTTAAAAGTTTCTTTGGAAGTTAATTTGCTCTAGGGCAATACACCCAATACTCAGGGTGTGTTGCAACACTGTTCTGCAGAAAAAGATAGATTACAACTGCAAAACAGCAGCTGAAGATTCATCTGATGTTTATTTTCCAAACTTACCCTTTTCTTAGGATTGGAGAAGTGCCAGAGAGTACAATTGTTGAAAAGAACTGCAAGGCCAATTTTTATGTTTGGGCAACACAAGTTATATCTGGTATATATGCTCAGAAATTATCATGAAGAAATATTTTTTGAGAGTAGTTTCTATGAGAACGTACAATCATTGGCCTTTTTGAGGCTTGCACTCCTTTAATCACGATCATGGAGCTCTTGCTATGATAGTTTTAGTCAGAGATCCAATAGACCGAGTTAGTAATAATATGGCGCCATGGCATTTTATCCTTCCCATCTTTCAGACATGGCATGCTTTCTATCATGTGCAACAGCAACTTGCATTTATATAGCACCTTTAAATGCAGTAAAACGTTGAAGGCACTTCACAGAAACATTATCAGACAAAATTGACACTGAACCACATAAGGAGATATTAGGGCAGATGACCAAAAGCTCAGCCAAAGAGCTAAATTTTAAGGAGCATCTTAAAAGAGAAGAGAGAGATAGAGAGGTGGAGACATTTAGGGAGAGAATTCCAGAGTTCAGGGCCTAAGTAGCTGAAGGCACAGCTGTTAATGATGAAGCAACAAAAATCACGGATACACAAAAGACCAGAATTAGAGGAACACAGAGGTATCGGATGGTTGGAGATGTCTGCAAAACAGATTTTCAGCGGATCAAATTCGGTGTATTGTATCTGAATTAGACAAATTTACAGAATTTTCTCTATTAAAGTTTGTTCAAGAATGACCACATGCACAAGTTACTGGAGGGACACACATGGAGTACATGTAGGTACATATACTTTCAGTAAAGCAGTAAAGGGGAGATAGTTTCAAAAGAAGGTAATAAAATATTGGCTTTACCCAATATTCTCTAAGGAGACACAGGTCATGACTCATTGCTCTTCCTCCAATATTTGAGAATGAGTAAAACTTGGATTTCCAGAATGTTTCAAATAATGGGAAAGTTTCAAACTGAGGCCATGTAGTGAGTGGAGTTTTGCATTGTGTACTTTATTCTTCACTATTTTTATCAGTGATCTTAACAGGATCAATTATATTATTACGTTTTTAGATGATATGGAAATGTTTGCAAGGGTTGGCTATACGGAACAGTTTGAAAGAGGATTTAGATATCAAAAGTGAATGTGGCAGATGTCTTTTGATGTGGTGAAATGTTGTGCCTCTTCACATGGAACCAGTCAACTCAAGGCATGACCATTTCATGCATGGGTGTCCATGATAAGAATAAAAGGGATTTTGGAGGTAATCATTGATACAGTTCACAAGCACTGTAAGGTAACTGTAGAGCTTGCGGTGTTACTAGTCAACTAAGTACAACATTAGAGCAATATATGTGAAGCATGTAAAGATTTGGTATGTCCACAATCATATAATCATAGATTGGTTGCAGCAGAGAAGGACACCATTCATCCAGTCATGTTCATGCTAGCTCTCCACAAGAAAAATTCAGCTAATCCTACTCCCCTGCCCATTCTCATAGACCTGCAAATGTTTTCTCTGTTACCTCATCAAAAAACTCAATCAAGTTAGTTGAACAAAGTTTGCCTTTAACAAATCCATGCTCGCTTTCCTTAATTAATCCACATTTATCCAAGTGACTGTTAATTTTGTCCCAGATGATCATTTCTGAAAGCTTTACCACCACCAAGGTTAACCTGACTAGCCTATAGTTGCTTGGTTTATCCTTACACCTGTTACGTGAGCACTTCAGTTTTTCTTAGCAAAAATTGTTTTAAGAAATTACAGTTGAATTTTGGACATTGTATCTTCTGGGGATTGCTAAACTTTGTGGGTGTTTTTCTTACATACAAACATACAAATTAGGAGCAAGAGAAGGCCACTCAGCCGCGAGAGCCTGCTCCATCATTCAATAAGTTCATGGCTGAACTGATTACTCCACATTTCCACCTACCCATGATCACCTTTCACCCCTTGCTTATCAAGAATCTATCTACCTCTGCAAGAAAGCCCCCAGGGAGTTAACATCCGTAGCACTTAAAGCAGCCAGAAGCGCTGCACAAAGAACAGCCAGGCTCTGCGCAAATGACTACTGGCAACACCTATGCAGTCATATTCAGCTGGCCTCTGACACCAGAAACATCCGAGGAATGTATGATGGCATTAAGAGAGCTTTTGAGCCAACTATCAAGAAGATCGCCCCCCCCCCCAACACCCCGCAAATCTAAATCAAGGGACACAATCACTGACCAACGCAAGCAAATGGACCGCTGGTTGGAGCACCACCTAGAACTGTACTCCAGGGAAAATATTGTCACTGAGACCGCCCTCAATGCAGTCTCTGCGAGTCATGGACGAGCTGAATGTACAGCCAACAAAATTGGAACTCAGTGATGCCATTGATTCTCAAGCCAGCGGAAAAGCCCCTGGGAAGGACGGCATTACCCCTGAAATAATCAAGAGTGCCAAGCCTGCTATACTCTCAGCACTCTATGAACTGCTTTGCCTGTGCTGGGAAGAGGGAGCAGTACCACAGGACATGCGCGATGCCAATATCATCACCCTCTATAAGAACAAGGGTGACCGCGGGGACTGCAACAACTACCATGGAATCTCCCTGCTCAGCATAGTAGGGAAAGTCTTCACTCGAGTTGCTTTAAACAGGCTCCAGAAGCTGGCTGAGCATGTCTACCCCGAGGCACAGTGTGGCTTTCGAGCAGAGAGATCCACCATTGACATGCTGTTCTCCCTTCGCCAGCTACAGGAGAAATGCCGTGAACAACAGATGCCCCTCTATGTTGCTTTCATTGATCCCACCAAAGCCTTTGACCTCGTAAGCAGACGTGGTCTCTTCAGACTACTAGAAAAGATCGGATGTCCACCAAAGCTATTAAGTATCATCACCTCATTCCATGACAATATGAAAGGCACAATTCAGCATAGCGGTGCCTCATCAGACCCCTTTCCTATCCTGAGTGGCGTGAAGCAGGACTGTGTTCTCGCACCTACACTGTTTGGGATCTTCTTCTCCCTGCTGCTCTCACGAGCGTTCAAATCTTCAGCCCGCATATTCCAGATATTAGTCTAGTAAACCTTCTCTGTATTGCCTCCAACTCATTTACATCCTTCTTTAAATAAGGTGACCAGGACTGTACACAGTACTCCAGATGTGGTCTCACCACTGCCCTGTATAGCTAAAGCATAACCTCCTCACTTCTGTATTCAATTCCCCTCACGATAAACATTCTATTAGCTTTCCTAATTACGTGCTGTACCTGCATACTAACCTTTTGCAATTCATGCACTCGGACACCCAGATCCCTCTACATCTCAGAGCTCTGCAATCTGTCACCAATTAGATAATATGCATCCTTTTTATTCTTCCTGTCAAAGTGGACAATTTCTCACTTTCCCACATTATACTCCATTTGCCAGGTCTTTGCCCACTCACTTAACCAATCTATATCCCTTTGTAACCCCCTTATGTCCTCTTCACAAGTTACTTTCCTACCTATCTTTGTGTCAACAGCAAATTTAGCAACCATACCTTCGGTCCCTTCATCTAAGTCATTTATATAAATTGTAAAATGTTGAGGCCCCAACACAGATCCCTGTGGAACACCACTCATTACATCTTGCCAACCAGAAAATGACCCATATATGCCTACTCTCTGTTACCTGTTAACTAGCCAATCTTCTATCTATGCCAATCTGTTACTCCCTACACCATGTGCTTTTGTTTTCCGCAATAACCTTTGATGTGGCAGCTAATCAAATGCCTTCTGGAAATCTAAGTACAATACATCCACCGGTTCTCCTTTATCCACAACACATGTAACTCCCTCAAAGAACTCCAATAAATTGGTTAAACATGATTTCCATTTCACAAAACCATGCTGACTCTGCCTGATTACCTTAAAGTTTTCTAAATGCCCTGCTATAATGTCTTTAATAATAGCTTCTAACATTTTCCCTAAGACAGATGTTAAGCTAACTGGCCTGTAGTTTCCTGCTTTCTGTCTCCCTCCCTTTATAAATAAAAGAGTTGCATTCACTATTTTCCAATCTAACAGAACCTTCCCCGAATCTAGTGAATTTTGGAAAATTAGAACTAACGCATCAACTATCTCACTAGCCACTTTTAACACCCTAGGATGAAGTCCATCGGGACCCGGGGACTTGTCAGCCCACAACTCCAACAATTTGTTCAGTCCCACTTCTCTGGTGATTGTAATTTTTTGAGTTCCTCCCTCCCTTCCATTTCCTGACTTACAGCTAATACTGGGATGTTACTTGTATCCTCAATAGTGAAGACCGATGCAAAATGCCTGTTCAATTCATCTGCCAATTCCTTATTATCCATTATTAATTCCCCAGACTCACTTTCTTTTGGACCAACACTCACTTTGTTAATGCTTTTCGTTTTTAAATATGTATAGAAACTCTTACTATATGTCTTTATATTAGCTTCTCTCATACGCTAATTTTATTTTCCTTATCAATATTTTAGTCATTCTTTGCTGTTTTTTATATTCTGTCCAATCTTCTGCCTGCCTCCTATCTTTGCGCAATTATATACTTTTTCTTTAAGTTTGATACTATCTTTAACTGTCTTAGTTAACCATGGATGGTGGGACCCACCCTTGGAATTTTTCTTTCTCATTGAAATGTATCTATTCTGTGTATTCTGAAATATTCCTTAAATGTCTGCTGCTGCATCTCTATTGACCTATCCTTTAACCTAATTTGCCAGTTCATTTTAGCTAGCTCTGCTTTCATGCCCTCATAATTGCCCTTCTTTAAGTTAAAATAATAGTCTTGGACCCACTCTTCTCTCCCTCAATCTGAATGTAAAATTCAATCATATTATGATCACTGTTACCTTGGGGCGCCTTAACTATGAGGTCATTAATTAATCCTATCTCATTGCACAATACCAAGTCTAGTATAACCTGCTCTCTGGTTGGTTCCAGAATGTACTGTTCCAAGAAATTATCCCGAAAACATTCTATGTACTCCTCATGTAGGCTACCTCTGCCCATCTGATTTTTCCAGTCTATATATAGGTTAAAATCCCCCATAATTATCACTGTACCTTTCTGACAAGCTGTCATTATTTCTTCCTTTGTACCCTTCTTATATTCTTAAAAGGAAAGTCAACAGAATGTTAACCAGTAAACAAGTTTTTACTGGAAGGCACATAATTTCAAGGAAACACAGCAGGGGGTTTGACCTGAAGAGCTATTCGTTTAATGACAGGTCAGGATTTATGACTGTCATAGGACTTGCCTCTGGAAAAAGATGGTTTCATTTTGAACTGTTGAAAAAGGCAGTTTGGTTTGTCTAAAACAGGCAGTTGGAGTTTGCTTAATGACCTTCCAGGAGAAGAAGACCCTGCTTATCTTGCTCTTGAAAAGCAAATCCTGTATCAAGTTGTACTATTGCCTCCTGAATTTGAAGAAATCCTGATAGTTTGCAGAAACCTTGCATCTTTAAAGAACTTTGCATCGAATGTATGAGAAGTGAAACTTTTGTTGCTGCACACCTGATGTAAGACCTATGTGAAGCCTTCTGTATCTGTATTTCTGGAAAGCCTACCTAGACTGTTCATAACCATTAGCTGGAAAGAAACTTTCCAGGAAGACTCCTAGTGGCAGCCATCTGTTTGCCATCGGGAGACCTCGCCAAAACAAAAGACTTCCAGATCTTCTATTCAGTCAAAGTAATTTTTTTTATTCCTTCTATTTCTTTGTAACAGCTGTAAACAAAAATCCGTTTTTTTCCAGTTAACCGGTTGTATATGTGTGTGTGTGTGAGGGCTAGGATACAAATAAGGGTCTTTAATATTTCAATTCAGGTGTATGTTTACTTTATTATTGGTTAAGACTTGGGGTGTAATAAATGGATAATTTTGTTGTTTATTAAAGAAACCTGGTTGGTGTGCTTTATTGTGGGGACAAATAGAGTGATTGACTGTTTCGGTAAGTGGGAAAATTTAAATATATGTCGTGACCTGTGGAGAAGTGGGACTGAATTAACAGCGCACTCCTCCCGCCTCAGTTGGAACACACCCATTTTTGGGCAATGGTGTAACATTTGTAATTCTCCAGTTCTCTGGCACCACCCCTGTATCTAAGGTTCTACAATTTCCTCCATTTCTTCCCTCAATATCCTCGGATGCATCCCATCTGGTCCTGGTGACTTAGGTACAAGCAGCCTTCCTAATACCTCCTCTAGCAATTTTTAGCCCATCCAGTGTCTCAACTACCTCTTCTTTCACTATGGCTTTTGCAGCAACTTCTTCCTTTGTTAAGACAGATGCAAAGTATTTATTTATTTACTTATTAGAGGTACAGCACTGAAACAGGCCCTTCGGCCCACCGAGTCTGTGCTGACCATCAACCACCCATTTATACTAATCCTACATTAATCCCATATTCCTACCACATCCCCACAATTCCCCTACCACCTACCTATACTAGGGGCAATTTATAATGGCCAATTTACCTATCAACCTGCAAGTCTTTGGCTGTGGGAGGAAACCGGAGCACCCAGCGAAAACCCACGCAGTCACAGAGAACTTGCAAACTCCGCACAAGCAGTACCCAGAATCGAACCCGGGTCGCTGGAGCTGTAAGGCTGCGGTGCTAACCACTGCGCCACTGTGCCGCCCTAGAACCTCAGCCATGCCCTCTGCCTCCATGATTAGATCCCCTGTTTGGGCCCTAATCTGCCACGCACCTTCTCTTACTAACTTTTTACTATTTATATGCCTATGGAAGACTTTATATTCCCTTTTATTTTAGCTGCCAATCTCTTCTCATGCTCTCTCTTTGCCTCTCTTATTTCCCTTTTCATTTCCCATCTGAACTTTTTAAATTTAGCCTGGCTCTCACTTGTATTATCAACCTGACATCTGTCATACCCACCCTTTTTCTGTTTCATCTTACTGTCTATTTCTTCTGTCATATGAGGAACTCTGTCTTTGCTTGCCCTATTTTTCCCCCACGACTGTACTGGAACCATCTCCTCTTTAAAGGCACCCCATTCTTCCATCACAGTTTTACCCAGGCCAGATCTGTTCTCACAACACTGAAGTTGGCCATCCTCCAATTAGGTACTTTTGTTCTAGATTGTTCCTTGTCCTTTTCCATACCTAACCTAAATCTTATGATACTATGATCATTGATCTTTAAATATTCCCCTACTAACACTTGATCCACTTCACCCATGGGTACTAGACAAGGAAGTAGTTTCATATTAGATAGCAGCAGACTGAGAAAGGCTATGAGGAAGGCAAAGACAGGATTACAATGTATGTATCTAAATGCACTAAGTGTAGTGAATAAGATTGGTGAGATATAAGCACAAATAGTAGTATAAGAATATGATATAGTGGCAATAACGGAAGCATGGCTTTAAAATGCTGAGGACTGGGTGCTTGATATACAAGGATACAAAGTGTTCAGAAAAGAGAGAGAAGGAAAAAAGGGAGGCAGGGTGGCAGTACTGATTAGGGAAGACACTATAGTGTTGGAAACAGGGGATGTCCTTGAGGGGGCAAGGACAGCATCCATTTGGTTAGAGTTGAGAAGCAAAAAGGGCATGATCAGACTACTAGGGGTATTCTATAGTTCTCCAAATAGTGATAGAGAGATAGAGGAGCAAATCTGGAGAGAAATCACAGATGTGCAAGTAAAATGTTAGTAAGAGAAGGTATGTGGCAGATTAGGGCCCAAACAGGTGATCTTGGGAGATTTTTATTACCCAAATATCGATTGGGATACTTTTAGAATAAAGGGAAGGGAGGGGGGGGAGTAATTTCTGGATTATGTTCAGGAGAACTTCCTTGATCAGGTGTTCTCAGCCCAACTAGAGAGGAGGCATTGCTGGATCTGGTGCTGGGAAATGAGGTGGGTCAAGTGGACCAAAGGGGAGCACTTAGGTAAGAGTGATTATAGTTTCATAAGGTGTAGACTCGTAATGCAGAAAAGCAAGGAACAACATAAAGTAGAACGTCTAGATTGGAAAGGGCTCATTTCAATCTGATGACAAGGGATCTAGCCAGGATAAAATGGAACCAAAGACTGACAGGCAAAACTGTAATGGACCAATGGGTTACCTTTAAGGAAGAGATGCTTCAGGTACAGACTAGGTACATTCCAACAAGGGAAAAAGGCACAGGAACCAAAAACAGGCTCCTTGGATGACAAGGGAGATAGAAATTATGCATGTCAGGTGAATTCTTCAAGTGAGAACCAGACCATATATGATAAGTTAAGAGGGGAGATGAAGAGGAAAATAAGACTGGCAAAGAGAGAATATGAGAATAGAATGGCAGTCAGCATAAAAGGAAACCCAAAAATCTTCTACCGGCATGTAAATAGTAAGCGGGTAGTAAGAGGTGGAGTGGGGGCTATTAGAGACAAAGAGGGTAATATATGCTTAGAGGCACAGGGCAAGGCTAGAATACTTAATGAGTACTTTGTATCGGTGTTTACTAAAGAGGAATCTGAAAAAATATCGGTAGAATCGGAGAGAGTAGAGACAGTGGATAGGGTAAAAATTGAGAGTGAGGAGGTATTGGAAAGACTTAGGGTAGATAAGTCACCTGGTCTGGATGGCTTGCATCCCAGTTTGCTAAAGGAAGTGGGGGTGGAGATAACAGAAGGGCTTTCCATAATCTTCCAATCTTCCCTAGTTAAGGGGGAGGTGCCAGATGATTGAAGAGTGGCAGATGTGACACCCTTATTCAAGAAAGGGCATAAGGACAGTCCTAGCAACTAAGGACCAGTTAGTTCAACATCAGTGGTGGGTATGGTTTTAGAAATAATAATCAGGGGAAAAAGTCAGCAAGCACTTGGAGAGGTTTGAGTTCATTAGGATAGCCAGCACAAAATTGTAAAAGGCAGATCATGCTTGACTAATCTAATTGAATTTTTTGATGAAGCACCAGAGAAGGTTGATGAGGGGATTGGGGTGGATGTTGTCGATATGAATTTTAAGAAAGCAATTGATAAAGTATTATATAAATGGCTGGTTAACAAAATTGAGGCTCATGAAATAGGATCGTCAGTGTCCAATTGGATAAAAAATTGATTTAAGGACAGAAAACAACGAGTCATGGTAAATGGTTGTTTTTCAGAGGATGGTAGACAGTGGTGTTTCCCAAGAGTCAGTGCTGGAACCACTACTTTCTTTGCTATATAAAATGACTTGGATCTTGGATTACAGAGTAGAATTTCAAAATTTGCCAATGATACCAAACTTGGAGGTATGGCAAACAGTGAAGATGATACAAAACTCAAGCAACAGGATATAGCTAGGCTAGCAGAATGGGCAGACAGGTGGCAGATGGAATTTAATACAGAGAAGTGTGAGGTAATGCATTTTGATGGAAGGGATAGGGTGAGGCAACATAGACTTCATGGTGCTGTTCTAAAGAGTGTGCAGAAACAGAGGGACCTGGGGAAGCATGTGCATTAATCTTTGAAGGTAGCAAGATATATTGAGAAAGTGGTTAGTAAAGCAAATGGGATCTTGAGCTTCATAAATAGAGGCATAGAGTACAACAGCAGGGAAGTTATGCTGCACCTTTATAAAGCTCTGGTTAGACCACAACTAGAGGATTGTGTCTGGTTCTGGTCACCAGACTTTAGGAAGATTGTGAGAGTCCTTAAGAGGGTGCGGATGAGATTTACTAGAATGGTTCCAGGGATGGGGAATTTTAGTTGCAATGTTAGGTTGGAAAAGCTGGGTTTGCTCTCCTAAGAGCAAAAGATGTTGAGGGGAGATTTGATATAGGTGTACAAGATTATGATAAGCTTAGATAAGTTAGACAAGGAAAAACAGTTCCCATTAACTGATGGTACAAGGACTAGGGGACACAGATTTAAGGTTTTGGTCAAGAGATGCAGGACCAATGTGAGGAAGAGCTTTTTTACGCAGCGAATGGTAATCATCTGGAACTCGCTGCCCACGAGGGTGGTGGAAGTGGAGACAATTGATGATTTCAAACGGAAATTGGATGGACATGCAGGAAATAAACTTGCTGGGCCACAGGGATCGAGCAGGGGAGTGAGACTGACTGGATTGCTCCATGGAGATTAGGCATGGACTTGATGAGATAATGGCCTCCTTCAACACTGTAAATGACTCTATAACCTCATTCCCCAGGCCTCCTTCCTAAATAGGCTGGAAAAATACTGCTCAAGAAAATTCTCCAGAACGCACTTCAAAAACTCTTCCTCCACTCTGCCCTTTACACTATTACTATTTTGTATTAAGATAATTAAAGTCCCCCATTATCACTACTTTATAGTTTTGCACCTCTCTGCAGCACAATTTGAGTATTGCATTGAATTTTGATTTGCACATGTAGTACGGAATGTTAAAACTCTAGGAAGGATGAAGAAGAGGACTACAAGGATGAGACATAGGCAGAATTTTATTTAAGCGCTGCAAATCGCAGCGACACGCTTGAAGTCAGTGGCCTTCAGGCGCAGATGCGCCGACAGTGATCCCTCGCGATATTTTGCACAGGGGTTCATTTAAATGGAGGGGGCAGAGCAGCCGCCCCCGATGACATAGAGGGAGCAACCGTTCAGTCCCCAGCAACGGCAGCCGTCGCCAGCGCGCAGGCGCAAGTGCCATTTTTAAAGGGCTGTAAACTCTTCAGTGCCATTTAAATATTACAAAATGGAAATAACATTTTATTAACACTTCCAATCCCCTCTCCCACCACCCCCACAATGAATAATCCGTTGATTTTTGGTCCTATCCCCCCCAAAAAAAGTGAGTTTTCACTCATGACCTTTCCCACCCGAACTTTATTCCCTTTGACTTAAACCCCTTCCCACCATCCCCTCAACCAATCGATTTTCCCTGCTCCCCGCCCCCACCACCCTGAAATTCACTCCTCCCTGCCTCCCCACCAGCGTCACGCATTGGAACTCCAAACGGAGTTCCAAAGATGCACGAGCTGCGGCCAGCAGCCGGAATATCAGCATGGCACGGCCGCCAGGATAAGGTAAGTTAACTTGCATTAATTTTACTTTATTTTAATATTTAAATGAAGGCCCCGCCGCTTGCCGGCAGGGGGCCGCACTGAGGCCTTGCCGCCACCGGTAAAATGCGTCGGGGCCTTCTCGGTGTCAGGGGTCGTGGTGGGCCTCTCCCGGAAGAATTTTCCGGGCCACCCCGCCATGACCCCGATGCCGGAGGCCTCATAAAATTCAGCCCTTAAACTTCGATCTTTTAGTTGATAAGGTATGCTTAGAGATTATGAATTATTCTCTTGGAAAAACACAAATGGTGAAATTTCACTCATGCTACCCATTTTTCACCTGAACAATAGTTGGCCAGTCAGCAGCTGAAACTCAGCAGGAGAAGCTAACTCAGGCTCCCATTTTATGCCAAGACCCATATGATGTGACAATCAGGCACGTCTATAAACGGACCAGCAGCCTGCCCATTTGAAACAAGCTTAAGGTTACTTAGATAAGCAAATTGGGGTCCTATGCTGGTTGTAGGACCCCATGTGCAAAACTCAGGTGCAAATGGGTGCGGTGTGCAATTATGCACGCTCTGCCTGGTTGTTCGAAGCATTGAGTGGCCTAACCAGCAGTCATTAAAGGGACCTGTGGTGGTTGCTGATATAATGGCCCAGGATAATTTGTATTTTTGTAAGCCCAGGAGATGCAGACATTCTCGTCCTGGACCCATAACAAAATGCCGGCCTTCTGCCAGCTTATTAAAGGCCCTTCACCGGGATCGCTGGCGATATTTAAGTGAGGCTTGAGCCCGAATTTGATTCAGACAACACATTAGCGCAATCCAATGCACTGAAAAGCTGCTGCACAGTCTTTACAGCAGTTTTAAGCAGAAGACGAATTTCTCGGCCATAAGCTTCTGAGGGTATAGTTCAGATTTTTTAAATTATGGAATTATCGGATGTAATAGGTTTGAATTAGATGTTCAAAGTGTATAGTGATGCTAGAATTAAAGTGCATGTGTATAAAATATGTAGGCAAAGAGTCAAGTTATTTTTTTTCTCAGAAGGTTTTTGCCCTCTGGAATAGGTTAACAGTGGATGTGGTAAGTATGGGGACAGTCCAATCTTTTAAGAAGGGAGTTAATGGTCTGCATAGTCTGCATCATGGGTACATGTGGTCTCTTGGAAATGAGTTGATCACCTTATAAAGCTAGTAAAGGGTCTTCCCAAAGTGTTTCCTGAAACTGGCTCAGGATTTTTTAACACAAGAGCAAAATACCGTGGATGCTGGAAATCTGAAAGAAGAACAGAAAATGGAAACACTCAGTAGGTCTGGCAGCATCTGTAGAGAGAAACAGAGGTAACCTTGCAGGTCTACGACCTCTCATCAGAAAGTTAGAAATGTAATAGGTTTTGAATAAGTGAAAGGGAGAAGGATGGGAAGAAAAACAAAATGGAAGGTCTGTGATAGGGTGGAGAGTAGGAGAGATTGAATGACAAAAGGTTTTGTGGTACAAGGCCAAAGGGAGTGGTAATAGGACAAGTAAAGAAACAAAAGATGTGTCTAGATGAGGTGTGAATGGCAGGATAGCAGCCGCCCAAAAGCAAAGTAAAAGGATTAAGAAAGAAACAAGAGAAAAAAGGAACCAGCAAAAAAAAATTAAAAGAACAAAATGGGAGCAGAGGTTATGATCTAAACTTGTTGAACTCAATGTTGACTCCAGAAGGCTGTAAAGTGCCCAGTCGAAAGATGAGGTGCTGTTCTTTGAGCTTGCATTGAGCTTCATTGGAACACTGTAGCAGGCCCAGGGCAGAAAGGTCAGAGTGGGAGCAAGGTAGCGAATTAAAATGACAGGCAAAAGGAAGCTCAGGGTCATGTTTGCGGACTTAACGGAGGTGTTCTGCAAAGTGGTCACCCAGTCTGTATTTGGCCTCTGCAGTGTAGAGGAAATCACGTTGTGAGCAGCAGGTACAAAATACTAAATGAAAGAAGTACAAGTATTTGCTATTTCACTTGGAAGGAGTGTTTGGGGCCTCAGACGGTGAGAAGGTGTTGCATCTCTTGTGCTTGCATGGAAAGGGGTTGTAGGAAAGGGAGGGGTGACTGAAGAGTGAACAAGGATGTAGCAGAGAGAACGGTCCGTTCAGAATGTTGAAAGGGGAGGGGAAGATATATTTGGTGGTGGCATCACACTGGAGGTACTGGAAATTGCAGAGGATAATACGTTGACTCTGTTAACTCTACTTCTCTCTGCACAGATGTTGCCTGACCTGCTGAGTGTTTCCAGCATTTTCTGTTTTTATTAAGGATTTTTTTTTAAACTTCTACTTCTCAGGAGCTGGCAGTACTTGCAGTTGGGAAAAAAGACTTGCATTTATATAGCAACTTTCACAACCTCAGGACATCCCAAAGAACTTTACAGCCAATTAAGTCGTTTTGAAGTGTAGTCATTGTTTTAATATGTGAAACACAACAGTCAATTTGCACACATCAAACAATTTCATAATGACCAGATAATCTATGATGTTGATTGAGAGATAAACATTGGCTGGGACACTGGGGATAACCCCCTTGTTCTTCTTCAAAATAATGTCATGGGATCTTTTGCATCCACCTTAGAAAACAGTCAGGGCCTCTGTTTAATATCTCATCTGAAAGACAGCATCCTCAACAGTGCAGCCCTCAGTATTGCACACTAGTGTCAGCCCAGTTTTTTGTGCTCAAGTCTCTGAAACAAGACTTGAACCCACAATCTTCTGATTCAGAGGCAAGAGGGCTACCAACTGAGTCATGGAAGGTTGAAACATGAGGCTTTACTGTATAATGGCTAGAGTGAATATTGACAGGCCAAACTGCTGCATCTCCCATCTGTTTTGTACATTTATATGATATATTCTGTGATTAATAGTCCAATTTGACAATGCTCGTGAGTTCAACTTTCATAATTTGTCAATTGTTTGCATGGAGAAATACAAAGGACAGTTATTTTTGCCATTTACATATTTACATTGATTTGTCATGTAAGGACTTGGGCTCTACAGATTTATTGCAAAGGTGCTGATATATTGGAGATGTTACCAATAAAAAAGAGAGACCTAGAAATGGAAGATAAAAATATTTCTAAACATAGGGTCATGTTTTTAAATTTTGAGAACAGTGCATAGCATGGAACACCTATAGTTTCAAACCCAAATTATTATGGTAAAAACTGATACTCCTGGTTTGAAAATATGTTTTTAAGATAACCCATTATGTGAAATCCTCACATATCAGTAGATTCCTCATGATTTTCAACCGTACAACAAGGTCTTGTGGTGCAACTGATCTTCTGATTACCGCCAGCAAACTCTGTGACTTATAACTTAGTGATTGTGAATCAGTTAACTCCTGCTACCTTGCAGTTGAGGGTGCAAATAGCCAATACTGTAAGGGTTAATGGGAATGCAACTAATGCTGTATCCTTCTTTATTTCAGATGATGTACAGCTTCCCATAACATAGTTTTTTAATATAAAATAAACAGTGACAGAAATCAATAAGATGTTACATGCAATGCTTTGATATATCACTGCTCGAGGAATGTGAAATTGATGGTTCACTGAAATCTTTCAGTCCAGTCAAGCTGGTTTCACATGATGAAATGCATTTTCTCAAGTCAGCAAGATATATTCGAATATTCGTATATAAAGAAGTGTTGACTGCACAAAGATGGCAAAGAAATTGTCAATACAACCTGAAATAGAAGAATTAACAGTCACTTATTACTGAATTTTGCAAATAACTTCTAATGTTAGATTTGACTTTAATGGGTTTTTATAATGAATCACATAACATTAGTAGCATTTCATATCCAAAATTAAATTCATCTTATGATCAATTTAGACCTGAAAATTAAATGCTAGTTCGATATGTTTGTGCTCATCTGACATGTTTAGAAAGTTTCTACTGATCTAAAATCAACTTTTCTACATTTTGCTGTAAGTCTACTACAAGTCTTTAAAATTCCTCTTGGTTAGTTGCAAAAAAAATTGCGCAAAAAATTATTTTAACACATCAGCAGAAAAATGTTAATGGGGCCAAAGAGGTTACATTTGTCATCTATAGAGCTCCAAAGGTGTTTACTGCAGCTTTCAAAAACCCACTTTATTCAATGTTTGATTGACACTTTGTTAAGCTGAATTCATTTCCTGCAAGTACTGCCTAAGGCCTGCTGCCTGAACTTGTTTTGACTTTCAAACTTCCACTTGTTCACATAGAGCCATACTAAATGAGCTTCGTCACATCACAACCAAAGCCAATAGTTTAAAAGAAAGACAAGTTTTTGCTTTCAGCATGTGTCGAAACCAGAAAAAGTACATGTCCAATCTTTGACATGCAGCTTGAATCATCCTACACTGCAAGTTCTTCAGTTCTGTAACTGAAATGTAAGATTTTAGGCCTCTAGTATTGAACTAGCCTTTGTTTGCAAATGCAAGGTTTTCTAACGGGTCATATAAAAACAAGTTTTTACACATAGGGAAGAATTGTTTTGGCCGCTGTGTGTAGCGATATTGTAAAAATGTAATAACCAGAACAATTCTTCCCCCGCCCTCCCCATGACCTTTAAGAATGGTGAAAGATTGTGGTGACGTGTGCATGAAGGGCAGATTGTGCTGTGCATTTATGCCATTGCTCTGACCTCTGAACCTGCTGATGAGACAAACTGCTATCATATGAGCGTTCTAAAATAAATCATTTTGGACTGGAATAAAAATGAATGCAAAAAATTTTGTTCAGGGAAAAGTATCTTTATTAACAATTCAGAGGAAAACACGAGTATCCAACAGGGTGATGTACAAATATAGAGTAAACATATAGGTTACACAGAAGAAAGGAGAGTAAGTGTCATCTTGCAGCACAGATACCCACACTATCTCTTCAGTGTACTTCCCTCTCAATGATGGTGGATCACCATTAATAAGTGGTCAAAAGGGTTGTAAATAATTCAATTTACCATCCCTTTCTATATTCCATTTTACTTCTTAAAGAATGATAGATGTGAGTGTATATTGCTCCAAACTAGCTCATTCAGAAATAGCCCTAAGTCCTTCAATTATTTTGAAATGTGGTAACCATTGTGTTGTCAGATCCAGCAGTCATTATGCACACAGCAAGATCCCAGAACCAGCAAAGAGAATAATGCTGAGTTCTTCTGTTCCTGGTGTTGTTGTTGTGAGTGGAACGTTGTCTCAAACAATAGAACTTCTGACTCATCTTTGAATCATGTCATAGGATCTTTAACATGCTCTGAACCACAAGAACAGCAGAGCAGGTCTCTGTTTAACATCTCAACTAAAGGGTGCCATCACCTCACCAGTACTGCACTGAAGCGTCAGCCTAGAGATTATATGCCGTTGGGGCACAAAATCTCAGCCTTCTGACCCAAGCACAAAAGTGCTACTAACAGAGTCAAGCATACATTTTTATATTATCCCAAACAAAGTCGGATACAATATAACAGAACTTACATTTATATTATGTATTTAACATAGGAAAGTATCCCAAAGTGCATCACAAGAGTATAATCAAATTCAAACCAAGCCAAAGAAGGAGATATTAGTATGAGTGACTAAAAACTCAAAGGCCACAGAGGTAGATTTTAAAAAGGGTCTGAAAGGAGGTGGAGAGGAGGAGAGGTTTAGGGAGGGAATGCCAGAGCTTCGGGCCTAGACAGCTAAAGGCACAGCTGCTAATGGTAGGTCAAAGGGAGTGGGGAATACACAAAAGGCCAGAGTTAGAGGAAAACAGAGTATTTGGAGGGTTCTGGGCTGGAGGAGGTTACAGAGATAGGGAGGGGCAAGGCCATGGAGGGATTTGAACACAAGGGTAAGAATTTTAAAGTCAAGGTATTGGTGGGCAATGCAGGTCAGCAGGCACAGGCTGACGGATGAGTGATGTTCGCTGCAGGTTATCACAGGATTCACAGAATCACAGAATTGTTACAGTGCAGAAGGAGGCCATTCAGCCCATCGTGTCAACAATGGCTCTCTGAAAGAGCAATTTTATAGCAGTTCCATTCCCCCGCCTTCTCCCCATAACCCTGCACATTCTTCCTTTTCATATAACAGTCTAATTACCTTCTGAATGCTTCAATTGAACCTGCCTCCACCACACTCTCAGGCAGTGCCCGAAAAAATTTTCCTCATGTCACTTTTGCTTCTTACCAAGTATTTAAAATCTGTGCCCTCTCATTCTCGATCCTTTCACGAGTGGGAACAGTTTCTCTCTATCTACTCTGTCCAGATCCCTCATGATTTTGACCTCTCAGCCTTCTCTTCTCCAAGGAAAACAGTCCTAACTTCTCCAATCTATCTTCAAAACTGACGTTCCTCATCCCTGGAAGCATTCGCATGAGTCTTTTCTGTACTCTCTCCAATGCCCTCACGTCTTTCCTAAAGTGCGGTGCCCAGAACTGGACGCAATACTCCAACTGAGGACTGGTGTCTTTTTTTTGATTCATTCATGGGATGTGGGCGCCGCTGGCCAGACCAGCATTTATTGCCCATCCCTAATTGCCCTTGAGAAGGTGGTGGTGAGCTGCCTTCTTGAACCGCTGCAGTCCATTTGGGGTAGGTACACCCACAGTGCTGTTAGGAAGGGAGTTCCAGGATTTTGACCCAGCAACAGTGAAGGAACGGCGATATAGTTCCAAGTCAGGATGGTGTGTGACATGGAGTGGAACTTGCAGGTGGTGGTGTTCCCATGTATTTGCTGCCCTTGTCCTTCTAGTTGGTAGAGGTCGCAGGTTTGGAAGGCGCTGTCTAAGGAGCCTTGGTGCATTGCTGCAGTGCATCTTGTAGATGGTACACACTGCTGCCACTGTGTGTCGGTGGTGGAGGGAGTGAATGTTTGTAGATGGGGTGCCAAACAAGCGGGCTGCTTTGTCCTGGATGGTGTCGAGCTTCTTAAGTGTTGTTGGAGCTGCACCCATCCAGACAAGTGGAGAGTATTCCATCACACTCCTGACTTGTGCCTTGTAGATGGTGGACAGACTTTGGGGAGTCAGGAGGTGAGTTACTCGCTGCAGGATTCCTAGCCTCTGACCTGCTCTTGTAGCCACGGTATTTATATGACTCCAGCCAGCAGAGGGTTTTCCCCCTGATTCCCATTGACCTCAGTTTTGCTAGGGCTCCTTGATGCCATACTCGGTCAAATGCTGCCTTGATGTCAAGGGCAGTCACTTTCACCTCACCTCTTGAGTTCAGCTCTTTTGTCCATGTTTGAACCAAGGCTGTAATGAGGTCAGGAGCTGAGTGGCCCTGGCGGAACCCAAACTGAGGGTCACTGAGCAGGTTATTGCTAAGCAAATGCTGCTTGATGGCACTGTTGATGACACCTTCCATCACTTTACTGAAGATAGAGAGTAGGCTGATGGGGCGGTAATTGGCCGGGTTGGATTTGTCCTGCTTTTTGTGTACAGGACATACCTGGGCAATTTTCCACATTTCAGTGTAAATGCCAGTGTTGTAGCTGTACTGGAACAGCTTGGCTAGGGGCGCGGCAAGTTCTGGAGCACAGGTCTTCAGTACTATTGCCGGAATATTGTCAGGGCTCATAGCTTTTGCAGTATCCAGTGCCTTCAGTCGTTTCTTGATATCACACGGAGTGAATCGAATTGGCTGAAGTCTGGCATCTGTGATGCTGGGGACTTCAGGAGGAGGCCGAGATGGGTCCTCAACTCGGCACTTCTGGCTGAAGATTGTTGCAAATGCTTCAGCCTTATCTTTCGCACTGATGTGCTGGGCTCCCCCATCATTGAGGATGGGGATATTTGTGGAGCCACCTCCTCCAGTTAGTTGTTTAATTGTCCACCACCATTCACAGCTGGATGTGGCAGGACTGCAGAGCTTAAATCTGATCCGTTGGTTATGGGATCGCTTAGCACTGTCTATCACATGCTGCTTATGCAGTTTGGCATGCAAGTAGCCCTGGGTTGTAGCTTCACCAGGTTGACACCTCATTTTGAGGTATGCCTGGTGCTGCTCCTGGCATGCCCTCCTGCACTCTTCATTGAACCAGGGTTGGTCTCCTGGCTTGATGGTAATGGTAGAGTGGGGGATATAATGGGCCATGAGGTTACAGATTGTGGTTGAGTACAATTCTGCTGCTGCTGATAGCCCACAGCGCCTCATGGATGCCCAGTTTTGCATTGCTAGATCTGTTCGAAATCTATCCCATTTAGCACAGTGATAGTGCCAGACAACACAATGGACGGTATCCTCAATGTGAAGGCGGGACTTCGTCTCCACAAGGATTGTGCGGTGGTCACTCCTACCAATACTGTCATGGACAGAAGCATCTGCAGCAGGCAGATTGGTGAGGACGAGGTCAAGTATGTTTTTCCCTCGTGTTGGTTCCCCCACCACCTGCTGCAGACCCAGTCTAGTAGCTATGTCCTTTAGGACTCTGCCAGCTCGGTCAGTAGTGGTGCTACCGAGCCACTCTTGGTGATGGACATTGAAGTCCCCCACCCAGAGTACATTTTGTGCCCTTGCCACCCTCAGTGCTTCCTCCAAGTGGTGTTCAACATGGTGGAGTACTGAGTCATCAACTGAGGGAGGGCGATAGGTGGTAATCAGTAGGAGGTTACCTTGCCCATGTTTGACCCGATGCCATGAGACTTCATGGGGTCCAGAGTCGATGTTGAGGACTCCCAGGGCAACTCCCTCCCTACTGTATATCACTGTGCCACCACCTCTGCTGGGTATGTCCTGTCACACCGGCAGGGATAGTGATTGCAATGTCTGGGACATTGTCTGTAAGGTATGATTCTTTGAGTATGACTATGTCAGGCTGTTGCTTGACTAGTCTGTGGGACAGCTCTCCCAACTTTGACACAAGCCTCCAGATGTTAGTAAGGAGGACTTTGCAGGGTCGACAGGGCTGGGTTTGCCGTTGTCGTTTCCGGTGCCTAGGTCGATGCCGGGTGGTCTGTCCAGTTTCGTTCCTTTTTATTGACTTTGTAGCAGTTAGGTACAACTGAGTGGCTTGCTCGGCCATTTAAGAGGGCATGTAAGAGTTAACCACATTGCTGTGGGTCTGGAGTCACATGTAGGCCAGACCAGGTAAGGACAGCAGATTTCTTTCCCTAAAGGACATTAATGAACCAGATGGGTTTTTACAACAATCGCCAATGGTTTCATGGCCATCATCAGACTAGCATTTTTTCTAAATTCCAGATTTATTAATTAAATTCAAATTTCACCTTCTGCTGTGTCCCCAGAGAAATACCCTGGGTCTCTGGGTTACTAGTCCAGTGATAATACCACTGAGCCACCGCCTACCCTATACAAGTTGAACATAACTTCCTTGGCATTGTACCCTATCTTCATAATAAAGCCCAGGAAACTACATGCTTTATTAACCACTCTCTCGGTTAGGATATAGCCATCAATGTTTTGGGTGAGCTCAGGTTTTTGGAGGGTGGAAGATGGGAAGTCAGCCAAGAAGGCATTGATATAATTGAGTCTGAAGGTAACAAAAGAATGGTTAAGGGTTTCAGCAGCAAATGAGCTGAGGGACAGAAGGGGACAGGCAATGTTGTGGAAGTAGAAGTAGCCAGTCTTTGTGGTGGAGAGATTATAGGGTTTGAAGCTCAGCGCAGGGTCAAATAGAATGGTCAGATTGCAAACTTTATGGTTCAGTCTATGACCAAGAAGCGAGAGAGAATTGATAGTGAGGGAACGGAATTTGTGGGGAGAACCAAAGACAATGGGGGGAATTTTAACCAAAAGAAAACAGATGGATTTAGGCCAGGTGGGAGGGGATAAAGTCTTAAAGATCAGATTCCTGACCCAAGCCCACCTCCAATCTTTCCACTTCTGGCTTTAACTGAGGTGAAAAGGAGGGTGGGTAGCCAACCTGCTCCACAGAGGTGGTTTGTCACTTTAAATATGATCATTAGGCTGCAAGCCTCATTGTTATTCTACTTTTCAACATTTATACAATCAACCAGATTTCTCGAGCCTCGGGAAACTGGACAGCTTCATCCAGGAAAGGGCAGCTGGATCAAGGAGGTGAGTGCTTTTACACTTAGCTGCTGGATCCGACATGCCAGCCTGAGCAATCCCCATTCTGGAAGCTCTTCCCCACATCCAGCCTCCTTGAAGCTACCTCCAATCACTCCCCTCCTTGACTCCTCCAACCTCCCTCCCAGGCCTCCAATTCCCCCCCCCCCCACAAAGGCTCCAAATCCCCCCAATCCAGGCCTCCAACCTCCATCTCAGGCCACCACCCTCCCCACCAGGGCTCCAAGTCCCCCCCACCACCAACCACCACACCTCACGGCCTCCGACCTCTGCCCTTCCCAGGATCCCAGGATTCTGGGGTTGGCAGTTGCCTGGTATTGCCATGGCCCCAACCATGATTAACACCCGTTCATCCCCGAGATCAACCCCTACTCCCCGAATGATCCTTTTCTCCCCCAGGATCACCCCACACCCCACCCCGGTCCCCGATGCTGACCCCTATCTTGCTTGCAGTCTCCACTGACTTGTTTCCCATCCAACTAGAAGCCAAGCCTGTCAATCAGTCTAGGTTCTGGGCGGGGAACTTTTTGGTGACATCGCATCACATCACACTGTAGAGATAAAGGTTGGAATTTAATGTTGAGGTGGTGGCCCCACCCACTGGCTGGAAAGCCGGGAGCAAGTCCACCTCCTCCAGGCCTGGAAGCCATGCTGCTATTTTACATGGCTTATGCCCTATATTTGGCCTTGGTCAGGACTTCCGCCCTCTGAGGGCTGGCAGCTGTTCATTTCCAGAAGCACCACTGGGAACAGTGGCCACTGCTGAAACTGCACCCAGCAAGAATAGGAACAATGGATGTCAGCCTTCAAAGAGGTAAGTGGAGTCAGGCCTTTAACCCCTACCACCTGGCCTTGCCAGGGACATTCAACTAGGTGCCGGTGACGGTGGGCGGGGGGGGGGGGGTGGGGGGGTGCGGTATTAGGGTGTCAGATAACAGGGTGGAAGGGCTAATTTTAGTGGGGGCAGCCCATGCTGCTGAGGTGGGGGCCCTCCATGGGGTACAGGGTTCCAGATGAGGAAGGCAACCACCCAGCCCACAAGGAGGCTACCAGGTATGACTGGGCATCTCCTCACGTTCCAAAGTGCCCATCCACCTCCGGTAAAATGCCAGCAGTGGCAGGAAGATGCCCTAAAGTGGCAATTAATTGCCCACTTAAGGGCCTCAATTGGCAAGGGATCAGCGGGCCGTTTGCCACCTCCCCTGCCGCTGGCAAAATAGCATCGGGGGGTTGGGTAGGCGACGAGCATGGCAACACCTACCTCCCACAAAATTTTATGTCCCCCAACCGCCCACTCCCAGGGAGGAGGTGGGCATAAGATTCTGAACAAAGCTCCACCGTGTGCAGGGAAAACCCAGCTCCCGGCAGGTCAGGTAAGTAAAAATTCAGGCCAGTGGCTTTGGTCTCCCCTAAGTTTAATTGGAAGTAATTGCAGAGCATCTAGAACTAGTTGTTGAGCAAACAGTCTGGAAAATACAAAGCAGCCAGCACAATCAGAGGGCTAGCAGCTCAGCATCCTCAGCAGTGCCACTGCTAGCGGCACCCATTGCTTGGGCTGCACCTGCAAAATGAGGGCACATCAAGGCTATGTGCTCTCAAAGACAAGTAAGTGGAGTCTGGGTTCAGGGAGAGGGCGGGTCGCTGAGAACAGGCAGCACCGTTGCCGTGGGGCGGGGGGGGGGGGGCGGCCATTACCGCTGGGAGATGGCCAGGTTTCACTGGACGGTCTCCTCATGCGGCAGCAGGGCCATCCACCACTGGAAAAATGCCCACAGAGGCAGGAAGAGGCTCTTAATTGGCCACTTAACTGGCTTAATTGGGCTCCCAGTGTGGCTGGCACATCTGCCAGCTTTCCAGCCGCGGGCAAAATGGTATGGCGACGGGAAAACATTGGGCACACCCCTGTGACACCTTTCCATGTCTTCCTGCCTCTCAGCCTGTCGCCAAGGGGCTGGTAAAATTCAGGCATGTATTTTGTTATGAAGTCGGTGAGTGGCAGCTTGTAGATGAGAAGTCAGAGGGGATCTGCTTCTCATTGTTTCTATGCCCTTATTCATGATGGTTAATCAATTAGAAAACATAAAACAGGGAAAGCCCAATCAGATGGAAAGGTAGAAACATAGAAAAATTAACGGCACAGAAGGAGACCATTTGGCCCATCGTGTCCATGTCAGCCAAAAAAGACTTATCTAGTTTTGAGCTCTTGGTCTCTGGCATAATGGTAGAAGCAGGACTGTGCATCTTTGCAAAAAAACTCTTTTTGACTTGTTAGCCATAATCTTCTAAGCAGTGTTTTCGAGATCAGTGAAGGAACTAACAATGTCTTGTTTGGTGGTGTATCTTACTTGTGTACAGATGAGTTATACTCAAAGGCAATTGGATGAATGTTAGTGCTGCTAATCCGCAAACCAACTGCTGGGGAGAGAAATGCTGACTAAAGACAAGGGTTTAGGAAAAACAATGGGTGAGTCAGCTTCTGCTGCTCCTTTGCACATATTTGGTGGCCAGTAAGAAAGCTCTATAGGGAGAAGTTGGGAATTATTTAGCCTGCCTGTTTTTCTGTATCAGGGAATGGCATATGGCATGGGCAGAGATCAAAATGAGAATACAAAAGAGAATTTGGATGTTATGTCAGATATATTTCAAAAGTGTACATTGAAATCTATACCTTTGTGAAAGTAAAAGAAGGAAAGACTTGGATTTTCTAGCACTTTTCACGACTACAGGACGTCTCAGTCTTTTACAGCCAATGAATTACTTTTGAAGTGTTGTAAGCTAGGAAATGCAGCAGTTACTTTGCGCACAGCAAACTCCTGCAAATAGTAATGTGATAATGAGCAGATAATTTTTCTTTGTGTTGTTGTTTGAGAATTAAATATTGGCCAGGACACCAGGGCTAACTCACCTGCTCTTCTTCAAAATAGTGCCATGGAATCCTTCACATCCACTTAAACAGGCATATGGGCCTTGATTTAATGTCTCATCCAAAAGGCAGCACTTCCAACGGTGCAGCATTCCCTCAGTACTGCACAGGAGTGTCAGCCTAGATTTTTGTGCTCAAACCCTCAAACGCTGGTTAAGCCACAGCAGGAGTATTGCGTACAGTTCTGGTCACCACGTTAAAGGAAGGACAAAATTGCTCTGGAGAGAGTACAGAGGAGATTTATAAGAATGTTGCCAGGGCTTAAAAGTTGCAGCTATGAGGAAAGATTGGATAAGCTAGGGTTGTTTTCCTTAGAACAGAGGAGGCTGAGGGGTGACTTAACTGAGGTGTACAAAAATTATGAGGGGTCTAGATAGAGTACAGAGGAAGGTCCTGTCAATTACCAGGGGGCAGAGATTTAAGATGATTTGTAGAAGGCTTAGAGGGGACATGGGAAAAAACCTTTTCACCCAGAGGGTGGTGGGTGTCTGCAATTCACTGCCAGGAACAGCTATGGAGGCAGAAACCCTCAACTCTTTTAACAGGTACCTGGACATGCACCGGAGGTGCTGTAATCTGCAAGGCTATGGACCAGGTGCTGGAAGATGGGATTAGATTAGGCAGTTAGTTTTTTCAACCAGCACAGATTGATGGGCTGAATGGCCTCCTTCTGTGCCATAATTTTTCTATGGTTCAATGTGAAACTTGAACGCAGGACCTTGTGACTTAGAGCCAAGGGCTTTTCTTTATTTGTTGCTACCAATTAAGCCACAGCTAACACTGCGCATATAATATAAATAAATATTGCAAGGATTTACAATATTAGGAATGATTTAAAACATTTGGAAATTTGCTAATGGTTAAGTATTATATCTGGATCTTCTTCTTCTTCTTTGGCCTCCTTGTCTTGAGAGACAATGGGTAAGCGCCTGGAGGTGGTCAGTGGATTGTGAAGCAGTGCCTGGAGTGGTTATAAAGGCCAATTCTAGAGTGACAGACTCTTCCACAGGTGCTGCAGATAAAGTTGGTTGTCGGGTCTGTTACACAGTTGGCTCTCCCCTTGCGCTTCTGTCTTTTTTCCTGCAACTGCTAAGTCTTTTTGACTTGCCACACTTTAGCCCCACCTTTATGCCTGCCCGCCAGCTCTGGCGATCACCGGCAACTGACTCCCACGACTTGTGATCAATGTCACAGGACTTCATGTCGCGTTTGCAGACATCTTTAAAGTGGAGACATGGACGGCTGGTGGGTCTGATACCAGTGATGAGCTCACTGTACAATGTGTCCTTGGGGATCCTGCCATCTTCCATGCGGCTCACGTGGCCAAGCCATCTCAGGCGCCGCTGGCTCAGTAGGGTGTATATGCTGGGGATGTTGGCTGCCTCGAGGACTTCTGTGTTGGAGATATGGTCCTGCCACCTGATGCCAAGGATTCTCCGGAGGCAGCGAAGATGGAACGAATTGAGATGTCGCTCTTGGCTGACATACATTGTCCAGGCCTTGCTGCTGTAGAGCAAGGTACTGAGGACACAGGCTTGATACACTCTGACTTTTGTGTTCCGTGTCAGTGCGCCATTTTCCCACACTCTCTTGGCCAGTCTGGACATAGCAGTGGAAACCTTTCCCATGCGTTTATTGATGTCTGCATCGAGAGACAGGTTACTGATGATAGTTGAGCCTGGGTAGATAACCTCTTGAACCACTTCCAGAGCGTGGTTGCCAATATTGATGGATGGAGCATTTCTGACGTCCTGTCCCATGACGTTCGTTTCTTGAGGCTGATGGTTAGGCCAAATTCGTTGCAGGCAGCCGCAATCCTGTCAATGAGTCTCTGCAGACACGCTTTAGTGTGAGATGTTAATGCAGTATCGTCAGCAAAGAGGAGTTCCCTGATGAGGACTTTCCGTACTTTGGTCTTCGCTCTTAGACGGGCAAGGTTGAACAACCTGCCACCTGATCTTGTGTGGAGGAAAATTCCTTCTTCTGAAGACTTGAATGCATGTGAGAGCAGCAGGGAGAAGAAGATCCCAAACAGTGTAGGTGCGAGTGAGGTGCACCTGCACTGTTTGGGATATCCGGATCACATTGACATTTATAAATAATTTTTAATTTGCCAATATTAGCAAATAAATCAGTATTGATATTTGCTTCTCTTTTCCCATTTCCTTCTGCCCTCCTCTTATTTTAACAATCAGAATGTGCTTTGTGATTTTGCCTACTCACTTTCTCATTGACTCATTTAGAAGTCTTCATTAGCTACCTCATCCGCCTCCTTCCAATCTAGACTATTTATCTGCAATTTCATTTCAAAAGGACAGACATCACAAGATTTCAATTTGCTTTATATTTAGGACTGTTCTAATAAATTGAGATATTTTTCCCCATAACAAAAGAATATTTTCATGGTCTGTTGGTATGTCAGCCTCTGAACTGTTTCTTCTATCACACCACTCACTCACTTTCAGGAAATCTTGATTTATCCACAGCTTACAAAACTCCAATAATACTAATAAAACTCAAAAGATGAAGCTTCTTATGAAATGTGGGTTAAATTTTAAAAAGCACTACAGTCTTCTACATTTGGCAGTTCTAAGCTTTATAAATATTAGGTGGGCACGAAAATGATATCTACTGTAGAAAATGCAGCGCTTTTGAGGTTTGAGGTAACACGCCCCACTTCGGCAATTTAAGAGATGCTTGACTCTGTGTCTGGCAACATCATTTTTTCTGATTTTCTGTTGTCCAAGTGCTTGGTACTATGCTGCTTTAGAATGCAAAAAACATGTCACTGCCAATTCAAAAGAGGTTGGTTAGTCAAGAATTAATCTTTCCTTACCTGGCCCATCTTCCTCATTAAGTATGGACTTTAATGCACAGTTTTGTATGCGGTGTAGTGTAACAAATTAGTTGGGAAGCCAGCATTGATGACAAAATAAATATACTTGCTATCTTTTTCCTAAACCTAACAGGGTTTTTTTTAGCAAATTGGTTTATTGCCAATGAGTGGTTACAATATTGGTTCACCTCCGTGATTGTCTCGTATGCTGAGTTTTTATGGGGAGGTGCCTAGCATAGAAAAGTTGCAAGGAGGAATGGCAAACCCAGAAGATTATTACCACATGCTGCATTTTTACATCTTCTTGTGGTTTGTTGTCGACCTACATAAATTGAAAACAGGAAGCAGGCTGCATGCCTTTCCTGTCTGGGAAGTGTGGCATAGAGACAACATAAGTTATAAATTATCTTTATTTTATTTTATTAAAGAAGAGGTAATTTATACACTAAATACTGACTAAGATATAAGCTTTGTCCTTCCCATCAGCTATTTTTCATGCACATAATGTGGTTTTTAAACAAAATTATATATATTTACATCTGGACACTGAAGGACTGAAAGAGATTTAGAAGAGGACGGATTTTTAGTTTACTTATTATGAATTTTGTAGTGCAATGTGCACAATTACCAATATAGAATATTTTACTTTGTATTTTTATAGTTGTATTACTTTCAACAACACAATGTCTTTACATTAAAAATAAATTACCTGTGCAGCAAAGCTTCAGGCACTTTAGTACATTCACAGAAACAAGGAACTGGAGTAGGTCATTCAGCCCCTCAAGCTTGTGATGCCATTCAATCAGATTATGGTTGATCTGTCCCTCAATGTCATTTTACCCACCTTCACTCCAAATCCCTTAATATCCTTGCCTAACAAAAATCCATCTATCTTCGTATTGAAAATTTAAATTGACCCAGCATCCAGAGCTGTTTGGAGGAATAAGTTCCAGATTTACCCTAACTTTTGTGTGAAAAAATGCTTCACAATTTCACTCCTCCATGGCCTAATTCTAATTTTAAGCCTATACAACCCCACCCCACTAACCCCCCCCCCCCCACCTCATTCCAGATTCCCCCATCTTGTGATTACATCACCCCTCAGTCTTCTAAATTCTAAAAAAAGCAACCAAGTTAATGCAATCTGTCCTGACAATTTAACCCTTTAAGACCTGGTAGCATTTTAATGAATCTGCACTGCTCTGAATGTCCAAAGCCAATATATTTTTCCTGCGATGTGGTTGCAGTATTCCAGATGGGGTCTGACCATGGCTCTGTACAACTGAAGCATTGCTTCCTCACTTTTGAATTTGAACTCCCTTGAGATAAAGTGCAACATTCCATTATCTTTCTTGTTTATTTTTACACCTGTGCAATATCTTTCAGTTACTTCAGCAGATGGACAGTCCCTTTGTCCCTTCTCTCACCATTAAGAAACTATTCTGATCTGTCTTTCACTGATCCAGTGTGGATGGCCACACATCGAACTCCAGCTGCCATATTTTTGCACACTCACTTAAGTCTTTCTCTGTCCCTTTGTAACTTCCTGCTCCCACCTACACAACTTACAGTGCCTCCTGTCTTAGTGTCATCTGCAAACTTCGATATACATCTCTCAATTCCTTCATTCCAGTCATTAATATATATATGGTGAAAAGCTGATTCCCCAATATCGAGCCTTGGGGAACAACACTTGTCACATTCTACCTATCAGAAACTGTTATCAAATAAGTCTTCTGGAAGTTCATGAAGATGACTTTAATAGAAGTTTGCTAATTTTACATTTGTCATTTGCATTCCAGTGTTATAAGAAAATGGAATTTTGCCCCTTGACTGTGTTCATCCATGATGCATTGACTTTGCTGTTCTTCCACAAAGAGTGAAGATTAAAACCACTCTTCCAGCTTCTTTTCCCACAACATTGTATTTGTAGTATACCATGGAATTCTCTTTTAAAAATTAAACAATTTTAAAATGACCTATCTTTGCTCATTTCAAAGGTTTAAGTGAGTTAAGAGTCCAAGTCCCATTTGCAGTACCATAGCTGTTCTGACAGTATGCCTCACTAGGAGTTCTGATTTAATATAATAACCATAATTATATTGCACACATTAGTACACAATAGAAGCAGTTAACCTTAAAAACAAGCAATATGATCCAATTTATCTTTCATTTTTCCAATTAGACCAAGCAAGAATATACAGTGCTTTATCCACTTTAAGTCCAGACAGCCTATCTAATACTTCCTCTTTATCAATTTTAAATCCCTCTGGTGTCTGACTTACCTCCTCTTTCAACATTGCCTGGGTGCATCTTCTTCCTTGGTAAAGACAAATGCAAAGTATTCATTTAATACCTCAGCTATGCTCTTTGCCTCCATGTGTAAATCCCCTTTCTGGTCCCTAATCAGCCCTACTCCTCCTTTTACCACCCTTTTACTATTTATATGTTTATAGAAAACTTTGGAATTTCTTTTAATGCTGGCTACTAGTCTCTTTTCATGTTCTCTCATTGCTTCTTTTATTTGCTTTTTTACTTCCATAAAACCTCACTGATAGACAAGGATTAAAATAATGAATTCTTGATACCTATATGTTTGATGTCTGCAAATGTCATAATGGTACTTTTCCGACAGATATTTTATTAAATTTTGCTGCTGTTCAAATTCAAGAAACATACAAAAATTTATGGCACAGAAATAGCTCTTTCTTGGCCCATCATGTCTGTGCTGGCTGAGAAAGAGCTACCCAGCCTAATGCCACCTTCCAACTCTTGGTAAGTAGCCCTGTAGGTTACAAGTATAACTATATGAAATATTGCATCATGTGTGGTTCAATCTAACTATTAACATTCCCCATACAAGACAGCAATAGAATTATAGCCAAGTATTGCATGGAAAATAGATCTAGCAGTGTCAATAAAGAACACCAATGATTAGGAAAATTTCATTAATTTAGCTCAGATTCTGAGAATTGCACACGATACAATTCTCTAAAAATAGCACACTACAAGTTCCCTCAGTTACTGTTTTTTAATATTTGGATTCAATTGATTATATGTGCATTAGTGGAACTATCAAGTATGATTTAGCATAATCATCCTGAAACAATAGTTACACAGATGCAATCTGAGACAATCCATCGTTGCACCATGTAATTCATTCTATGTGAAGTGCTTTGGAACATTTCTGAGAGACATGATAAAGGGAAGGTATCAAAGCAAGTTTCTTTCCTTTTTTGGGGGGGTGGGGGGTAGGTTTGCAGCCTCAGCATCTTCTCCCCTCTAGATCCACATCCGTACCAGAATCACACTTCTCTTAAATCTCCATAGTTTCTTTAAATAAATAGCCATAGTTTGTACTGTGGATGAATTATGCATGAAGATATGAAAGTAGGATCAAGAATATTTGACTTTGGGCTCTGCATCATCTGAACAAATATTTTTTGAATTTTGCTGCAAAGGATATTGAAATATACATTTGCTTCAAACTACTGTATTCAGATAAAATGCATAATGAATATTGTACTTTTGTTTTTAAGTGCTGTTTGATATGCCATTGGTATCTGAATCACATATCCAAGGGGTTATCCTTGGCTTATTGGTAGCCCTCTTGTCTCTGTTAGAAGGTTATGGGTTACAGCCCCACTCCAGAGACTTGAGAGGATAACATAGGTGGCAATTCAGTGTAGTACTGAGGGAGTGCTGCACTGTCAACAGTGCCATATTTCGATGTTAAGATGAGGCCCCATCCACCCTCTCAGATTGATGCAAACAATCCCATGTCACCATGACACTATTCAAAGGAAGGAAATCTCCTCGTCTCCTGGTCAATATTTATCTCTCAATCAACTTCACTTATACAGATCATCACTGCTTGTGGGAGCTTGCTGTGTGCAAATTGACTGCTATGTTTCCCTACATAATAGTCACTCCACTTCAAAGATAGTTCATTGTGAAGTGCTTTGAAATAAACTGAGCATGTGAAAGGTGCCATATAAATGCAACTTCTTTCTTTCTTCTATATACATCTATGTTGTATGTGTTATATTGATTCATTTCATTGTCCTCTCACCTCTGGGTCAAACGGTTGTGGATTTGAGCCCTATAATGACTAAAGTTCATAAACGTGGCAGATACTCCAGCACGGTGTTGAGGGAATGCTGAATTGCTGGAGGTGCTGCGTTTCACGCTGGACAGTTCTGCTACATGGTTCAGATGGATGCTGCACATCCCATATCCCTATTCCCTGTGTCCTGTCAAGATTTCTCCTTTAAAAGACAGATTATCTGGTCATTTCCTTCATTGCTGCTTGTGGGATTTGCTGTCATAAAATGGCTGCCACGTTTAACTACTCAGCAATAGTTGCTGCACCGCACTATTTGAATAACTTTAGACATTTTGATGTGCTACATATATGCAACATGGTTTGTTGTATCACTTTTGATTTAATGCCTAATCCCAGGAATTGCTGTTCACATAAAATTATTACTTGACTGCAATTTTGGGAGTATATCGTGACCTGCAATTTCCTTTGGGTCTTAACAATTTGTGGTTGCATTGTTAAGTGCTATGCGCACTTTAGCATTAGTCACATTGTACTCACTATTTACAAGATTATTGTTTGTTAAGTGGGAGCCCACAAGATTATAATCTTCACACATCACACATGAGATACACTAATTCTGCCCCTTATGAACGGATGTTACAGCTGAGGCAGGTATTCACATGTCTGCACTCAGAAGGGAACTGCTACAGTCTCAATTACTTCTGTGCATACAAGGAGTTCATTGCCATGGGGATTGTTTCCAGAGTGCCTTTTGTCACAGTTTAGGGGGAAAAAATGATTTGTAGGGCTATCAGAGGTGTCTAGTCCCACTATTATGCCATCATTAAAAAGCCCAAGCACAGCTACCTGACAATAACTGCAGAGCACTATCTCTAGAAATTACAATGTGCTACTATCTGCTGGTTCTCTGAAAGAGCTGGCTACTTGGGTCATCCATTTCTGTCCTTTCTTTGTATCCATATAATTTTTTATTTTCCAAATATTTATCTCTTTTAAAATATATTATTGATTCTGCTTCTGCAAGATAGTAGAATTTTATTTTAATGCAGAGGGTTATTCGACATTTCATGGCCTGAAAGTCCTCTGCGCAAAAAGATTTCTACTAACATCTTGTAGATTTGAGCCCAAGTCTCTACAACAGCAAAGATCCAGCTATTTTGCATGGACTCAAGTGAATTCTGTAGATGGTTTTGCTCAGACAGCAATCTCCTTTTATAAGTAAGCCCTGTGAGGTCAGAATCCTTAAACACTGATGCACAGGCATAAACTACTCTCCAGGCAGCAGGTGCACACTCACTTGTCACCAGCACTTGGCCGTCCTTACTTCTGAACCATGATTCACCCAAAGTTTTCTCCTCAAACTGACTATTTATATCCTTTCATGACGGGAAGCATATAGCTGTGCATCTTACTTTTACTCTTGGTTCACAAACCTTTATAATGGGTCACCTTGAAGTCATTAAACAGCTTTCTGCATTTCTTTGCAACCCTTCTTTAAGATTTATTCATATTTTTAGTATACAAGTATATTGATATCCACATGCTGTAGATCTTTTTTTTTGGAGTCCATAATTTCTTTTTCATTTTGATAAATTCTTTTTCCAGTAAAAAGCTGCTGCTCTTAAAGCTAGCTCATACCTCAGCAGGATTGAAGAAACTTTGTTAAGCCAGTTTGCTCTCATTACTGCCAGCCCAAATCTTAATAGCGGCATACAGAATAATCTGCCAACACACAATGAATGGTTTTGAGGGCAGCGCGGTGGCGAAACACATTAAAGCTCTTACTTGCTGTTGTTCTGTGAAGCCCAATGGTTTTCAGTTTCCTATGATTTCCTTCCAGTCCCCACTCCAGGTGAGTTTATGATTTCAACCATTTCACATGCGGACTTGTGCTTCTCAACAGAATAAGTTAAAATCGAAGGGGAAGTCAGCCTAAGGCATCTCTCTCTCTCTCTCTCATACATCTCAAGGGACATTTAACATAAAGAGTTTTAGCAGGATCTTTAGAGCAGGTCACTTGTCTGCCTTCCCAGTGTGGGATGGTAGGTACAAGTTCTGAGGTCTTCCTCTTGCTGTTTTTATTCATTTCATTTTTGTCTCTAAGATCCGTAACATGCATTGCCCCTTTGATCTTAAATTTATCTCCACTGTTCGATTTGGATTGCGAAGTTCATGCATAAACCATTGTTTGGTAATGGGAAGAGTGGCATAGATGCAACACACTTCTTCACTCCACAATCTTCATTTGAAAACCAACAACTGAGAAAAACAGAGTGAGTTCATTAGAGTACTTTTACCTTGCATTGATTCTGAATAGAATTAATTCACCATTTACACTGTAACCTATTGTCCATATTGTTTGGAACTATATTAACAGCCTGAGGCTTGAATTATATTGCTCTCTTTATGAACCTACAACCAATCTTGAACAGTTTGCTTTAAGAAATCTTCGACCTTCAGGCTTTCCTGAACTCAATAGTCTTTTGAATCACATTGCCATTTTTTCATTGATGTTCAATTTGCACTGAAACAAAAGTGAGAGTATAAATGTAACGTAAGTAAGAAGCCCAAGAATCATTTATGAGTTCAACAATAACAACTTTTATTTATATAGCACCTTTAACATAATAAAACATCCCAAGGTACTTCACAGGCAAAAGCAAAAGTTGACACTGAGCCACATAAGACGATATTAGGGTAGATGGCTAAAGACTTGGTCAAAGAAGTAGATTTTAAGGAGCATCTTACAAGAGGGAAGAGGGGTAGCGAGGCAGAGAAGCTTAGGGAGGAATTCCAGAGCTTACGGCCTAGGCGGCTAAAGGCACGGCCACCAATGGCAGAGCAATTAAGATCAGGGATGCTCAAGAAGTCAGAATTAGATAGTTGCAGATATCTCAGTGGGTTGTAGGGCTGTAGGAGATAGGGAGTGGTGAGGCCATGGAGGGACTTGGGGAAAAGAAAAATGAGAATTTTAAATTTGTGGTGTTGTTTGACTGTGAGCTAATCTAGGTTGGTAGGTAAATTGGCTATTATAAATTGCCCCTAGTATAGGTAGGTGGTAGGGAAATATAGGGACAGGTGGGGATGTGGTAGGAATATGGGATTAGTGTAGGATTAGTATAAATGGGTGGTTGATGGTCGGCACAGACTCGGTGGGCCGGAGGGCCTGTTTCAGTGCTGTATCTCTAAACTAAAACTAAACAGATCAGTGAGCACAGGGGTGATGGGTCTTGGCACAAGTAAGGACACAGGCAGCAGATTTTTGGATACTCTCAAATTTGCAAAGGGTATAACATGGGAGGCCGGCAAGGAGTGCATTGAAATAGACAAGTCTAGAGGTAACAAAGGCATGGATGAGGGTTTCACCAGCAGATAAGCTTTGGTACTCTCAGTTTTCCTCATCAATCACCCATTAAATTGTTGCATAAAGCTCTGGTTAGACTGCATCTGGAGTATGGTGTTCAGTTCTGGGAACTCCACCTCAGGAAGAACATATTGGTCTTCAAATGGATACAATGCAGATTTACCAGAATGCTACAGGGCTGAAAGGGTTAATTTATGAGGAAAGTTTGCAATAGCCTGGCTTGTATTCCCTCAAGTATGGAAGATTAAGGGGTGATATAATAAAGGGATTTAAGATAATTAAATTAATTGATAAGATGGATAGAGAGAAACTACTTTCTCTGGTGGGACAGTCCAGAACAAGGGGACATAATCATAAAAATGACAACGAGCCTGTTCAGGGCTGATGTCCAGAAGCCTCTTCTAGCACTTCTTCACTCAGTGGAAATCTGGAACTCTGTACCCCAGAAAGTTGTCAATTGAAAATTTCAAAACTGAGATTGATGGATTTTTGTTAGACAAGAGTATAACTATTGCCAACATGGCACCAATGTTTTTATTTTGCTGCTTTATTCATTCCTTAGGTATCTGATGCAACACCAATTGTTGTAATTTCTACTTAATTCTACATGGTGCTCAGTCACCAGAGGCTAAATTTTGGTTTGAGTGTTATTAATAAAACAAAAGTTAGATGTGACTAAACTGCACGGAAGATTTTCTCAGGTCATTATGTATTAGCAACATTGTTAAATTTTAGAAGTATTCCAAAAGAGTATGTTTATCATTTTTTAGTTATGATGAGGAAATCTTCCCACAACACTCACAATATCACTGGCACACAGGGTTAAGAGGAAATTGTCACCCATCAAAACTATTGCAGAATGTTTTGATGATTAACCATGTTTGCCCACAGTCTAAAACGGCTGTAATAAGATAAAAATTAATTTGAATAAAAGCATTCTAAGCGCTTGTTTGTGAATGTTACAAGTTCATTGACTGCTGCGTTATGAAACAAATGGGGTAACGCATTTCCACCATGGTTCTCCCGCTTGTCTGCTATAAATTCGGAAGAATGATGAAACCCCAGAAAAATGGCATAAAGACTTACGCTGTTTTCTGAGGTTTTTCTGCTGAAGTTACATTGGAGGAGTGACAGAACCCCACTGAAATTCACTCCCACATAATTCTGCTCAGGGTGAAATAATAGAAAATTATGTTGTTTACGCCGATCGTCAGCTCTATTAAGAGTTCAGCATTAACCTCAAGTTAGAAAAACCTAAAAGCACTGTTGGCATAGGTGAGAGACAACATACAGAACCATCTACCATAGGACCATAGAAAAAGTACAGCACAGGAGGCCATTCAGCCCATCATGTCTGCACCGGCTGAAAAATCTAGCCGCCCCATAAGATGGTCTAACTCAATGAACTCAGTCATATGGGTAAGACAGAAACATCGGAGGGGAATTTTATGCTCTCAGCCACATCAGGTTTGGAGGCAGGGAGAGCATATAATTGGGTGGGATGATGGCGGGGGGATGGTGGGCCAAACCATCTTCTCACCTGCAACCAGGTTAAGTCCATGATGGGAAAGCCACCCGATTGCCAAATGAGGCTCTTAGATAAGCAATTAATGCCCAATTAAGAGCTTCATCCCGTGGTCGGTGGAATTATCTGAGCAGCAGGCAGGCCTGTCACTGGACAGGGAACATGCCGAGCAAACCAGTGCAGGTTGCTTTCTGGCTCCGAGGTGGGGTGGGGTTTGGGTGGGGGGGGGGGGGGGGGGGAGGTCCATCGTTCAAAGGCACAGTGCCTGAAAGGGGGTCCCGGCATGGGAAGTGGGGGGCCACTGAGAGCCACCCTGCCCTGGCTGCCAAACCCCCCCTACACATTCCTCCCCCACAACACCCACCCTGCGAAACTCTCCAGCCCAGACTTACCTGTGGCTTGGGTCCAGGACCTCGGGTGTGTCCAGTGCCAGCAGCAGCCACCGCCTCTGCGGTGGCACTGCTCAGTTAAAGAGCTGCCGGCCTCTGATTGGCTTACAGCTCTCAGCAGGCAGGACATCTGCTGCCAGGGTCCTTGATCTCGGGGAAGGCCTGCCGCTGTCCACGTTAGTGTCTAATTGGCAATTGATATGGCGGGCCTTCCCTAGAGTAGGCGTCATAGGACTCTCGCTGCTGCTTTTGCCAGTGGTCAAGACTCCCATCACCCAGATAAAATCCCAGCTATCGTGAATGATGAGGCTGTACCTCAGGAGGGACACGGTGACTCAGATGAACTCCTTGACTCAAAGACCTGCAGACACAAACATCAGTACCACACAATTGCCCTTGTCTTTTCTTGTCACAGAAACTTTCCAGGCACTGGGTGGGGTGGGATGGGGAAGGGTAATGCAAGAATCAGTCTCTGTCATCCATTGCTGGATTCAGCCAGCAACTGATCCCACTTTCACTGAAGGGATATTGAGGTAAATTCATCAAGGTTGCACTCCTGGAGAACAACCTTATGTGAATTTCTCCTCATATCTATTGACAAAATGTAAGAAATTTCCACCAGAAACTAATACACAACTCCCAAGGTGTCCATATGATGGTTTCAATCTGAGGAAATCAACTGTCACACCGATGTTTGCGAGAGAAGGAAGGATAATACAGGTTGGCTTCCAAAAGATATGGGTCAATGCAGGTACCCATGGCTGATGATAACTCTTCACATCCCTTACATAAGCAGATATCAAACACATGCACAAACCAGAACCTCCATCAAAAAGATGTTTGGGATTCTTTAAAAGAAAAAACATATTTGAGCTGCTCAAAGGCAGTCTTACTACATGTGGCAGAGATCATTGTAATATCATGCTGCATACCATAGCTATGGGGAAGAGGAGAGTCCATATGACAGCAGGAGGATGATAGTGTGCAGCAAGCACCAGTAGAAGATCACAGAAGCCAGGGAGACAGATGCCTAAGGATATTATTACTTGGTACTTTGCCCATGTTTAGTGAGCTGTGCAGTTGGGCAGTATAGCAGCTGAACTGAGTTTATTTTTCAACTTAATCTCAAAAGTGAACCAAACATTTAGTTGGCTTTACTCTTACACCATAAAAGAATGCAAGACCAAATCATATTTGGAAAACAATTTTCATTGTATTCCAGTAAATGTAATTCCATATTTCCGGGCTCCCAGCATGGATTGCTGCAGGGATTACAGGATTACGAATTGGGGCTACAAGGCTGCAAATCAATCTCTGATTGGCACTCACTATGAGCAATGCTTCGCAACTTGGGAGCACAGAATCATCTCTGTAGTATATGAGTGTGCATGTTGCCTAAGTATTCAATGTATTTTTCTTCTGCATATCCCATTTTTCAGACAATGTGCTTCTTGGTGTCACCTGACTAGGTGCTCACAGCTCTGTGCTTCCATACCTGAGGGAGTAGAGGTAGCAAGTGATTGTTCAAGCAACTGATTAGCTACTTTCATTCGTGGCTTTGTCTGATGTACCTACATAGATGGGAGGGTGCTTCTTTGTTCGGTTCACTGAGGGCTCACTACCTTTAAATAAAATAGCTTCAGTAACTTGTACAGCGTTCGGTGCAGGCATTGACCAGCCCTAGCATAAAAGCCAACCAGCTATTCCTATGCAGAGTAGGTTCCTAAACCATATTTGGCTTGAAATAGTGGAATAATAAAGGGAGAAAGATTAAATCTGTCTCTCAAGCCCTATTAAATGAAAATAACATCTTGACATAGTTTTTTCACAAATATTTAAAAGATACCATGTGTTGAACATAGTCCTCTTTGCATGGTTATTGAAACAATTTTCCTGTCAATATTTAAACTTATTTATCTGCTTCAAAACATTCAGTGGCATTTGTCAATAAAAGTAATTGAACTCTGAAATGCCCAATATAGATAAATAATGTTTTACCAATATGATAATTTCAACTCTACTGACATATCTTCAGTATAAAAGTCAATGCAGCAAATTCCTGTGCCATGAACAGCATTTTGGCAGAAAGCTGCACATCTTAACTTTAAATGCAAGTCATCTACACTACTTATAAAACACAAATTGTTAGCTTTCTATGTCGAGGCCGATAAGCAAACATATATTATCATAACAAGGGCATGTAGTAGAAAGTGAATGTGTCATTTGGGCAAGTGAATGTATAATGGTCCTATGGTCCTAATAGAAATTGATCGTCAACAGAACTGATAGCAACAATTGATGCAACAAACACAAGACAAAACCAGTTTACAGCTTTTAGTATTTACTCACCGAACAGAAAAATACTTTATATTCATGTAAATGTGTTTTGCTTTACTTAAAAGGTACATTTCAACACATTTACAAGGAAACAAATTATTGTTTCCAGCAGAGCTGATGGGCTAGAATGCCTGTAACCAGCTATGGTTAAACACAGGGCTGTAGTAAATAAGTAAGCACAGTACAAGGGTTCTCTCTCCCTGTCACTTTCTAGTGTATTTCACTTGAAGGGGCATTCTTCATGCATGAGCCCAGATAGGAATATTGTCAGCCAAATCTGATCCTGTACTCAGCTCACACAAACAAACTATCAGCCATGTGGCTCAATACCACATCAGGCAGTAATTTCCTCGCCATGCTTTATTTATTTCATTTATAATAAATGCCACATATGCTGCGCCAAAATGAAGAATGAGTGATTGTTTGATTTACTATATTCAAAGTAGAAGATTTATTCAACCAGAATTTGTGAAACATGCAAGCTGTACAAACGTTGGTAATTTCCGCTTTTACCTGCTCTAGCCTCTGTCATTAGGAGGATAAAGTTGGTTACTCTGTAAAAGAAAACTTGCTACTGGCACACTCAAATACAAAAGTATTTTTTCTAATTCGTTGATCAGATGTGAGATCCCTGGCAAGCATTTATTGCCCATCCCTAACTGAATGGCTGGCTAGCCATTTCAGAGAGCAGTTATGACCCAACCACACTGCTGTGGATCTGGAGCCACACATCGGCCAGGACGGATCTGGGGAGCAGATTTGCTTCCCTAAAAAGGACAATAGTGAACCAGATGGATTTTAAAAACAATCCAGTAACTTCATGGTCACCATTGCTGACACTAGCTTTTTATTTCAGATTTATCTAATTAAATAAATTTAAATTCCCCCGTTTCCTAGTTGGATTCAAACTCAAATTTCCAGATCATTAATCCAGGCCTCTGTATTACTAGTCCAGTAACATAACCACAATGCCACTGTCCCTAGGTATCCTAGAAAATAAATGGCATGGCCATGTGCAAAAGTTAGGGAACACCATTGCTTTACAACAAAACAACCATTTGTAAAGGATAGATATCAATGTAAACACAAGGGCCGTCGGATTGTATTTTTCTCTTCTACTAATTTATTAATACTATATCAACATTGTTTGCATGGCAGATTTGTTTGATAGAGGTATGATGTCTTCTTACAGAATAAACAGCTTACCTTGTTTCGTAAGATGAAACAATGTGATCATTTGAAAGTTTCCTAAAAGAAGGAATATGTGTGAAATATACAATTAACCAGAAGTTTCTGTGGAAATCAATAGATCAGTACTTGATGTGTAGAGCAGGCAGTACACACATAATTAGTACCCAGAGCAAACTTATGCAGAACAGAATTTAAGAAACAAATATCACTCAATACCGCATAGTGTATACTTTGTTTTTTTCAAAGCCACAAAAGTTTATTTATACATATACCATGGTATATGATTTCTCATATAAGATGTACACTGAAGTACACGTGGGAATGAGTACATAAAAGCAATTATTAAAATAATACAGTTGTAATAATACAAAAGACAGCACAAACATTCGAAGATTTTGTTGTTGATAAATCAGTTTTGGGTGAAATTATATACTTATCTAGACGTGACATTTGACCAGCCTAGATAAATGCATTAATGGGCCTTTATATCAAAAAAGTACATACTTTTCCTCTACAGTTATTTCTTTATAAAGACTACAGCATACAAAAACAAAGTTAATAGGTTATTACTGAGGACAATACAAAAATCACAGGTCCAAAGAGAATTGAGAAGACCTAACTAATAATTACTACAGATATGGGGACTGCATCATAGGGCTGAATTTCTAGGGAGGGCGCAACTATTTGCAATAGCAGTATTGCATATCAGATGCACATTTAATTGGAAAGCACTATAGGATCACACCAACTTACTGGCCCACATGATTTGCATTGGCAATTGACCATGTACACATAACATGCAGTGTTAACTGCAGGACTTGGAACTCATGAAAATGGCAGCTGTGATGCAGGCCATGATACCTCATGCTGGAAATGGTCAGCAGGTCAGGAACCTTCTGTGGAGAGGAGAAGATAGGGTTAAGGTAAAGCGTGGCTACCCGACCCGAACCCGACCAGACCTAACGACATGTGTCGGGTTTGGGTTGGGTCGGGCTGGACGTCGAGAGTGCTGCCTTGCTCCGGGAAGTAATCTTCAGGACGTCAAGGCAGGAAACGTGCAGTCCGGACTCTGCACTCTGCAGTAAAGCCTGGATACCCGACCAAACCTGAATGCATGTGTTGGGTTTGAGTCGGGTCAGGCATTTAAAAAAATTAAAGAACCCGGGCCCGGGTAGGCAATTGTCGGATCAGGCCCGGGTCAGGTTTTAATTTTATACCCGAGCCAGGCTTCAGGTTAAGGTTTAAGGTCTATGAACCTTCATCAGAACTGGTTCTGACAAAGACCTGAAACAATAACTTTGTCTCCCCACACATGCGGCCCGACGTATTGAGTGCTTCCAGCATCTTCTGTTTTCACTTCAGATTTCCAGTAACTGCAGTATTTTGCACTCTTTTCTGATCTTTGTCATCCTTTTGTTGGTCTTCCAGATACATTTCTCTTTCACTGGCAATACTGTGAAGGATACAACAAGTAATTATAGTTCTGGAGACTTTGCATGCTGTTACTGCAGCATGCCCTCTGATCTATCCAAACACTGGAGGTACTGCTTTAGAATGCCAATTACGTTTTCCATGATGGCCCTTCTAGAGGCATGGATAATGCTATATCTTGTCTCAGAGGGCACTTGAGGATGACAAAAGGGAGTGAGTAACCAAGGCAGCAGCAAATACCTTTGATTGCCATGGAGCCAGCTCTTTGCTTTATTCTGCAAAAAGGCAGGATGCAGATGACTGACTTATAATTAACCCATCCAGTCAGCTTTCTGAGTGTCTGGCACTCACTTGCATAGTAGAATAAAAGATAAGATCTGTGGTTACTTTTTCTGTGACAGTTAGATATTGCATTTAAATTAGATTAGTAGAGCATCTAGGGATATGGACTAGGATTCCGTGCCTAAGGAATTACAGTCAATCTAAAGATCTCTCCAGGATCATATTTCTTACATACCACATCAGTTTGAGACAATGGGATTTGTTAACAGAGGGGAGATTGGGTGATATGGCTGTATTTATATGGCCCAAGCAGTGTGTGCTTCTGGGAAGCTCACACCGAGAAGGGCATGAGCCAGTTTGATTACCAGCTCAACTGGCCAATTCTGTGTATGAAATCTGAGAGGGTCAGAGATCAAGCTTTTAGTTACATGCCCAGCTAATAAACGACATGCAGAAAACATGACCGTCTGCTGGAGCTGGTAGGAAGTTAAGTCTAGAGTGAGAAAGTTCTCCTCTTAAGCTTAGTCCCAACTAATTTCAGAGAAATTACTTGACAAAAAATAGCAATTAGCCCTTAACAGGGACAATGTGGTGTGCTTTTTAAAAAAAAATATTCATTGTAAATATTTTTCTATTGAGAGAGAGAGAGAGATTGACTTAGTAAAAGTGCACCAGCCTTTGGACACATTGTTCTGAGACAACAGGTTTAGTTTGATCACTTGCAGCAGAACTTAACTAAGTTAGTGTATTGTATACCACACCACAACTTATAGTGTGAAATGGAATGTTGTTAAAGGTATCTCTGATTAGCACAATGTCCTTAAAGGGCATTGCAGAAATGCATTCACAATATCACCAGTGCTCTGATGAAGCAGGTGGCCTGGTATATGCACTTTAACATCCACCTACTGCAATAGAAGAGAAATGTTGACACCTCCTCCATGAACATTGCAAAGAATTTGCCTTTTGGTGTTCCTCCTTAGCAAGCACCAACACTTCCTATGTTGTCACTATGTGTAATATATGGAATTTTGGTTTCATGGAGATTGAACTTGACATATTTTGACCACTGCATGCAGCAAGATGGTTAGAATCCTACAAGCAAACAGGAAACCATGAAATCAATGTAACCTCAGTGAATATTGCCTTTGAATATTTGAAAACAGCCAGCAGTCATCAGCTGAAGTGAAGGATCATCCCTTTAGTGTAAGCTGCAAGACAGCATCAGCACTGCAAAGAAGCAAAATAGACATTTAACATTGCCTCCCAGACATTTCAATAATCTGTGTCAGGACTCAGCTAAAGAATGTGGCAATTATGTCCTGATGCTGCTAGTTGACTGATGGTAAAGCCTCATCCACAGCAGCGCCATCTGTGGGCTTCTCTCCATTCCGGTCATTCTCTGGAGGCTGTATCTGATCACTGTCATGCTTGCTGATGTCTCCCTCAATTGTTTTATCATACATACGGCACCTTCACACCTTCTGTAGTGAATAAGGTACCTCAAATCCCCTGTGGCAACTTGTAAGGAACTAAAAGCATAAGAAGGTCAGTGATCACTTCAACAGCCACAGACAGTTGTTCTTACTGTGGATTGTCCCTTGAGTGAACCAGGCAATGAATTCTTGTCTTCAAGACTCCAAATTGAAGTAAATGGGAATCAAGGGGAAACACTCCACTGGTTTGAGTCATACCTAGCACAAAGGAAGATGGTTGTGGTTGTTGGAGGCCAATCATCTCAGTCCCAAGACATCACTGTAGGAGTTCCTCAGGGTAGTTTCCTAGGCCTAACCATCTTCAGCTGCTTCATCAATGGTCTTCCCTCCATCATAAGGTCAGAATAGGGGATGTTCGCTGATGATTGCACCGTGTTCAGTACTATTTGCGACTCCTCGGATACTGGAGCAGGCCCTGCCCACATGCAGCAAGGTCTGGACAACATTCAGGTTTGGGCTGATAAGTGGCAAGGTAACATTCGTGGCACTCAAGTGTCAGGCTATGACCATCTCCAACAAGAGAGAATCTAACATTTCCCCTTGATGTGCAATGACATTACCATCGCTGAATCCCCCACTATCAACATCCTCGGGGCTACCATTGACCAAAACCTGAACTGGATCAGCCACATAAATAATGTGGCTATAAGAGAGGTTGGTGGCAGGAAATTCTGCAGTGAGTAACTCATCTCCTGACTCCTCACAGACTTTTCACCATCTACAAGGCACAAGTCAGGAGTGTGATGGAATATTCTCCACTTGCCTGGACGGGTGCAGTTCCAACAATACTCAGAAATCTCGACACCATCCATGATAAAGCAGGCACTTGATCAGCAGCCCATCCCCCACCTTAAACCATCACTCCTTCCACCACCGGTGCACAGTGGCAATGTGTACTATCTACAAGATGTAATGCAGCAATCGCCAAGCCTCCTTTGACCACACCTTCCAAACCCATGACCTCTATCACCAAGAAGAACAAGGGCAGTACATGCATAGAAACACCACCGCCTGCAAGTTCCCCTCCAAGCCACACACCATTCTGACTTGGAATTACATCACCATTCCTTCACCTTTGCTGGGTCATAAACCTGGACCTCCCTTCCCAACAACACTGGGGGTGTACCTACACCATGTGGACTGCAATGGTTCAAGGAGGCTGCTCATCATCACTTTCACAAGGGCAGTTGGAGATGGGCAACAAATTCTGGTCTTGCCAGTGAGGCTCACATTCCATGAACGGATTTTAAAAAAACATCCTGGTTTTCGCAAGGGCCTCATTGTAGCAATCCTCAGCCCTGTTGGATGTCATGGCAACTGGTGTCATGGGCTAAGGTGTAAGAAGATGTATATGGACTGAACAAAGGATTACAAACTAGAACTTGTAAATGATACACTACCACCAAGGGAAGCACCTGGATAAAACCCACTAAACATACATGTGCTGAACACTTAAGAATAAATTGTGTTCAAATTATCTTCCCGTTGTCCAGTTTTTCCTTCTGCTTCTACCGATCTAGGTCCCAGCAAATGTATTCTTTCATCTTGTACCTGTTTCAGCATGAAATAGTGCTGGGACACTTTCAATCCTTCCAGTATTAAGGGAACAGTAACTTGTCAAGGGCCACTGGACTCTCCAATGGCATCAAGAGAGCACGCCAACAGAATTTAAAAGAACAAATAAGTTATTTAAATACTTGTAGGACCTTTTTCAGATTTTGGTATGTCCAAGTGCCTGACTCGCTGAACTTGCCCACCACAACACATCTCACTAATGGTGGAACAACTCCCCCCACCACCAACCAGCGCTATTTAAAGACACCATGGAGTGCCTACAGGTTATTTGCTGGTTTGTCATTTCAGGTTGCTGGTTAACTTCTGGGCATTTCTTGGTAGTTTAGTTTAGTTTAGAGATACAGCACTGAAACAGGCCCTTCGGCCCACCGAGTCTGTGCCAACCATCAACCACCCATTTATACTAATCCTACACTAATTCCATATTCCTACCACATCCCCACCTGTCCCTATATTTCCCTACCACCTACCTATACTAGGGGCAATTTTTATAATGGCCAATTTACCTATCAACCTGCAAGTCTTTGGCATGTGGGAGGAAACCGGAGCAGCCGGAGGAAACCCACACAGACACAGGGGTTTCCTCCGGGTGCTCCGGTTTCCTCCCACATGCCAAAGACTTGCAGGTTGATAGGTAAATTGGCCATTAGCAATTGCCCCTAGTATAGGTAGGTGGCAGGGAAATATAGGGACAGGTGGGGATGTGGTAGGAATATGGAATTAGCGTAGGATTAGTATAAATGGGTGGTTGATGGTTGGCACAGACTCGGTGGGCCGAAGGGCCTGTTTCAGTGCTGTATCTCTAAACTAAACTACCACGAAATGCCCAGAAGTTAACCAGCAGCCTGAAATGACAAACCAGCAAATAACCTGTAGGCACTCCATGGTGTCTTTAAATAGCGCTGGTTGGTGGTGGGGTGGGGGGGTGTTGTTCGTGGTGTTTTATTACTCTGAAAAACTCACTTTGTCTGCAAAAAGCAAGATTTTGTTGGTGTTGCACTGTTGTTGGCTAACTCATGGATAGATTTTCTGTAGTCATGAGTGGTCCAATAGGTCTGGTTTTGGGGCTGGAGGATGAAGGGAGCAGCTGCCACAAGTGGAAGGAGGAAGAAAGCACTCTGGAGGAGGCCACAACCACAGTGGGTATTCAGGGAGCATTTTTCCTACATTAATTTTACTGAGTAGCAATGTCTGAGGTGCCTTCACTTCACATGAGGCTATACTGAGCCACGCCAGCTGCAGCAGTCACAACTTGAGTCTTGAACCAGGGTATGAACAGCACAGCCAGTGGTGATCAAAGTCACTGTAGCCCTTAAGTATTAATACCATGGGCTCCTTTCAGGCTGAAGTAGGTGACATCAGCAATACTTCCCAGTTTGCAGTCCACCAAAGTACCAGAGCGGTCACAGAAGCTCGCTACATCATGCTACTATGTTGATTCATTAATTGGAGACTCTATCAAGCAAGGGACTTGATGCTCCTCCAACATGCATAAATCAGTTTTAACAAAGATGTCTGCACTGAAGTAAATGCTAACTCACAACTTGCTGCTCCGGTAATCTTTAGCATTGGCTTGCCAATTGCTTTAAAAGCTCACTTGAAACATTTCCTTATCAATGAACAAAGAGAAACAGAAAGAAAGAGAGAGCTTTGCCTGCATGGCAGCCTTCTCCAGGGTGCAAGAAACTATAGATGACATCTATGTTGCCTTGCTTGCTCCCAATCACCAGCCTGGCATCTTCATCAATCTAGTTCCTCAATATACAGCTGGTTTGCAACCACAGGCAGCACATCATGCAGGTCTACACCTGCCATCGTGGCAGCAAACATGACTCTCATTCTGTGTCAGTCCTCTGTATCATCTTAATTCTAAGCAGGACATCAAGTTGAAGGCTGGCTACTAGGGCAACAAGGGATATGCCATTCAGACTGAGTTCATGACCCATGACCCAAAGGAAACTGGGCACAGCTGCAGAGCTGAACTACAAGAAGTCCCTCACTGTCATCAGAAAAATCATCGAGCAAGTAAATCGGCTTGCTCAAACAACACTTCCATTGCCTGGACCATTCTAGATGAGCTTTGCAGTACACTACCTAGCATGTATCCAGATCTGTGGTTGTCTGTTGCATGCTCCACAACTTTGCCACCAAGCAGGACCAGACTTTACCACATCTGGGCAACAATAAGTGTGACAGGAGCAGTGTGACGAGGAGGAGAAGAGGTATCAACCACCAGTGCATGTGGCATTTCTTGCTGTATGCTCATCAGTCTTCTTTGGCATGCTGGGCCCTCAAAGTTAGCCTCTGAGTCCTTTGGAGAAGATCTAGTATGCAATATCGTCCTCCAGTGAGATGGCACTCATGGCATCCTTTCCCCTTGCCCCTGCACATGTGTCCAATGATTCACCATGTGAAGACCCCTCCTCTAGTCTAGCCTCTAAAGCACACGTGGTGCCAGTATCTGAGCTGGTGCTTGCGAGGGTGAGATTAAATAACACTGCATCATCCAAAAGTCTGGCCTTCTCTTGCTGAATATCTACACATCTTCAGCAACTGAGAATAGGACAAGGGTTAGTATTTAGTGTTAAGGAATAGCAGAGAGAGACAGAGACACACACACAGAAGTAGAGGTATGCAAAGGAAACCCGATGCGAGCCCGAATTTCGGACCCGGAAGTCCGACCCGACCTGACCCAAACCCGACACATGCCGTCGTAGTCGGGTCGGGTGGCAGGCCTTTACATCAGTACATGGGTAATGGCCTGCTACCCGACCTGACCCCGAGGGGATGTGTCGGGTTTGGGTCGGGTTGGACTTCCGGGTCCGAAATCCGGACTTGCACGGGTTTCCTTTGCATACTTCTAGACAGAAGTGGCTGGTGAATGCATTTGCAGTTTGCCAAGCAGAATGTGTAGAAAGATAGAAGTAATAAGGGAGAAAGAGGATGACGTGTGACAAACTCCTGTGCAATGCCTCCTCCATCGTCACTAGTTGCCACAGCCATGACTCTACCCCTGCCAGGATGACAGAGAGACAGGGTAAATAGAAAGTAATTTAAATAAGTATTTACTGTAAAAGTGATAAGAGGGTGTGGGAAAATGGCACATTGACACGGAACACAAAAGTCCTAGTGTATCAGGCCTGTGTCCTCAGTACCTTGCTCTACGGCAGCGAGGCCTGGGCAACGTATGTCAGCCAAGAGTGACGTCTCAACTTATTCCATCTTCGCTGCCTCCAGAGAATTCTTGGCATCAGGTGGCAGGACTGTATCTCCAACGCAGAAGTCCTCGAGGCAGCCAACATCCCCAGCATATACACCCTACTGAGCCAGCGGCACTTGAGATGGCTTGGCCATGTGAACCACATGGAAGATGGCAGGATCCCCAAGGACACATTGTACGGCGAGCTCGTCACTGGTATCAGACCCACCGGCCGTCCATGTCTCCGCTTTAAAGACGTCTGCAAACGAGACATGAAGTCCTGTGACATTGACCACAAGCCGTGGGAGTCAGTTGCCAGTGATCGCCAGAGCTGGCGGACAGCCATAAAGGTGGGGCTAAAGAGTGGCGAGTCGAAGAGACTTAGCAGTTGGAAGGAAAAAAGACAGAAGTGCAGGAGAGAGTCAACTGTGTAACAGCCCCGACAACCAATTTTATCTGCAGCGCCTGTGGAAGAGTCTGTCACTCTAGAATTGGCCTTTATAGCCACTCCAGGCACTGTGCCACAAATCACTGACCACCTCTAGGTGCTTACCCATTGTCTCCCGAGACAAGGAGGCCAAAGAAGAATAAAAGTGATGGAGATCACTATCACTGAAACTCAATGTATTTGCAACCATTAAATACACTAAAGTTCGTAATTTGAATAAAGGAAAAATGCCTGTTTTAACTATAAATTTCAACCTCCAATTCAATCAGGGGAATGCAATTTGTTTTCTAGAATGCAATTCTTGAGAAAGCAATTTCAGTAACAGGAACAGAAAAAGGAGACAATCATGACCCACCTGTAATAATTATCCTTTAACACTTTCGAGCAGTTAATCAGCCAATTAACCAGCATAAACGTCGAAACATTCATTAATCCAGCTGTGAAGTGTTCAGAATTTGGGGCATAATGCCAAATCTGAAAAGCTCATTTTGCCACTCAGGCCCCTGAAGCACTAATAACCACTGTAATGGAATGAGATGAGCAGATTTTTGCTGGGGGAGGATAGCCCCTAATTTAAAGGCAACCAGCTTGGTAATTATCACAAAAGGAAGCAAAGTGATGTGAATGACATAGCGGAACTGGCAGGAGACGTTGCACAATTTCAGAAAGAGCATAAAGACAAAGCATGAATATTACTGTAAAGTAGCTGCACAAAACACATACGGAACAAAGTGTGATTTGTTAAAAATGCTGCACTACCCTTGAGAAATTTTAGCAAGTGAGGTAGTCGATGTGAAAATGGCGAAAATATGCTAACTGCATTATATATGCATGCTGGAATAAAGAGTATGGGAGGAAGGAATTTTAACGATCAAATCATTTTGTCTCAATCACACTACTCCTATGTTTAAAGGCAAAACTGGCACAGAGAATCTGGTGGACCCTAAAACCAGAAACAACTCACTCTGTATTGAAGAAAAAGTAACAAATTATTCAGGAGGGAGAGTCTGGAAATGTAGGCATTGGAAGGATGTACAAAATACTGAATTATACTGTATTAATCATATATTTTATGATTTGGGCAATACATTATATCCATAGGCTTCGTTTGACAACCGGCTACCATTACTTTGAGGCAAAAACAAGATGGGCGATGGACCAGTTTTGCTTTTCTGCCATCTCCCTGGAGTCCAGTACTGCTTGTAAAATTGCCCACTGTTATGTGGGTGGCATATTCAAATTAGATGCTAATGACAATAAAATTTTATCCATTGGGTGTCATGTCAATAATGCCTTCACAATGCTGGGTGTTGGAAGTGTTGGTTAATTTCTGGTATCAGTTAGTGTTGGGGGAAAGGTGGTTTAAATTTAAAGTTGACCAGGCAACGGAGGAGAGTTGAAAGAATTTTTTAAATATTTCATCTTTTTTCTTCAGCCAGTATTGTAGTAGATGCTGTGGCCATTTTTCTCCTCTCAACTGAGACAGGCAACAGAGCAGCAAAACAAATGTCAACTGGAGTCGCCCACAATTATAAGAAGTCTGACTTTGGAAGGTCTGCCAGAGTCAGCACTTACTGGGGTGAGTAGGTGCAAAGAGGGAGCTTAATATGTCAATATTCACTGATTGAATACAAGTACATTACATAAATGTAATGACAATATAATATTAGCACGTGTAATGACAGTACAATGCCATCATGGTGGCTCATGCTTTTGCACTCAATATTCTATCTGTTCCCTTTGCAGAGGCATGTCTGAATAGAACCATTCAACTGAGCACCATATCTCACCATCTCCACTTGAATCATGCACTACTCTAGCTAAAACAGAAAAGTGAATGGCACTGGAAGTACGGACTGAATACTATGGCAGTGATGATGACGGGATAACAACTCTGAGGGTTGATGAGCGTGTGAAAGCCTTGTGTAAAGTGAGCTTTCTATCAAAGCTATGGTGGCAGAGTGGGTGAAGCTCAGAGGAAATTCCTGGCGATAGCCTTGTCTTGATGACAAACCCAGTGAATCAAGATACTTGGTAATCAAATGTATTCAGGAGACAAATCACTCTAAGATTTTTTCAAGTTTAGAAACAATAGTTTTATTCATTACAGAATTAGAGATGAATATATGTATGAATATTCGTTTTTCCCCTTTCATATTGTGTTTAAGATTAGTTGGTCAAATCAACAACATTTACATAGTACTTCTCAAGTAGAAGTACATTTATAAGCGGTGAAGGAAGATAACAAGCAGGAGATGAGAAAGTTGGAAAAGCAGCTGAATGTGTGGTCAAATAACAATAACTTGAATTTATATAGCACTTTTAACATAGTAAAATATCCCATGCCCTTTGCAGGAGGGTCAAACAAAACTTGACACCGAGCCACCTAAGGAAATATTAGGGCAGATGACCAAAAGCTTGGTCAAAGAGGTTGGTTTTAAGGAGCATTTTAAGGAAGAGGAAAGAGAGGCGGAGTGGTTTAAGGGAATTCCAGAGCCCTGGACCATTGCAGCATAAGGCATGACCACTAATGTTGGAGCGATTAAAATCGGGGATGCACAAGAGGCCAGAATTGGAAGAGCGCAGATGTCAGAAATAGGGGGGGGTGGTGAGCTCATGGAGGTATTTGAAGACCAGGATGAGAATCTTAAAATTAAGAAATTGCTTAACCAGGAGCCAATGTAGGACAGTGAGCACAGAAGTTATGGGTGAACAGGACATGGTGCAAGTTAGGACACGGTCAGCAGAGTTTTGGATAATTTCAAGTTTACGGAGCGTGGAAGATGAGATACGAAAAATGTACTCTTACAATACGAATGTTCATGAGAGCTCAGGGATCAAGCAGGAGTGCATTGGAACCGTCAGATCTAGAGGTAACAAAGTCATGGATGAGGGTTTCACCAGCAAATGAGATGAGGCAGGGTTACAGTAGGGTGATTTTACGAAGGTGGAAATTTTAATTTAGTGATGGTATGGATATGTGGTCAGAAACTCATCTCATGGTCAAATACGACACCAAGGTTGCGAAAGGTCGGTTTAGCCTCAGACAGTTGCTAGGGAGAGAGATGGAGTCGATGGCTAGGGAATGGAGTTTGTGGTAAATACGGAGGACAATGGCTGGAAAAAAATTCTGCTCCTCCATTAATGGATGTCGGACAAGCAGTTTAACAGTTTAGAGATAGTGGAGGGGTTGAGAGAGGTGATAGTGAAGTAGAGCTGGGTGCTGTCAGTGTACATGTGGAAACTGACACTTTGTTTTTAGATGATTTCACTGAGTGATAACAGGTAGATGAGAGATAGGAGGGGATCAAGGATAGATCCTTGGGGTACAACAGAGTTAACAGCGTGGGAGCAGGAAGAGAATTTAAACTGACTGACTAACTGTCATGAAGTCATTTCAACACCTGCTTGATCCCTGAGCTCTCATGAACATTCGTATTGTAAGAGTACATTTTTCGTATCTCATTTTTTTCACTTTTCCTGTTCTATTGAAGCCCTGGAATTGCCTCAATTACAATTGGCTTTTCAGTAAATTAGCTGACAAGATTTGGTTATTTTAGGTTCGATATAAATGTTGCCTATTGTCAGGAGCAAAAAGTCTTTTCTCTGAAAATTTACAACAAAAACATAGATGAAAAACTTTCATAAAAATGTCAACAAACATTAGAGGGAAGTATTAAAAATCCAAAGTTAAACAGGATTTTTAATAAAAAAACACACACCTGCTAGGCCTTAAACCCCTTGGGCAGAATTTTACCTGCCCCATAATGGCAGGCTTGGAGGTCGGGGGTCGTGGGGCCAAGAGAATGGAGGCAGCTGCGTCAGGATGGCTCCCCTACGCATTCCTGCCACTGTAGAACTTTACTAGGGGTGGGATCAGAATAAGATCAGCTGCCCACTCCACGGAAGTGGGCAGCCAGCTACAATTAAGGGGGAGACGGTGGCTTAATGGTAATATCAGTGAGCTGGTAATCCAGAGGCCCAGCCTAATGCCCTGGGGTCAGGGCTTCAAATGCCACTATAGCAGCTGGTGGAATTTAAATTCAATTAATTAATAAATTCAATTAATTAACAAAAATCTGGAATTGAAAGTTAGTCTCTGTAATGGTGCCATGAAACTATTATCGATTGTTGTAAAAACCCATCTGGTTCACTAATGTCCTTTAGGGAAGGAACATACGAATTAGGAGCAGGAGTAGGCCACTCGGCCCCTCAAGCCCGCTCCGCCATTCAATAAGATCTTATTGTAACCTTGACTTCACATTCCCACCTACCCCCAATAACCTTTCACCCCCTTGCTTATCAAGAATCTATCTGCCTCTGCCTTAAAAATATTCAAAAACTCTGCTTCCACCACCTTTTGAGGAAGACAGTTCCAAAGACTTACGATCCTCTGAGAGAAAAAATTTCTCCTCATCTCTGTCTTAAATGGGTGACCCCTTATTTTTAAACAGAGACTCTTAGTTCTAGATTCTCCCACAAGAGGAAACATCCTTTCCACATCGACCCTGTCAAGACCTCTCAGGATCATATATGTTACCCTTCTGAACTTTTTTTAAAAATTCATTCATGGGATGTGGGCGTCGCTGGCCAGGCCAGCATTTATTGCCCATCCCTAATTGCCCTTGAGAAGATGGTGGTGAGCTGCGTTCTTGAACCGCTGCAGTTCATTTGGGGTAGGTATACCCACAGTGCTGTTAGGAAGGGAGTTCCAGGATTTTGACCCAGCGACAGTGAAGGAAGGGCGATATAGTTCCAAGTCAGGATGGTGTGTGACTTGAAGTGGAACTTGCAGGTGGTGGTGTTCCCATTTATTTGCTACCCTTGTCCTTCTAGTTGGTAAAGGTCGTGGGTTTGGAAGGTGCTGTCTAAGGAGCCTTGGTGCATTGCTGCAGTGCATCTTGTAGATGGTACACACTGCTGCCACTGTGCGTCGGTGGTGGAGGGAGTGAATGTTTGTAGATGGGGTGCCAATCAAGTGGGCTGCTTTGTCCTATATGGTGTCGAGCTTCTTGAGTGTTGTTGGAGCTGCACCCATCCAGGCAAGTGGAGAGTATTCCATCACACTCCTGACTTGTGCCTTGCAGATGGTGGACAGGCTTTGGGGAGTCAGGAGGTGAGTTACTCACCTCAGGATTCCTAACCTCTGACCTGCTCTTGTAGCCACGGTGTTTATATGGCTACTCCAGTTCAGTTCTGGTCAATGGTAGCCCCTAGGATGTTGATAGTGGGGGATTCAGCGATGGTAATGCCGTTGAATGTCAAGGGGAGATGATTAGATTCTCTCTTGTTGGAGATGGTCATTGCCTGGCACTTATGTGGCGCGAATGTTACTTGCCACTTATCAGCCCAAGCCTGGATATTGTCCAGGTCTTGCTGCATTTCTACATGGACTGCTTCAGTATCTGAAGAGTCACGAATGGTGCTGAACATTGTGCAATCATCGGTGAACATCCCCACTTCTGGCCTTATGATTGAAGGAAGGTCATGGATGAAGCAGCTGCAGATGGTTGGGCCTAGGACACTACCCTGAAGAACTCTTGCAGTGATGTCCTGGAGCTCAGATGATTGACCTCCAACAACCACAACCATCTTCCTTTGCGCTAGGTATGACTCCAGCCAGCAGAGGGTTTTCCCCGATTCCCATTGACCTCAGTTTTGCTAGGGCTCCTTGATGCCATACTCGGTCAAATGCTGCCTCGATGTCAAAGGCAGTCACTCTCACCTCACCTCTTGAGTTCAGCTCTTTTGTCCATGTTTGAACCAAGGCTGTAATGAGGTCAGGAGCTGAGTGGCCCTGGTTGAATCCAAACTCAACATCATTGAGCAGGTTATTGCTAAGCAAGTGCCGCTTGATGGCACTGTTGATGACACCTTCCATCACTTTACTGATGATTGAGAGTAGGCTAATGGGGCGGTAATTGGCCGGGTTGGACTTGTCCTGCTTTTAGTGTACAGGACATACCTGGGCAATTATCCACATTGCAGGGTAGATGCCAGTGTTGTAGCTGTACTGAAACAGCTTGGCTAGGGGCGCAGGTCTTCAGTACTATTGCCGGAATATTGTCAGGGCCCATAGCTTTTGCAGTATCCAGTGCCTTCATCATTTCTTGATATCACGCGGAGTGAATCGAATTGGCTGAAGTCTGGCATCTGTGATGATGGGGACTTCAGGAGGAGGCCGAGATGGATCACCAACTCGGCACTTCTGGCTGAAGATTGTTGCAAATGCTTCAGCCTTATCTTTCGCACTGATGTGCTGGGCTCCCCCATCATTGAGGATGGGGATATTTGTGGAGGCACCTCCTCCAGTTAGTTGTTTAATTGTCCACCACCATTCACGGCTGGATGTGGCAGGACTGCAGAGCTTAAATCTAATCCTTTGGTTATGGGATCGCTTAGCTCTGTCTATCGCATGCTGTTTACGCAGTTTGGCACAGATAGTCCTGTGGTGTAGCTTCACCAGGTTGACACCTCATTTTGAGGTATGCCTGGTGCTGCTCCTGGCATGCCCTCCTGCATTCTTCATTGAACCAGGGTTGGTCTCCTGGCTTGATGGTAATGGTAGAGTGGGGGGGATATGCCGGGCCATGAGGTTACAGATTGTGGTTGAGTACAATTCTGCTGCTGCTGATGGCCCACAGCGCCTGATGGATGCCCAGTTTTGCATTGCTGGATCTGTTCAAAATCTATCCCATTTAGCACGGTGGTAGTGCCACACAACACGATGGAGGGTATCCTCAATGTGAAAGCGGGACTTCGTCTCCACAAGGACTGTGCAGTGGTCACTCCTACCAATACTGTCATGGACAGATGCATCTGCGGCAGGCAGATTGGTGAGGACGAGGTCAAGTATGTTTTCCCCTCTTGTTGGTTCCCTCACCACCTGCCGCATACCCAGAATAGCAGATATGTCCTTTAGGACTCGGCCAGCTTGGTCAGTAGTGGTGCTACCGAGCCATTCTTGGTGATGGACATTGAAGCTCCCCATCCAGAGTATATTTTGTGCCCTCGCCACCCTCAGTGCTTCCTCCAAGTGGTATTCAACATGGAGGAGTACTGACTCATCAGCTGAGGGAGGGAAGTAGGTGGTAATCAGCAGGAGGTTTCCTTGTCCATGTTTGATCTGATGCCATGAGACTTCATGGGGTCCAGAGTTGATATTGTGGACTCCCAGGGCAACTCCCTCCCTACTGTATACCACTGTGCCACCACCTCTGGTGGGTCTGTCCTGCCGGTGGGACAGGACATACCCGTGGATGGTGACGGCAGTGTCTGGGACATTGTCTGTAAGGTATGATTTTGTGAGTATGACTACATCAGGCTTTTGCTTGACTAGTCTGTGGGACAGCTCTCCTAACTTTGGCACAAGCCCCCAGATGTTAGTAAGTAGGACTTTGCAGGGTTTACAGGGCTGGGTTTGTCTCTGTCATTTCCGGTGCCTCGGTCAATGCCGGGTGGTCAGTCCGGTTTCATTGCTTTCTATTGACTTTGTAGCGGTTAGATACAACTGAGTGGCTTGCTAGGCCATTTAAGAGGGCATGTGAGAGTCAACCACATTGCTGTGTTTCTGGAGTCACATGTAGGTCAGACCAGGTAAGGACAGCAGAGTTCCTTCCCTAAAGGATATTAGCGAACCAGCAGATACAAGCCTAGCTTGTCCAACCTTTCCTCATAAGACAACCCGCCCATTCCAGGTATTAGTCTTGTAAACCTCTGAACTGCTTCCAACGCATTTACATCCTTCCTTAAATAAGGAGACCAATACTGTACACAGTACTCCAGACGTGGTCTCACCAATGCCCTGTTTAGCTGAAGCATAACCTCCCTACTTTTGTATTCAATTCCTCTCACAAAAATATGATAACATTCTATTAGCTTTCCCAATTACTTGCTGTACCTGCACATAAAACCTTTTGTGATGAATGCACTAGGACACCCAGATCCCTCTTCATCTCAGAGCCCTGCAATCTCTCACCATTTAGATATGCTTCTTTTTTATTATTCCTGCCAAAATGGACAATTTCACATTTTCTCACATTATACTCTATTTGCCCACTCACTTAGTACTATCTATATCCCTTGTATCCTCTTCACAAGTTACTTTCCTACCTATCTTTGTGTCATCAGCAAATTTAGCAACCATACCTTTGGCCCCTTCATCCAAGTCATTTATATAAATTGTAAAAGGTTGAGGCTCCAGCACTGATTCCTGCTGCACACCACTCATTACGTCTTCCAACCAGAAAATGACACATTTATGCCTACTCACTGTTGCCTGTTAGTTAGCCAATCTTCTATCCATGCCAAAATGTTACTGCCTACACCATAAGCTTTTATTTTCTGCAATAACCTTTGAAGTGCATCTTATCAAATGCCTTCTGGAAATCTAAATACAGTATATCCACCAATTCCCCTTTATCCACAGCACATGTTACTACTTCAACGAACTCCAATAAATTGGTTAAACGTGATTTCTATTTCACAAAACTATGTTGACTCTGCCTGATTACCTTGAATTTTCTAAGTGCCATGCTATAACGTCTTTAATAATAGTTTCTAACATTTTCCCTCTGACAGATGTTAAGCTAACTGCCTGTAGTTTCCTGCTTTCTGTCGCCTTCTCTTTTTGACTAAAGGAGTTGCATTGGCTATTTTCCAATCTAATGGAACCTTCCCCGAATCTGGGGAATTTTGGAAAATTAAAACCAATGTATCAACTATCTCACTAGCCACTTCTTTTAAGACCCTAGGATGAAGTCCATCAGGACCCGGGGACTTGTCAGCCTGCGGCTCCAACAATTTGCTCAGTAGCACTTCCCTGGTGATTATAATTTTCTTGAGTTCCTCCCTCCATTTCATTTACTGATTTACAGTGATTTCTGGGATGTTAGTTGTATCCTGTATGGTGAAGACCAATGCAAAAATACATGTTCAATTCATCTGCCATCTCCTTATGGTCCCTTATTAATTCCCCAGCCTCACTTTCTATAGGACCAACGCTCACTTTGTTAACTCTTCTTTTTAAAATATCTATAGAAACTTTTACTGTATGTCTTTATATTTCTAGCCAGCTTTCTCTTGAACTCTAATTTTTCCTTCCTTATTAATCTTTTAGTTGTTCTTTGCTGCTTTTTATATTCTATCCAATCTTTTGACCTGCCACCCATCTTAGTGCAATGATATTCTTTTTCTTTAAGTTTGATACTATCTTTAACTTTTTTTTCGTTAACCATGGATGGCAGCTCCTCCCTTGGAATTTTTCTTTCTTGTTGGAATGTATCTACTGTGTGTATTTTGAAATATCCCCTTAAATATCTGCCATTGCATCCCTATTGACCTATCCCTTAATCTACTTTGCCAGTTCACTTTTGCTAGCTCTGCTTTCATGCCCTCATAATTGCCCTTATTTAAATTTAAAATACTAGTCTTAGAGCCACTCTTCTCTCCCTCAAACTGAATGTAAAATTCAATCACACTATGATTGATATTGCCTAGGAACACCTTCACTATGAGGTCATTCGTTAATCCTATCTCGTTGCGCAATACCATGTGCTCTTGTTTCCTGCTCTCTGGTTGGCTCCAGAACGTGCTGTTCTAAGAAATTATCTCGAAAAAATTCTATGAACTCCTCATCTAGGCCACCTTTGGTCCTATAGTGCATTTCAGGAATGGAGTTTCATTCCGCTAGGGGTGGAGGTGTCATGGTCCTGTAGTCTTTTTCCCAGAATATGTGGTTTGCCTTCAAGGCTTGCAAGGGATCAATATTGCTTTAAGAACCAGCAAGCCTCAGGAGTTATAGGAATGTGCAGTCTCGTTACCATAGAAATAGCCACTGGGAGTGAGTTTCATGCGATACATTTGTTACAATTCAGTTTTGAACTGGCTATTAGTGGAAGACAGTTTGTTCTAACAGAACAGATAGACACAGAGAGCTGTGATGAGCACACCTGAAAAAGAGCTCTCTACCATTTAAACTGAAGGAATAGGATTTTAGTCTGTTTATTATTATCTCTCAAAATTCTAAAAAAAGGTCAAGCCAAAACAGAGATCTCTGGTAATTTAAATTGAAGAAAGGGAAGTTAGACTGTGATAATCTTTTATCCCTCAAAAACTCTAAAGACAGCTTGATTCCATTGAAAGTGTTTGCAAGTCGTTAATTGTTGAAATTCACTGGAGAAGAAAAGCAACATCCTGTGAGCACTTTGAGCAACATCCTGTGAGGACTTCGAGCAACATTGGACTGTAAATTTGCAAGGACTCTAATTTTTTTCTATTTTAAATGTTGCTTATATCTTCATAGTGTTAAAGAATTTAGTTCTTCTAATTAAAGAGTTAATTTATTGATTTAAAGCCACCTGGTTTGGTTAGTCTCATTCAGGGGTTAATAGATGGTACAAGTTGGTTGGGTCTTTCTTTAATTGAGAAAGTTTTAAATGATATGTTAGCCGATCTGTGGAACGACGGGATTGAATTAACACTGCGTTGGTCCCACCACAATCAGAATTGTATATTTTGATTTGGGGCTTGGTCGGTCGTAACATATTTACTGGGGACTCGTCCGCGACTTGAATAACATATTAATTGGGGGGCTCCCTCAAGATTTGAATCACGTATTAATTGGGTTTCTGGATTTGAATCATATTTTAACTGGGGGCTCGCTCGCAGTTGAATCATATTTAATTCAATGGCTCGCGTCTGGGATCAGAATCAAACAAATTTAGCGGGCTTGCATTTGGAATCATAGTAATTACTTATCTCTGGGATAACATATTTAAATTGGGGTCTTGCATTTGGCATCAGATTAATTGCTCTCGAATCTGGGATCTTATCAATTGGAAACTCAATTGTTGGGATCTAACTCTGACACCAATTACAAAGAAATTAAAAGAACCAGGTCTCTTGTATAATAAGGTAGAATCTATACCATTGTTATGGCGTTAGTGGTTGTAGCAGAGTTTTTGGGAAAGCAGAATGTTTCCCTGAGTGACTTGATAACTTTTAACTAAGAACAAATTAAAAGAATTGGCAGCGAAATTGGGGTTGGAATTGAAATCAGGTGCCAAAAAAGCAGAGATAATTGAAATAATAGCCAAACATCTGGAATTAGTAGAAGATGATAATGATGATAATACAGATGAAGGGCAATACGAGGAACAAGAAAGGGAATATGAGACATATGAAGGTAATAGGTCTGAGATTGATGCAGTGGAATTGGCTAGGATACAGTTAGAAATGAAAAAACTGGAGCTTCAGCAGGAGTTAGAAACGAAAAAACTTGAGGCAGAAAAAGAATTAAGAAAATTTGAATTGGAGGAACGAGAGAAAGAGAGAGAGAGTAAAGGAGAAGAAAGGGAATTTAAATTGAGAGAGATGGAACTAAGACTGGGTTGTCTTAAATCCAGGGAAAATTCGGGTCAGGAAGAATCTGAATTTAGATTAGGACCCAGCGAGAAGTTGTTTAAATTTCTACAGGCACTTCCCAAGTTTGAGAAAAGGGACATAGAGGCATTTTTCATATCTTTTGAAAAAATAGCAAAACAGATTAAATGGTCGAAAGAAAGCTGGACATTGCTCATTCAGGGCAGGCTGGTAGGCAGAGCTCATGAAGCTTATGCCATGCTTTCTGAAGAGGCTTCTGCAGATTATGAGATGGCAAAAAAGGCTATTCTCTGTGTGTATGAGTTAGTCCCTGAAGCTTACCGTCAGAAGTTTAGGAATTTACGGAGATTGGCTGGGCAGACATATTTAGAATTTGAGAGGCTGAAGCAAATGAATTTTGACCGTGGATACGGGCATTAAAGATAGAAACCACATACGAGAACCTTCGAGAATTGATTCTCTTAGAAGAGTTTAAAAACTCCATTCCTTCAGTAGTGAGAACTCATAGATAACCTGAAAGTTTTGAAAGCTAGGCAAGCAGCAGAGATTGTTGATGATTTTGAGCTTGTGAATAAACCAACCTATTTTGTCCGTCATCCCCATAAACCCGAGAAGGATAGAAAGTGGGAGAGTGGAAGGAAGGCAAGTAGCCGGGGATAAGAAGGAACAGCTGGGAATGCCTCAGGATCACCTCCTCAGGTCAGAACGGAAGGTGCTGAGGGTAGAAGTGACGTTCGCAAGCCAAAGTTTTATCATTGCAACAAAACGGGTCATCTTCGATCAGAGTGCTGGAAATTGCGAGGTAAACCCATAGGACTTGTTGGGGTACGCAAAGTTATTGCAGAGGAAAAGACTCTGAGAGTCTAGCAGGCCAGGCTATAGCTTGAACGACAGCTGTGAATGTGAAACCAGAAACTAAAATTAAGGAGTGTAGAGGTTAAGAATAAAATACCTGAGAGTTATAATGATTTTTTGTTAAAGGGGAGAGTAACTCCGTATCCTGTAAGTGAGGCAGGAAAACCTATCATTATACTCAGGGATACAGGAGCGACCCAAACACTCTTGCTGGGGAAAGATATGAGGTTTGCACCAGAGAGCACCTTGAATGCTAAAGTTTTAGTTAATGGAATTAGCAGGGTGTGTATACCTGCACCTTTGTATAAAGTACGCCTAGAGAGTGACTTAATAACTGGGGTAATAACTGTAGGTGTTGTCCACAGTTTACCAGTAAAGGGAATTGATCTACTCCTAGGAAACGATTTGGCAGGATCAAGAATATCAGTTTCTCCTATGGTTACAGAGGAACCATCTGAAATTAAGGAAACGGAGCAATTACAGGAGCAAGTTCCGAGAATATTTCCTGCGTGTGTAGTTACCTGAGCAATGGCTAAACAGGACCCATTGTCGGGAGGTATAAGGGGCACCACAAATAGATAATCAGAAAACAGAGTCGGGATAAATGGGTCTTTTTCTGGTTGGCAAGATGTAACTAGTGGGGTGCCACAGGGTTTGGTCCTCGGGCCCCAACTATTTACAATCTATGTAAATGACTCGGATGCAGGGATAGAAGGTACTATAGCCAAATTTGCAGATGACACTAAAATAGGTGGGACAGTAAGTTGCAATAAAGAAATAAGAAATCTATAAATGGATATGGATAGATTAGATAAGTGGGCCAAAATTTGGCAGATGGAGTTTAACGTGGATAAATGTGAAATTATCCATTTTGGTCGGAAGAATAGAAAGGCAAATTATTAACTAAATGGAGAGAAACTTCAGAGTGCTTCGGTGCAGAGGGATCTTGGTGTCCTCGTGCATGAATCGCAGAAAACTAGTGTGCAGGTACAGCAGGTGATAAGGAAGGCAAATGGAATTTTGGCATTTATTGCTAAAGGAACAGAGTATACAAGTAGGGAAGTGTTGCTGCAACTGTACAAGGCATTGGTGAGACCGCACCTGGAGTATTGCGTACAGTTTTGATCTCCTTACTTGAGAAAGGATGTCGTTGCATTGGAGGCAATTCAGAGGAGGTTCACTAGATTGATTCCAGATATGGGGGGCTTGTCTTATGAAGAGAAATTGAGCAGTTTAGGACTTTACTCTCTGGAGTTTAGAAGAATAAGAGGCTATCTAATTGAGGTATATAAAATGATTAAGGGGATTGACAAAGTAGACATAGAGAGGATGTTTCCTCTTGTGGGGCAATCTAGAATGAGAGTTCATAGTTTTAGGATAAGGGATAGCTGATTTAAAACCGAGATGAGGAGAAATTACTTCTCTCAAAGGGTCGTGAATCTGTGGAATTCACTACCTCACAGGGCAGTGGATGCCGGGACATTGGGTAAATTTAAGGAGGAGACAGACAGTTTTTTAATTAGAAATGGGTTGAAGGGTTATGGAGAACGGACAGGAAAGTGGAATTGAGGCCAAGATGAGATCAGCCATGATCGTATTGAATGGCGGTGCAGACTCGAGGGGCTGAGATGCCTGCTCCTGCTCCTAGTTCTTATGCTCTTATAATCAGGCATCTGAAACCTTATTTGGGGATTTAGATAATCCAAATGAGATGTTTAACAGATTGTCTATCATTGCAGCACAGCAAGCTGATCCAGAGATCTACCAAATAGCACAGACAGCTCTGTCAGAGGCTGAGGTGAAAGGAGTTCCGGAAAGCTATTATATGGCAAACGGGGTTTTGAGGAGGAATTGGAGACCGCCTCAAAGACCAGCCAACGAAGACTGGACAGTTGTTGAACAGATAATGGTACCACCTAAATATCGTCAAGGATTATTAAGGTTAGCGCATGACATTCCCTTTTCAGGACATAGGGGAATTCGGAAGACCAAATCACACATAAGCAAACATTATTACTAGCCAGGTCTTACAAAATATGTGAGACAATTTTGAAGGGCATGCCACACCTGTCAAATGGTGGGAAAAACGACAACCGACCATAAAACCAGGGGATGAGGTATTAGTGTTGTTATCGTCACAGGGAGAACCAGTGAAAACACGGTTCAGTGGCCCATATAGAGTGATCAAAAGAGTGGGTAAGGTAGATTACTTGATTGACACCCCTGATCGCCAGATGAAGAACGGGTTGTGTCACATTAATTTGCTCAAACCTTATTATCGCAGGGAGGATATAAGCCAGTACAGGTATGTCAGGTAATCAGGACTGTAGAGAAGGAAAAGGATAGTGAGGATGAGGCAGAAGTAGGCCTAGGAAATTCTCAGATTGAACCTCCAACTATCCCATTAGTGAATGCAGAATGGCTAGGAAAATTAAACAATGGGCTTTTACACTTTGAGGCAAAAGAGTGTGAAGTCCTAACCAGGGTTTTCACAATGTTTCAAAAAGTTTGTAGGGATAAGCCAGGATGTACAACCTTAGCCACACATGATGTGGGTACAGGGGGAGCCATTCCTTTAAAACGACATCCTTGTTGCTTAGGTCCAGACAGGCAGGCCCAAGTGGAAGCAGAGGTATAATGCATGCTGAAGGGCAGCTTACATGAACCTAGTCAGGACAGCTTGAATTCGCAGATGGTCTTGATGACTAAACCTGGTGGGTCAGCTCAAACTTGCATAGACTCTAGAAAGGTCACTGTGGTAAAGAAGGTAGACTCCTAACCAAATTCTTATTTAAAGGACTGTATGGACAGAGTGGGCAACACAATGTGTCTTAAAGAGACAGATTGTTGGAGGGATACTGTCAAATTCCTTTGACACCCCAGGGTAAGAAAAAATTAGCTTCTGTTACACCGGACAGGGTTTTCCAGTGTCAAGTGATGCCACGTAGGTTAAGGGGTACTCGGGAAACTTCTCAGAGAATAGTGAACCCAGTAGTGGTCAGTGCTCCTAGCTGTGCAGCTCACCTGGCTGAGGTGATGAACAATAGGGAAACTTGGAAGGAAAACACAAAACAATTGGAAGATGCTTGGAAATTTAAAATTGGTTAATTGGAACAACCTTTTGAAAATTTAAAGCTGAAATGTTCTGGTGGAACTTGTTGCTGAAGTCTAAACATTTTTTTTTTGGAAATATGTATATCTGAAAATGCGTGGAAAAAAATGTGTTAGCGCTTATTTTCAATTTGCATTTTTTTTACCCATTGTAATGAAATGCATTTCAGGAATGGAGTTTCATTCCGCTAGGGGTGGAGGTGTCATGGTCCTGTAGTCTTTTTTCGGAATACATGGTTTTCCTTCAAGGCTTGCAAGGGATCAGTATTGCTTTAAGAAACAGCAAGTCTCAGGAGTTATAGGAAGATGCATTTTCATTGCCTTAGACACAGCCATTTGGCGACTGCGATTCAAAGGGTGCATTCTCGTTACCACAGAAACATCCACTGGGAGTGAGTTTCATGCGATACATTTGTTACAATTCAGTTTTGAACTGGCTATTAGTGGAAGACAGTTTGTTCTAACAGACAGACAGACACAGAGAGCTGTGATGAGCACACCTGAAAAAGAGCTCTCTACCATTTAAACTGAAGGAATAGGATTTTAGTCCGTTTATTATTATCTCTCAAAATTCTAAAAAAAAGGTCAAGCCAAAACAGAGATCTCTGGTAATTTAAATTGAAGAAAGGGAAGTTAGACTGTGACAATCGTTTATTCCTCAAAAACTCTAAAGACAGCTTGATTCCATTGAAAGTGTTTGCAAGTCGTTAATTGTTGAAATTTGCTGGAGAAGGAAAGCAACATCCTGTGAGGACTTCGAGCAACATTGGACTGTAAATTTGCAAGGACTCTAATTTTTTCTATTTTAATTGTTGTTTATATCTTCATAGTGTTTAAGAATTTAGTTCTTCTAATTAGAGTTAATTTATTGATTTAAAGACACCTGGTTTGCTTAGCCTCATTCAGGGGTTAATAGATGGTACAGGTTGGTTGGGTCTTTCTTTAATTGAGAAAGTTTTAAATGATATGTTAGCCGATCTGTGGAACAACGGGATTGAATTAACAGTGCATTGGTCCCACCACAATCAGAATTGTATATTTTGATTGGGGGCTTTAATTGGAGCGGTCGGTCGTAACAAATACCATGCGTTGTCGTATCCTGCTCTCTGGTTGGCTCCAGAACATGCTGTTCTAAGAAATTATCCCTAAAACATTCTATGAACTCCTCATTTAGGCCACCTTTGCCCATCTGATTTTTCCAGCCTCCGTGTAGATTAAAATCCCCCAGGATTATCGCCGTACCTTTCTGACAAGCACCCATTATTTCTTCCTTTATAACCTGTCCTATAGTGTAGTTACTGTTAGGGGGCCTGTATACCACTCCCACAATTGATTTCTTGCCTTTATCATTTCTCTTCTCGACCCAAACCGCTTCTACATCCTGGTCTCCTGAACATAGGTCATACCTCTCTATTGTGCTAATGCAATCATTAACGAACAGAGCCACCCCTCCACCTTTTCCTAGCTTCCTGTCCTTCCTAAATGTCATGTAGCCTTCAATATTCAGGTCCCAATCTATGTCATCCTGTAGCCATATCTCTGTAATGGCTATCAGATCGTACTTATTTATTTCTATTTGCGCTCTCAGTTCATTTGTTTTGTTTTGAATGCAACTTGTATTCAGATACAGAGCCTTTAGTTTTGTCCTTTTATTATTTCTGTAATCTCCAGCCTTATCTGCTGATTTACTCTTAGATTTGTAATCACTGTCCCTTCCTGTCACAGTTTGTTTATCTTTTCCCATATTAATACCTTTCTCTCTTGCCTTGTCTCTACTCATTGATTCACTATATATTCCCAAATTTGATCTCTTGCCCCCCACTATTTAGTTTAAAACCCCCTCTACTTCCCTAGTTATGCGACTCACTAGAATACGGGTCCCAGCATGGTTCAGGTGTAGACCATCCCAACAGTACAGCCCCCACCTTTCCCAGTACTGGTACCAGTGCCCCATGAACCGGAACTCACTTCTACCACACCAGTCTTTGAGTCATGTATTAATTTCACTAATCTTATTTGCCCTACTCCAATATGCACATGGCTCAGGTAATAATCCAGAGATTATTACCTTTGAGGTTCTGGTTCTTAATTTGGTGCCTAGCTCCTCATACTGACTATGCAGAATCTCTTTCCTTGTTCTGCCTCTGTTGTTGTTACCTACATGGACCACGTCGACTGGATCCTCCCCCTCCCACTGTAAGTTCCTCTCCAGGAAATTTGTTGTCCTTACCTGGTCTGGCCTACATGTGACTCCAGACTCACAGCAATGTGGTTGACTCTTAATTGCCCTCTGAAATGGCAGAGCAAGCCACTCAGTTGTCAAGGGCAATTAGGGATGTGCAATAAATGTTGGCGTTGCCAGCAACGCCCTGGTCCCATGAAAAGAATTTAAAACAGAAACAATGGTTAAGGCTCCAATTAGGGGTGATTTTGCAGCCTTGTCAGAATTTTGCTGCCAGTGGATCACCGCATGCGGAGGCCACCTGCTCAATGGAGGGAGCTTCCCTGCGGCAGACCCGGGGGCCATTGGAACCAGTGGCTCTATGCCCCTATGATGAGGACATGTGCAGGAAAGGCCACACCCATGGCCCAACCGATTTCTCCAGAGGGGTTCCCCCTCTGCTCCAAGAGGCCTAATGACTTTGGCGCTCATAATTTTTGATTTGGATCCAAGCCTCCGAGGAAACCTCTATGTTGAGGCGCTCTCACAGTCCCCGACTTCCCTCAGCAGTACCCACCTCTTCCCATGGGGCTGCTGAAGCTCCAGAGCTGCTGTCCTTAATATGGCACGTGCAGTGTTGGCCAATTAGGAAGCCGCCTCCCGGAAGATTGTGTTGCCGATATTGCTGCTGGCACGTGCACGCTCATTTGGTCCAGACGGTAGGATTCTGAAGCCCACAAGAAAATTCAGCCCTTTTAAAGTCCACCATCACTCACGGAGCTTGCCTTCAGCTCACTCTAAATGGTGAACAGAACCCAGTCTAATTCCAGTTTAAGCAAAGGGAATTCAAGCCGAGTGCCAGTTAAGTCTCTTATAATAGTTAAATAAAGCTGAGCTTCCTTTTCAGACCACATTGAACCAGTTTAAGAGGTCTGCAGAAAAATCATGTCTGGTACTAAAATCGTGCATCTGATCAACATCTTCCATATCCTAGAAATTGGGTCACCAGCCTTAATGACTGAATTATCTACTGTACCACTTCTCTACAAAATTTAAATGTCAGTTTTGTTAATTCCTAGGAATTACATTAAATTAAAAATAAGTAGATTTTGACTAGGTGCAGTGTGTAAATTGAAAAGTGACTTTCAGTTCACATGACTTTTTAAAAAATGGTACTAGGTTTGATGTTTTCAGTTTAGATATGCAGTAATATATTAAAAGGTAATTATCTGCACAAAATCAGTCATACAGTCATTTTTAACAGGCAATGGGCACTGAGAGCACATATTCTAATCTTCTTGATTGTATAAATTGATATTTAATTCTGCGCCAGATTGCTTTATGGGACTAAAGAAGGCTGGAGTCTGTCGAAGAAGCATTGATTCACTATAGTGGCCCTAATTACTTAAGGATGATCTGGAGAATATTGCAAACAAGAAAAAGACAATATAATTTAAAATCTGACTAAATTTGATCTAAATTTAATCCCTTCTTGTTTCCATTGGCTCATTCAAATAAAGCAGATGTCAGTCCAAATGGTACCCTTTTCTTATTAGACATGTCTATATTTTGATCTGATTCATTCCCATTTCTGATGAAAGGTCATAGACCTAAAACATTAACTCTGTTTCTCTCTCCACAAATGCTGCCAGACCTGCTGAGTATTTACAGCATTTTCTGTTTTTATGTCTGTAGCACATGCTCCTTTTGACAAAAGATTAAACTATTACAGAAACATTACATTGACAAGCATTCCTTTAACTTATGTACATAGTACTGGAACATTTCATAGGCCAACTGGCAACTCTCATTGCTTTGACTATGAGAGTTATTTAAAGATGCTGGGGATTTAGAACTGTTGTTAAGTATGAATAAAATTATCTTTAGACTATTATTCTCTTTGGTCATTTTGTGTGATGGTTTATTTTTGCGGCAGACTTCTTTCAACATCAATTTTCCAGGACCACATGGATTGTGATTATGGAAAGTAAAACCATATTGACTACCCCTAGTCATAAGGCTAGATCTTCAGGTTTTTGTTTTAAAAAAAAACACAAGTGTTGTGATTTATCTCTCTTAAGTGGCAATAATTTCATACAAATCACTAACAAGCTCCAAAATAAAGGTCACAACTTTTATTACATCTCCAGTTCCAACAAACTAAAATTTGGGGTGAGAAAAGTTTTCATAATTACCTTTAAATGTGTTTTTATTGTTTACAGTAGAGGATTTATAATTTTTTTGATAAAACAATATAATTCCTATCTTTACCAATTGATACACAACAGCTCCCCTCTAAGACTACAATCCAAATCGCAGGCCACAAAAAGTTCAAAATATGTATTAGCTTACAAACAATTTCTCCATTGTAAACAAACTCTGGTCTATTTTCTATTCATGCACCCTATACAGTTTAATGTGAATGATTTTTGACTAAGTGTTCAGATCCTTTATCTTTAATGAATGTTTTTTATAATTCAAATACATTTGGTGAATAACATATAAAGCTTGAAAGCATGTGCATTTCTTTCCATTTAAACTTTGGTATTACAGCAAAAACATACTGAATTCCCAAACAATTGTCAGCAACAAATACACTGCAGTACTGAAACAGGACTTATAAATCTAGGAGGAAAAGCTTTGCTTTATAGTTATAGCAATAGAATTTAAGAACTGTCTTCCCCATCTTTCTCATTTCCTGAAGCTATTAATTCCCTGTCATAGGTGCCAGCTGTTCTCCAGTACCTTGCTCAAGAAGCCATTATCCATGCATGAGCCTATATAGTATCAGAAAGTCAATTGATCACCGATAGTCACAGCTGAATCTGATTTTCCCTTCACTGATGTGTACATCCACACACCCTTTCAGCAGGAGTCACGAGATAACAATCGGGAGTCAAACTTTGGCTTATCTTTCTCCTCTCTAATTCAAAGACATTGAACCCAATAGTAGCAACTCTATTGGTGCTTAACTAACTCAGTATGGACTAAGAATTAAACCTAGTACCTAAATCTTTTTATTAAACTTCACAATTTCTAAAATCATGGAGGATTTAAAAAGTGTTCATAGAATAATTCTTCTGGTTGGGAGTCAGTGATAAGGGATCATGAATTTAAAATTGCCACGATGGGAGTAAGGAAGGGAGAAATTTGTTGGTCTATGCAATATCTTGCACTGGGTAGGCATGGCAGAGGCCATTGCATTTTCTAAGGGAAAACTTGGCAGGTGATGGGTTCCACCTGGGAAAATATCACATTGAAAATGCTAATTGAAATGATGGCAATGTATATGGGAAGATCAGAATGGAAGAGTGACAATAGGTTGTGGGGGTTGGCAGAAGGAAAAACAAAGTGCAAGATCTTGGAATGTCTCAGCTGTGACAGCTGCTTGACTGATGCCATGGCTTCATTTTATTTATTTTATAACCAGATTTTTTTAAATGTTTAAATTAGGCCACAAATGTGAAATTGAGTTAATGATGTCTATAACCTATAATTTGCCATAGATGTAGAAAAGATTTCAGACAAATCACATTCACTCCTACCAATCCTACAAACATCCAGTTCCTTGATGTGAACTGCACCTTTCAAAGGTGTGATCAACAACATATATTTATATATCACCTTTAACATAATAAAACATCCCAAGGTACTTCACAGGAGCATTATAAAACAAAATTTGACACCAAGCCACAAAAGGATATATGAGGTCAGATGACCAAAAGCTTGGTCAAAGGGATAGGTTTTAAGGAGTGTCTTAAAGGAGGAAAGCAAGGCAGAGAGGTGTAGGAAGGGTATTCCAGAGTTTGGGGCCTAGGCAACTGAGGGTGCAGCAATTAAAATTGGGAATGCTGAAGTGGCCAGAATTCGAGGAGCGCAGATATCCCGGGGGTTGTGAGGCCAGAGGAGATTACAGAGAACGGGAGAGAGAGGGGTTAAACAAGAACAGGAAAGGAATTTTAAAAAAAGCCTTGAAAGATGTAACTTTCAAGCTTTGAGCTCCTGATTATTGTAGGGATAGCCTAATTAGAACCCAGAATTACCTGTACCATTACCTTTACAGTGTTATCAGGCTGGGTAGCACAAAAAGCAATAATTTACTATTTCCCAACACTCCCTTCCACTGCGTCAATGGACACAGACCCACAATGTTTTTTGTAATTGTGGAAAGGCTGCCTTTCAGGGATTCCAGTTTATCTCCTCCAACACACACACATGCGTTTCTTTCTCTCCATCTCCAGGAATAGAGATCAAATCCACTATACACTTGCCCCGTAGTGGCATTCTTCAGATCGAGCATGCTTTGTCTAATGTGTACGCCATTTCTGAAGAGCACCTAAGGGTCATCATAGATATGTTTTTTTAAAAATTACTCGCCGAGTGAATAATCGAAGAATTAACAGAAAAAGAATTCAGAAACAGAGTTTGCAACTTATATAAAGTAGATGACTACATAAAGTTGACAAACATACCCATTTTCGGTCTATCCAAGAAAGAATTGATACCAGTCTAAGTTCCTGATGAGTTACAGCACCAAATGGTCTAGTCCTAAAATAGCGGATTATTTGAAAACTCAGTCGGTCTAATTAGCATTTGATATATTACCCTCGCACCCCTCACCTTCCCTCTTCAAAATAAAACTTGTAACAACATTGGGCTGAAAGCCATTAGGCTGGCATCGAAAGAACATATTTCGCCAAGAGACAGCTAGTCGAAGAATCTTATTACCCTGAATATTGATTTGGCTCAGCCTCTGACTGGGCTACAGGACACATGATGAAATGGGGGAAAGGCTTTCTATTGTAGTGTATCAGGCTGTGGTAACAATAAAAAGATACAGCAACTTTAGTAACCTTTCAAGATATCATTCCTGCTTCGTAAAAAGTAGCAACTTGGCACTAATACTTGAGCTGAACAACATTCCAATACTGTGCATATTTGGCTCATCGCTTCTATCCAATCAGCAAATTCCTTTAATCGTATCTTTATGGTAAATCTGGGATTTCCCCGCCCTTTTCCTCAGCCAACCCATGGCAAACGTTGTGCAAAGCCGTTCGCTGAACGGATCATGAGCACGTCAATCATTGCCAGCAAGGTAGTTTGATAGCAGTGGCACCAAGACACACACGAAATCACGCCTACTTGCTGGGAGCTGATTGGTCAGGTTCCAATAATAAACGCGCCTTTTTTTGGAGGAGGGAGGAGGCGACGTCGGATGCGGTGGCGGCGTTTCTCCATTGGTCAAGAGGGACGTCAATCGGAGTGACGCATATATGGGTGAGACGGTGAATGGTCAAAGGGGGTATCAATCAAAGCCACCACCCCCCCTTCCTCTGCTTAGGAGGCGGCCCCTCGCGAGCGAGGCGACCTGTCGTTTTTTTTAAATCCTCCTCGGCCGGGGGGAGGGGGAAGGAAACAAAAACAACTCAACGCCATTTTGGACTTAGGCCTACTTCGCTAATTATGAATTCCGGGAGACTTCGAGTATACCATTCCCGTCAAAGCAGCTGAGGATTTGCACCGTAGTTCTTCTCCCACTTTCCCCTTTTATGTGAATGACGGTTGTTTTTGTTTGTAAAATTATCTTTTGACGACGTTTTCGATTCTAGCTATTTCTCTATTTTGTCAAACAGAAACAAATTGACAACCGAAGTCTCGTGTGCTTAAATTCCCCATATTTTTGAATGAAGTTGCCCACTGAAGAGGGGAGAAAAATTGCTTTAAGGTGGATCGCTGCCAGCAGCAAGTCAGTAGACGTGGTGGAGTCGTAAAGAGATTTTTTTTCCCTCTTCAGTAGCGAAACAACGATCGTTTTGTTCTAATCTATTTTCTTAAACATATCCACAAAAACTTATCATGGGAGCTGGTACCAAGCTTGCATTTGCTGTTTTTCTGATTTCGTGCTCTTCAGGTAGGTAGTTTTTTTTTTTGTTTGGGTTTTGACTGGGGTCTGTCCCCCAGAAATGTCATTATTTTTAATTCAATCTTTCATGCACATAAATCTTGCATTTCGTTGTTGTTTGTACATGTAGATATCCAATATTGCCAAAAAAGATCCTCGTATTTCGGTACAAATTCAGCCAGTTTGTGGCGTACATGTGCGAGTTTTTGTAGTGTGGTATTAGTGTGTTTTTAATGTATCCACTCGCTCAAGGTGACTGATCGGTACAAAGGCAAACTTAACTGAATACGCAGACAAACGGCTGAGGATTGACTTTGGTTTCAGCTCTGAGCATAGCTAATTTTAAACCATAAACCAAGTTGATAGTGGATGCGTATACACATTTTTTTTTCATTTGAGATTTGTACAACTTACCAAATGAAATGTTGGAAAACATTATTGGGAATAGGTGTTCCATTGTAAAGTGGAAAGTCACATTTTATGTGTCCACGATTTTAGTCGTGTTTTTTTTAAAGCAAGTATTTATTAATAGGAATAATTCTGTAGTTAATTTAAGCTATCAACATCTCTTAATGTTCAGCCAATTGCGTTCACTTTAAGGCCTCCCCACCCGTAACAATTTTATTGTGAAAAGTTTTTATTTTTTCCCTTAATCCTTCTCCTCTTCCCTCCCCCCCCCCCCCCATCCCATGAGTGCAACAATTTTATGGATATTGTTGTAAAAGATGACATATGAAGTATGCAAAGCTTCTAGGTTTTCTCCCATTAAATTAAACTTTATGAAACAAGTTAAATTTTAATTGGGAGTTGTTTCTGTCAAGTAAAAGATGATTTAGACATACGGTTAAATGTATATCCATTACTGAAAAGACCACAGTTAATTTGAAGTGCTTATGTACTCTGTTTTTAAAGCATGCTTTTCATGATCGGTCTCGCAACCAGTCCGAAGTATTTTGGCCTTTTTTCACTTTAGTGGCTCACATATTTTGCAATCTAGAAAATATTGCTATGCTCTTTGAGTTTTAACACTTGTGGAACAGCCACCATGAACGAACTGTTACAAAGCAAACGCATCTTAAAAGGCTATTGTTGGAACTTTTGTACAGGTTGACAGGGTGTATAGCTCGACTGTTATCAGTATGTTCTATGTGGATGTTAAATGTAAGAAAATTGAGTCGATGTCGTGAAAATCCGTGACACGTAGCTGGTTTATGTTTCTCATGTTCTTTGTAATCTGAGTGTTTACTTCACTCGTAATCATTAGATAATTTAATCACTATTTTAGAAGTTTTAAATGCTTAATGGTAGTAAACTGGCAGTTTCTTCACACATTCCTGTTGCTCGCTTTATATATCTTTTGTAGATTATGATTAAAGTCTCTACAGCGGTTAGGAATAGGTCGACGTTTTGTGGAAATTTTTCCCAAAACATTTCAAGAGTATGGGCAAAGCTGATTGTCGAGCGAGACAGTACAGAATTCCCAATGGATGTAATTTGCTTTCAGTTGTAACATTATAAAACATTTCGACGCATTTAATCTTGATGTCTAAAAATGCTATAATTTGTGGAAAATGGTTGTTTCCATACTTGCGCAGGGAATGGTAGGCTTGTATACAATTACGAATGTAAAAATCGGTACAAAATAATGTGGTCAAAAAGATTTGGTAATTTGGCTTTGCCACCAATTCTAGTAACTAGTTTTATTTGTTTATAAAAGTAACCATACTGTTTCGGCACGTCGGCTTACGCCCAATTATTGAGCATAAAGATTAATTTCTGATGGAATTTATATTTTCTGCAGCATTTTAATTACTTAAAAAAATCGGACAGTAGTTGTAACTTGTTTTTTGTACGAGGCGACGTGCGGAAACGTTGTTTTGGTTGATTTATGTTTTGAGTGGACCCTTTTGTAGTATAGTGTGGGAAACGTGAACAGCCAATTGGACTTGCTAAATGCACATAGCTTTTCACTCAGTAAAAAAGTGCAGTAGGCCACAATTTGTTTCCCCTGGGTTTAGCCTGAAAATGTGAAACAAGATACAACGCATAAATAACAATGAAGTTTAATTTACGAAAAGGAACATTTTTAAGGAAAGTAATTTAGAGGCTGTTTTAATTGTTTCTGCTTATTGCAGTACTTAATTTACGGCATTTAAAGTGGTTAATATTGATAACTTGATATTGCTGTAAACCTGATTTTTAGCCAGCAGTTCAAATTTAACATGCATGATTTCGATTTCATTTTCTCCAGGAATTTTAATACCAGAAAATTCAGTTTTTAGTCCTTAATGACAATATATCTAGTTAGCAGTTGGACATTTAAGGCTATTTTACTCCATTAGCTTGAGTTCTGCATTCTTTTGCATTGCATATGGACAGTTTTTCAAGTCACCAATTGTAATATATTTTCTCAATTTTATGACTCTAGTATTTAATGAATGTGAGCGTTGTAACTTGATTTATTTTGGTCATGAAGAAACTGATCAGATTTTAAGATATTGTAATGTGTCCATACAGACTTCCAGAAGTGTAAATGGATGACTTAATTTACTGAAATAGGACTTTACCAAATGCATCATGCATAACTTTGTGATGTCATCCTCTATATTAAAATTATTGACCTATTTCATGTCACAGGATTTAGCATTGTATTGTTGAAATGGTGTCATAAGTCTGCCCCTTTTACATAGTAAAAGACATGTGACTGCACACTTCTGTGTGGTTGGCATGTGTTTGTTACAGTTCAAGCTGTAGTACTGTATCACCATTGTGTTAGTGACTGCTGTTTAGTTTCTTAATCTTTTAAAATAAACTTCTAGTTATGCACTGTAACTTTATATTTATAACTGAAGTGAGATTTGTGTGTAGGAGGGAGAGAAATCAGAGAGATAACTACAGAAAATGTGTAATTTACATTATCCTAACTGATCTGAAAATATCTTTAGTACAGGATAGACCTTGTTTATCACTATCAAAAGTTGTGTTTTGTGACTAATTCCATTACGTGTATTTGATTAGCTGTTCACCTTTAGGGACAGCTATGGTTGTATATTAAATACATCAAGACTACAGTTTAAAACTTTGAAGGAAAATGCAGCAGATTGAGACTGGTACTGTGGGTTAGATTATTGCCCTTTTAACCCTTGAGTTTGAATTCAGAACCATCTCAGGATTAGAAATTTATCTTTTCCTGATGGTTTTAGGAGTCTAAAGTGGTATGAGTATTCCAACTGAGTTCATTGTGAATACAATCCAAAATGCAAAAAAAAACTTTATTCTGTTACTATTAAGGAGTTTTAAACTGGAGCCAGAACTGCTGGTGTAGGAAGTGGAAATATTGTACTGCACTGATAACTCTAACTTCCACAATGGCTTACCCTTGCAAATCTTTTCAAATTCAAAGTGTAAAATTAAATGTTTTTGAAAAGTACTATTGTCAAACCTCCAATCACTGGAGTATTGCAATGGTCATAATAGTACAACATCTTGAACTGTGATAGAAACATATACCAATCCTACTGAACAGTTCTGCCACTTTATTGGAAGGAGGAACGTTAATGCTGAGCTAAAGGGTTAAGGTGCATTAGTATAGTGAAATGGAAGCTTTAATCTTTAGTTGACTGGGAATAATTGATGGCCCAAGGGTGTGCATGTGTGTCCACAAAATACTTACTGTTCAAAACATTTTTTCCTCCTAAGTTTAGGGTAATGCATTGCTAAACTTGAGAAATTTACCTGGGCATGTAGATTCTAAATTTCATTTGCTTTAATTTAACTTTCCTATATTTTGCCCACTACCTAAATGTGTCCCTAATTTAAAAATGTTCCACAGATGACCATTTCAAATATCATTGTATTCATCTTACTCATTTTTCTTCAAAATGACTTAGACTTTAATTCTTGCTGTCCTTCATTCTGTACTCCATTCTCCCACCCTTTCCCCAAACCATGCACAGCATACAATTAAAATGTTCTACTTGGAGGCTCGTGTGTGGTATGGATATAACTTTTGAAGTTAGAAGTAAAAAAAAGTGTCCAGAACATTCATGTGATATTAATATGGAATTTTAAAAGTGAATACTCACGACTTCAGTAAGGAATTTGGTGCTGATAAACAGGACAGCATATGAGTATGTATGCAGCAGTGACTATACTCAAACTATTTCATTTGCCGTAAAGTGTTTTGGGATGGCTTGAGGTGCAAGGCACTATATAAATGCAAGTCTTTCCAACTTCACTTTGCAATTTAGGCCATTTAGAACTGAGATAAGGAGGGATTTCTTCAGTCCGGGTGATGAATCTTTGGAATTCTCTATCCCAGAGGGCCGTGGAGGCTCAGTCATTGCTTGTGTTGAAGACATAAATCAATAGATTTCTAGATATTAAAGGCAACAGGGGATATAGGGATAGTGTGGGGGGAAAATGGTGTTGAGGTAGATGATCAGCCATGATCTAGTTGAATGGCGGAGCAGGCTGGAGGGGCCGAATGGCCTACTCCAATTTCCTATGTTTCTATTGTCATAGAATCAAATACAGTAATAGATTCTGGAGTAAATTTCACAAGAAATAATTCCCATGAGATATTCCCTTAAAATAAAATGTTGCACCTATCACTATTGATACTGTCTAAGTAATATTTTTGTGCAACTTTCCCGGATAACAAACTTTCAGCATTGGGATTTTATACCTCAACAGTAATTAAGATTAAATAACTCACTAAAGTAAATTGCATTTTTTTTTCCATGTTGTTGAATTCTGTGGCGATCCTATTTCTCACAAGCGTGGGTGAGTGAGCAGTAATGCATGGTAAAAGTGACATGAACAATGTCAAATCATGCTGTTCATTTTAGCACAGTGGATGTATAGTGGGCTACTATAAAATAGTGATCCTAATAAATCAATTCATCTAACTAGGCAAGTAGCTAGCAATTTCTTACTATAGAAAATAGCTGTCAATGTTAAAATACTGAGCTCTGTTTTTGGATTCTTTATTTGTAGTCAAAGTATACTTCAATAAAATATGTCTGACATTGTTGTGCATCGAGTTGAATCTAATTAATTACAAACCTGTACTAACAAACTCATTTAGTGAAGACTATGGGGAATCTGGTACTACATAAATAGAACAATTTAAACAAATCAGTTTGAAATGTTCTAAACATTTGCTTTGCTACTGTTCATCTATAGTTGACTGATCCTGTGGCATCTGCAAATTTCTGCTTTATTCGTTGATACAAGAACAGAAGTTTAATCTTAATTTTTATTTAAATTCTTCGATGTGTGCACAAATGTGTACATTTACATTAACTTAAAGCAAGTGCTATCATAACATCAGTAGTGATAATTTGTGGCAGTTGTCAAATACCAAGTGTGCCATCATTGGTTGTTTTTCTTCCCTAGCATGCTGAAATATGTCTATTTCTAGAATAAAGCCACACAGGATATGTTGGCAAGTATGACCAATGTTGTTGCCAGGAAGGTTTACTTTAGAGCAAATAATTGCATACGGTGGTACAGGCATATCACTTGTGTTGTAAAAGCTTTGACCCATTTCACAATTTTTGAATAAATTTAAAAGAACTCCTATACCATATCATTTGGGAAATTAATCAACCATCACTAAATCTACTATTCTCATTTGTCTTTCTCTTTTGTCTGCTGCATAGTATCTTCAGGCAGAACATAATATTTTCTCCACATTTTACATCTCTCAGACTACTGTACTGCCAGAAGTCTCATTTTACTCTTACTGAACTATTCTTCCTTCTTTTGGGCCTCCTTATCTCGAGAGACAATGGATACACGCCTGGAGGTGGTCAGTAGTTTGTGAAGCAGCGTCTGGAGTGGCTATAAAGGCCAATTCTAGAGTGACAGGCTCTTCCACAGGTGCTGCAGAGAAATTTGTTTGTCGGGGCTGTTGCACAGTTGGCTCTCCCCTTGCGCCTCTGTCTTTTTTCCTGCCAACTACTAAGTCTCTTCGACTCGCCACATTTTAGCCCTGACTTTATGGCTGCCCGCCAGCTCTGGCGAACGCTGGCAACTGACTCCCACGACTTGTGATCAATGTCACAGGATTTCATGTCGCGTTTGCAGACGTCTTTATAGTGGGGACATGGACGGCCGGTGGGTCTGATGACAGTGACGAGCTCGCTGTACAATGTGTCTTTGGGGATCCTGCCATCTTCCATGTGGCTCACATGGCCAAGCCATCTCAAGCACCGCTGACTCAGTAGTGTGTACAAGCTGGGGATGTTGGCCGCTTCGAGGACTTCTGTGTTGGAGATACGGTCCTGCCACCTGATGCCAAGTATTCTCCGGAGGCAGCGAAGATGGAATGAATTGAGACGTCGTTCTGGCTGACATACGTTGTCCAGGCCTCGCTGCCATAGAGCAAGGTACTGAGGACACAGGCCTGATACGGAACACAAGTCCGAGTGTGTCAGTGCGCCATTTTCCCACACTCTCTTGGCCAGTCTGGACATAACAGTGGAAGCCTTACCCATGCGCTTGTTGATTTCTGCATCGAGAGACAGGTTACTGGTGATAGTTGAGCCTAGGTAGGTGAACTCTTGAACCACTTCCAGAGCGTGGTCACCAATATTGATGGATGGAGCATTTCTGACGTCCTGCCCCCTGATATTCGTTTTCTTGAGGCTGATGGTCAGGCCAAATTCATTGCAGGCAGCCGCAAACCTGTCGATGAGACTCTGCAGGCACTCTTCAGTGTGAGATGTTAAAGCAGCATCGTCAGCAAAGAGGAGTTCCCTGATGAGGACTTTCCGTACTTTGGACTTCGCTCTTAGACGGGCAAGGTTGAACAACCTGCCCCCTGATCTTGTGTGGAGGAAAATTCCTTCTTCAGAGGATTTGAACGCATGTGAAAGCAGCAGGGAGAAGAAAATCCCAAAAAGTGTGGGTGCGAGAACACAGCCCTGTTTCACACCACTCAGGATAGGAAAGGGGTCTGATGAGGAGCCACCATGTTGAATTGTGCCTTTCATATTGTCATGGAATGAGGTGATGATACTTAGTAGCTTTGGTGGACATCCAATCTTTTCTAGTAGTCTGAAAAGACCACGTCTACTAACGAGGTCAAAGGCTTTGGTGAGATCAATGAAAGCAATGTAAAGGGGCATCTGTTGTTCACGGCATTGCTCACTGTATCTGACGAAGGGAGAACAGCATGTCAACGGTCGATCTCTCTGCACGAAAGCCACACTGTGCCTCAGGGTAGACGCGCTCGGCCAGCTTCTGGAGCCTGTTCAGAGCGACTGAACTACAGCGATGCTCAATCCCACTTTATTCGCCTCTTGTCTCTTTGCAGAACCAAGTATCCTTTTCTGACTAGTGGAAAGCACACCATAACTATAAACTTTGTGTACATACGGCACTTTGTTGAACATCTATAAACTGGAATAGGATTCTAACTTCACTGATAGCTGTTGTGTCACTGTGGGTGGCAGCTAGTTAAAGGACAGTCACACCCAAGTGTGGGGTGGGGAGGGAGAACATTTTGGGCAGATTAAAATTAATGCATTGTTGGAGGAGATCAAGAGCGTGGGAAAGAATTCTGTGGATTCACTATTCTCAAAGATCCCCTAAACCAATGCCTCTTCCCCCCACACCTCTTGCCCCCCTGCCCACCCATTTATAGTTGGAATCACAATGACTGCAGGAGACACATGAAAAATGTTCTACTTTTGGCATCCACTGTCACAGCATTGAGCAGTCCCAGTTCATCGTGGACCATGGGAATTTTATTTTTTAACTGCTTATTCTTAGTAAGTGAGACTACCAATTTGTGTTAAACAATGTGGGTCTATTTTACAAATGCAAATTAGAGTTGAGTCTACCAATTTGAATACACATAGTAAACTACTGAGAAGCATAGAAAACTTACAGCACAGTAGTAGGTTATTAGCCCATCGTGTTTGTGCCAGCCAGAAAAGAACAATCCAGCTGAATTCCACTTGCCAGCTCTTGATCTGTAGCCCATTAAGTTACAGCAGTTCAAGTGCATATCGAAATATAGGGAAGTACAGAGGGACCTTGGATGCACTTTTTAAAAAAATGTATTCGTTCTTCGGGTGTGAGCATCACTGGCAAGGCCAGCATTTATTGCCCATCCCTGATTGCCCTTGAGAAGGTGGTGAGCTGCTGCCTTGAACCACTGCAGTCCATGTGATGTAGGTGCACCCACAGTACTGTTGGGGAGGGTGTTCCAGTTTTATGAACCAGTGATGCTAAAAGAATGATAATTTAGTTCTAAGTCAGAATGGTGAGTTACTTGGAGGAGAAATTAGTAGGCTATGGTGTTCGCGTGTGTCTGCTGCCCTTGTCTTTCTAGATGGTAGAAGACGCAGGTTTGGAAGGTGTTGTCAAAGAAGGTTTGGCAAGTTGCTGCAGTGCAGCTTGTAGATGGTACACACTGCCACTGTGCAGTGCTGAAGGGAGTGAATGTTTAAGGTGTTGGATAGGGTGCCGCTCAAAGGGCTGCCTTGTCCTGGATGGTGTTGCAGCTGCAATCATCTAGGCAAGTGGAGCGTGTTCCATCACACTCCTGACTTGTGTCTTTACAGATGGTGGACAGGCTTTGGGGAGTCAGGTGGTGAGTTAATTTGTCGCAGAATCCCCAGCCTCTGACCTCCTCTTGTAGTCCAGTTCAGTTTCTGGTCAGTAGTAACCCTCAGGATGTTGATGGTGGGGATTCAGCAATGTTAATGCCTTTGAATGTGATGGGTAGATGGTTTGATTCTCTCATCGTTCATTGCCCACCACTTAAGTGGCAAATGACATTCACGCCACATATCAGCCCAAGCCTAAATGTTGTCCAGGTACTGCTGCATGCAGGATTGGACTGCTTCAGTATCTGAGGAGTTGCGAGCGGTACAGAAACTGCAATCTGCAAACGTCCCCACTTCTGACATTGTGTTGGAGGGAGGGTCATTGACGAAGTAGCTGAAGATGTTTGGGCTTAGGACATTACCCTGAAGAGCTCCTGTGGCTGAGATGATTGGCCTGCAAAAATCACAACCATCTTTCTTTATGCTAGATATGACCGCAACCAGTGGAGCTCATTCCCCCGATTCCCATTGACTTCAATTTTGCTAGGGTTCCTTAATGCCAAACTCTGTCAAATGCTGCTTTGATGTCAAAGAATCTGGAATGGTTGTCTATCAAATTTTGGTAGATGATTGCCAATGCATCCACTATCTCCATAGCTACCTCTTTCAACACTCTGGGATGTAGAATATCAGGTCCTGGGGACCTATCAACCTTCAGCCCCATTAATTTCTCCATACAGCATTTTTACAAATACTAATTTCCTTCAATTCCTCATTCTCCCTAGTCCCTTGGATCTCTAATTCTGGGAGATTTCTTGTATCTTCCTCAGTGAAGACAGACACAAAGTAATCATTTAGCTTCTCTGCCATTTCTCTATTCCCCATGATCAATTCTGATTCTGCCTGTAATGGACTCAGATTTGTCTTGGCCAAATGTTTCCTTTTTACTTACCTGTAAAAACTTTTACTGGTTTCCTTCATATTCTATTCTCCCTTTATCAGTTTCTTGGTCCTTCTGTGCTGTATTCTAAAATCTTCCCAATCCTCAGGTTTGCTACTATTTCTGGCAACTTTATAGGCCTTTTCTTTTAATCTTACATAATCCTTAACTTCCTTTGTTAGCCTTGGTTGACTGACTTTTTTTGTTTTTGGGTTTTTGTGCCTTGAAGGAATGTATTGTTGCTGTAAACTATGTAATAATTCTTTGAAGACTATTCCTTGCCTATGTACTGTCATGCCTTTTAATGTATTTTCCCAATCCACCTCAGCCAGTTTGCCCCTCATACCTTCATAATTTCCTTTGTTCAAATTTAACACCCTGGCTTCAGATTGAACTACCTCACTTTCAAACATAGAATTTTACGTTCTCATATTATGCTCACTCATCCCTAAAGGTTCTTTTACAACAATATTATTAATTAGCCCTTTCTCATTACATAATACTAGATCTAAAATAGCCTGCTCTTTAGTTGGTTCCTCAACATACTGCTGTAGAAAACCACCCCTAATACACTCAAGAAACTTGTCCTCCACAGCATTAGTGCTCATTAGGTTTACCCAGTTTATATGCAGATTGAAATCACCCATGATTACTGTATTACCCATGCTTTTCTAATCTCCTGATACTGTCCCACACTACCACTACTTTTTGGCCTATAAACAACAACCTCCAATGTTTGCTGCACCTTGCTGTTTCTTCGCTCCACCCCCAGATTCCACATTTTGTTCTTCTGATCTGATATCCTCCCTTACTACTGTACTGATCCCATCCCTTATCAGTGCAACACCACCTCCTTTTCCTTTTTTGCCCGTCTTTCCTAAACGTCGAATATCCTTGAATATTCAGTTCCTCATCTTGGTGACCCTGTAGCCACGTTTCCATTAAGACAATTCAATTATACCCATTTACCTCTATTTGTGCTTTTTATATCATCTACCTTGTTGTGAATGCTGCATGCATTCAGGTAGAGTGCCCTTAATCTTATCTTTTTGTCATTATTCTGCATTCTAAGCCTAGTTGATGCTCGCCTTTGTTTCGCCTGCCTTCTAATGTTGCTTGCTACTTTCCTACCTCCTGTTACCAGCTTTACTTTCTTCCAATTTGAGCTACCCCTCGGGTTCCCATCCTCTGACAAGCCACTTTAAACCCTCCCCAGCAGCATTAGCAAATCTCCCTGCAAGGATATTCGTTCCAGTCCTGTTGAGGTGTAGCCTGTCCATCCTGTAGAAGTCCCACCTGCCTGAACCGGTCCCAATGCCTCTGAAATCTGCTGCCCTCCCTCCAACACCAGTTCTCCAGCCACGTGTTCAATCGAGCAATCCTCGTTTTCCTATGCTCACTGGCACGTGGCACTGGGAACATATTTTTTTTTTTTAAAACTTGCTGATATCTACTTGAAGTGCCATAACCTTACAGGCTATGAACCAAGAGCTGGAAACTAGTATTTGGCTGAATAACTCTTTCAGGTGGCACAGACACAATGGGCCAAATGGCAGCCTCCTTGCCATAAATTTTCTGTTTCTATATCAGGAACTCAAGACCCTCATAACCAAGGCAAGTATAATTTATACTATGTCTTGTGTAAATTTGGAGACTATTTTATCGTACTATGTTCTTTACTCTTGATCGGTTGAAACAAAATCAAGTTTTAAATTTAGGCAAGAGTTTTTTGAGATTGGGAACCTATAGGGTTTAACAGGAAATTGATGCAATTTGCTTGCATCTGGAATGTGAGAGTGATGGACATGTCTGCCACACTTGGTTGAAGGAGCTGAACTTTGTAAACTAAGTATTAACTTGCATTAGGCACTAATTCATGCTTCAAGGCATTTGAGATGTGATCAGACACTAAAATGCTCATCTTTGAATTTGTAGCACTCTGGTAATTTTTTTGATGAAACCTACTTTAATGGCAATGAAGGAAATAATTAAAAATACTTGGCTATCCAATTTGCATATTTCATGGGTATGCTTAGTGTGTTCAGAACAAGTGCTGGTGCTCAAAATGTCTAGAAATCTTTTGCTTTTTCCCTTCGTACTCTGCCCGAGATTGATTGATTGAAAAATTTGTGGAGGCCATTCCAACTCCTTTATAGCTCAGTGCGGCATCCTGTGACTAAGCCATTGGGGAGTTGTATTGTTCCTAATTGGTTTATTTTGAAAATTGGTGATTGAAAATGTTAAAATATTGCACAGCAGTAGAGCCAATTAGCAACTTTAACTTCAAATAACACTAAAGGTTTAACAAGCATTCTGAAAACTGACTTGGATGGAAATTGCACTGGCATTTTTGTTCATCAGCTTTCAGATTTAGTCAGATATTTTCTATTTTCCCATCATTTGTCCCTTTTTAAAAATATATATATCTTTGTAGTTCCTTGTATTCTGGACTCAGGATTATTTTGCTTAATCTCATACTTCAGCTATTAATTTCTTCACTTTTTATATTTTTTTAAAAACACAAATGTTTGTATTAAATTGCCATCCGTGATGCAACTGCTAGTACAATGGTGATTACTGGCTTTCAAAATGTTGCAGATGAAAGAAACCCTCCTGCATTGTATTTGCATACTTAAAGATGCAAGTCTTTGCCATTTGATATCTTGGAATATTCACTACTCTTGTTAGTTTACTAAGAATGATTAGATACTGATGCAAATTCAAAATGAACAGGTTCCAGATCTTAGATCAGCAGAATTCTTGACCCTTGAATATTTCCTATAGCAGGGGAATTGTCCCCAATCGATATTCATCCCTCAACCAAGGCCACCAAAATAGTTTACCTGTTATCTCTGCTGTTTGTGGGATCTTGCTATGTGCAAATTGGCTGCTGTATTTCCCTACATTGCAGTAGTAACTACACTTCAAATGTACTTCATTGTAAAATGAATAGGGACATTCTGAAGATGCAAAAGGTGCTTTATAATGTGTTCTTCTGCCCGCCCTTTTTTGTTCGGGTTTTTAAAATATCTAGGGATTGAATGACAATTAAGTAATTTATATACGTTTTTTATTCGTTCATGGGGATGTGGGCGTCGCTGGCCAGGGCAGCATTTATTGCCCATCCCTAATTGCCCTTGAGAAGGTGGTGTTGAGCCGCCGCCTTGAACCGCTGCAGTCCATGTGGTGTAAGTACACCCACAGTTCTATTCGAACTTTGACCCAGTGACAGTGAAGGAATGGCAATATAATTCCAAGTCAGGATGGTGTGTAGCTTGGAGGGGAACTTGCAGGTGTTGGTGTTCCCATGCATCTGCTGCCCTTGTCCTTCTAGTTGTGTTTGGAAGGTGCTGTCAAAGGAGGCTTGGTGCGTTGCTGCAGTGCATCTTGTAAATGGTACACACTGCTGCCACTATGCTTCGGTGGTGAAGGGAATGAATGTTTCTTTGTGGATGGGGTGCCAGTCAAGTGGGTTGCTTTATCCTGGATGGTGTCGAGCTTCTTGAGTGTTGTTGGAGCTGCACCCATCCAGGCAAGTGGAGAGTGTTCCATCACACTCCTGACTTTTATGCAGTAAATGGAAAAGTCCTGGGGAAAATTGATGTACAGAGAGATTTGGGTGTTCAGGTCCATTGTTCCCTGAAGGTGGCAACGCAGGTCAATAGAGTGGTCAAGAAGGCATACGGCATGCTTTCCTTCATCGGACGGGGTATTGAGTACAAGGGTTGGCAGGTCATGTTACAGTTGTATAAGACTTTGGTTCGGCCACATTTGGAATACTGCGTGCAGTTCTGGTCGCCACATTACCAAAAGGATGTAGATGCTTTGGAGAGGGTGCAGAGGAGGTTCACCAGGATGTTGCCTGGTATGGAGGGCGCTAGCTATGAAGAGAGGTTGAGTAGATTAGGATTATTTTCATTAGGAAGACGGAGGTTGAGGCGGGGACCTGATTGAGGTGTTCAAAATCATGAGAGGTATAGACAGGGTGGATAGCAAGAAGCTTTTTCCCAGAGTGGGGGATTCAATTACTCGGGGTCACGAGTTCAAAGTGAGAGGGGAAAAGTTTAGGGGGGATATGCGTGGAAAGTTCTTTATGCAGAGGGTGGTGGGTGCCTGGAACGCGTTGCCAGCGGAGGTGGTAGACGCGGGCACGATAGCGTCTTTTAAGATGTATCTAGACAGATACATGAATGGGCCGGAAGCAAAGAGATACGGACCCTTAGAAAATAGGCGACACGTTTAGATAGAGGATCTGGATCGGCGCAGGCTTGGAGGGCCGAAGTGCCTGTTCCTGTGCTGTAATTTTCTTTGTTCTTTGTTCATATCATTTTAAATATAGCTTTACAACTGCAGAATGTGATTATACGAGTTTTTGTGTTTCCTGAATTTTAAAGGTTTGTAGTGCACTAGTGTTCTTGCAACGTAACAGTAATTCTGGTGTGAACAGTTACATCATTTTTGGAAAAGAATATATCCATGGTTTCTAGTTGAAAAAGTTAAATTCTGATATAAAGCTCTGAGCAGGGAAATGTCCAATGTTAGATAGTTTTAAACTACATTATAAAATATTTTGCTAGATGGCCCAGTGGCACAGTTGGTGTGCTGATGTGCTGTACCATGTGTTAGTAAGGGTCAAATTTGCCAACTGTTCAACATGTTAGTAATTTCTCATTAGTTTGGAGGGGGGAGTGTGCTGCTTTATGCCCTAAGTGAGTAACTCTGTTCTCTTTAGTATCTCCAAGATAAGGGTGTCATGCAGACCTGAGAAACTGTTTTTAGTTACCTCAACTGCTGAATCACAATACACTTGATTTCTGACATTTAGTTTCGTTAAGCTGCACACATTACAAAGATCACCTACTTTCACTTCTTCATCTGGTCCTGTCTTTGTCCACCTGCTGCTGAAATTGTTATCCCTGTTTTTATAACCTTCATGTTTAACTGTGTGCCGTCTTGGCTGGCCATCTTTCCTTGACTTCTGTAAATTTTAGTCCATTGAAAACTCTTGCTGCCCAAATCCTAATTTGTTGCAATGCCTTGCTGACCTACATTGATTCCCAGTCCTCCTGCACCCAAATTCAAACTTTTCATGCTTCTGTTTAAATTCTTTCCATTGCCAGTGTAAGCGCCTCTTCCCTGCCCCACCGGAGCCCAGCCTCCTCATAATCATCCAAACTCTTGTGCATTCCCTTTCCCTTCACCCCACTATTGGTAGACAGATTGTGGAATTCTATCCCTAAACCCCTTTTCCCTCTCTACCGCCTTCTCCTTTTCCTCCTCCCCTTTTAAAGCACTTTGACCAGGCTTTTGGTTGCCCTCCTTTGTCTTGCTGTCCTTTTTTCGATTATGCCTTTCATATTTTTTCAACATTTAAAGTTACTAATTAAGTACAAGTTGTTGCTGCCAGTTCTGTATTTCTTCAAGGTAATTTCTATGGTTACAATTATTCAGCTTGTTGAGAACACAAGAAATAGGAGCCGGAGTAGACCATATGGCCTATCGAGCCTGCTCTACCATCCAAAACTATCATGGCTGATCTTGGGATTCAACTCTACTTTCATGCCCATTCGCCATACCCCTTGATTCCCTGAGAGACGAAAAATCTGTCTATCCCAGCCTTAAATGTATTCAACAATGGAGCATCCACAACCCTCTGGTGTAGAGAATTCCAAAGATTCACAAGCCCGAGTGAAGAAATTTCTCCTCATCTCAGTCCTAAATTATCGACCCCTTATCCTGAGACTGTGCCCCTGTGTTTTAGATTTCCCTGACCAACGGAAATAATCTCTGTCTACCCTATCCAGCCCCTTTAGAATCTTGTATGTTTCCATAAGATCACCTCTCATTCTTCTAAACTCCAGAGAATACGGGCCCAATTTACTTAGTCTCTCTCATAGGACAACCCCCTCATCCCAGGGACCAATCTAGTGAACCATCACTGCACTGCCTCTAATGCAAGTTTTTTCTTTCTTGAAGGAGGTCAAAACTGCACAGTGTATTCCAGATGTGGTCTCGCCAAATCTCTGTACAATTGTAGCAGTACTTCCTTATTCCTGTACTCTAATCCCCTTGCAATAAAGGACAACATACCAGTTGCCTTCCTAAATGCTTGTTGTACTTGTTAACTTTCTGCATTCTTTGTACAAGCACACCCAATTCTTTGAACATCAACACCTTACAAGTTGCACACCTTTTTTTAAAAAAAAAAATTCTGCTTTTTATATTCTTATGACCAAAGTGCACAACTTCACACTTCCCTACATTATACTCCATCTGCCATCTTGTTGCCCACTCACTCAACCTGTCGATATCTCTTTGCAGCCTCTCTCTGTCCTCCCCACAGCTTACTTTTCCAACTACCTTTTGTATCATCAGCAAACTTAGATACATTACTCTCCATCTTTTCATCTAAGTCATTAATATAAATTGTAAATAGCTGAGGCCCCAGCACTGATTCTTGCGGCACTCCACTGTTTACTTCCTGCTAACTTGAAAATGCCCCACTCATGCCCACTCGGTTAACAGAAAGCAATCATCTATCCATGCTAATATATTACCCCCAACTCCATGAGCCCTTATCTTGCCAATTAACCTTTTGTGTGGCACCTTATCGAATGCCTTTTGGAAATCCAGGTATAGTACATCTACTGGCTCCCCTTTATCTACCATGATAGCTACATCCTCAAAAAACTCTTAATAAATTTGTCAAACAGGATTTCCCTTTAGTAAAACCATGTTGGCTTGTTCTAATCATACTGTACTTTTCCAAGTGCATTGTAAAGACTTCCTGAATAATAGATTCCAGCATGTTCCCTATGACTGGTAGGCTAACTGGCCTGTAGTTCGCTGTTTTCTCTCTCTCCTTCCTTTCTTGAAAAATGGTGTTACATTTGCCAACTTCCAAGCTGGTGGCACAGTTTCCGAATCTAAGGAATTTTGGAAAATCATAGTTAGTGTATCCACTATATCTGCAGCTAACTCTTTTAGAACTTTAGGATGTAGGCCATCAGGTCCTGGAGATTTGTCAGATTTTAGTCCCTTAAGTTTCTCCAATACCTTTCTCTGCTGATATGAATTTCCTTAATTTCCTCACTCTTTTTAGCCCCTAGGTTACTGCCTATTTCTGGTATGAAACTTGTGCCTTCTACTGTGAAGGCAGACACAAAATATTCGTTCAACTTAGAGTGCATCCAGTTGAAAATAATGGATTTTTCTAAATTTATGTAATTCAATATGTTTTAATTTCTGAAATGTTTTTTCCTTTATTTATAGGGTTCTTTTTTAGTGGGTCTATATATACTGTCCTAGTTTTCATGATGTTTCAGAATGTATTCTTGTCCGATAGAAAGCAATCTGATGATTAGCTTTTTGGTCATCGTGAAATTTGAGCTAATCAATGTGGGTTTTTTTGGGTGCAACTTGAGCTTAACACTTCACTATCAAATCCTGATGAATTCAAAGTTTGCAATCTGTAAAAATGAAATTACTTCATCTCTGTAATTTCATTCACAGGAACAAACCAGTGAGCAACCATTAAACATTCTCCACTAAACACTAGACTCTAGAACTATCCATGCCCAAGCTGCCAGACCAATTCTCTGCTACTCCCCAACCATCTGCTGCATCACCCAATTCCTTCCAATCTGTAGTCGTCGTCTTCACTTTTTCTACTGTGGTTCAGTTGGTAGCCCACGTGCCTCTCAGTCAGAAGGCTGTAAGTTCAAGTCCAACTCCAGGACTTGAGCACAAAAAGCAAGGTTGATACTCCAATGCATTAGAGAGTGAGCACTGCAATGTCAGGTGTCATCTTTCGAATGAGCCGTTAAACTGTAACCCATTTGCCCCTTCAGGTGGATGCAAAAGATCCTATGGCACTATTTCAGAGAAGATTAGGAGAGTTATCCCTGGTGTCCTGGCCAATATTTTTCTCTTGATCAGCATCACTAAAACAGATTATCTGATCATTAAGACATTGCTGTTTATAGGAGCTTGCCGTGTGCAAATTAACTGCCGCATTTCCTATATTACAACAGTGGCTACATTTCCAAGGTACTTTATTGGATGTTAAAGGCTTTGTGGAGTCCTTTGTTCTTGAAAGGTGCTATATAAATGCAAATCTTCCTTATAAATTTGTTCTGTGCTTTGTTGGGTGGTTAGCCATCAAACTCTTCAGCATCACATAGGAAAGATGGGTGCTGAAGATCAGCAGCAAGAAAGAGCGGGGCTCAAGGCCTTTCACCTACCTGACGTCTGGGGCAGCGGCAGACCTGAAAGGAACAAGGCTGAAGAGCTATTAAAAAGATCGGGGCTTGAGGCCCTTCATCTACCTGACGCCTGGGGCAGCGGCAGGTTCTCTGACTGACTGTTTCTGCGTGTGCTGTTTGGATTTAATGGGGGGGGGGGAAAGAATAAGGACACTAGGGCAATAGTGGGAGGGGATTTTATGGTTAGAGGAACAGATGGGCGTTTCTGTGGTTGCAGACGTGATTCCAGGATGGTATGTTGTCTCCCTGGTGCAAGGGTCACGGATATCTCAGAGCGGTTATAGAGTATTTTGGAGGGTGAAGGTGCACAGCCGGAGGTCATGGTCCACGTTGGTACCAATGATGTGGGTAGAAAGAGGGATGAGGTCCTGCAAAAAGAATTTGGGGAGCTAGGAAGCAGATTAATAAGTAGGACCTCAAAGGTTGTAACCTCTGGGTTTCTTCCGGTGTCATGGGCTAGTGAGTATATGAATAGGAGGTTAGAGCAGATGAATGCATGGTCAAAGAGATGGTGCAGGAGGGAGGGCTTTAGTTTCCTGGATCACTGGGCCTGTTTCTGGCGTAGGTGGGATTTGTATAAGATGGACGGGTTGCACCTGAACTGGAACGGGACCAACATCATTGCTGGGAGGTTTGCCAGTGCTGTTGGTGGGGGGGGGGGGGGGGGGTTTTAAACTAATTTGGCAGGGGGATGGGATACAGAGTGGAAGCTCAGTCGGGGGTGATGTACAGTCAAATATAGAAGAGAAGCGAAGTCAGTCTGGAGGGCGGAGTAAATGTAGGCCTGTTGAGGCTCGAGCAAATATTGCAAGGCTGGATTGTATCTATTTTAATGCAAGGAGCCTTACTAGTAAGGCAGATGAATTGAGGGCATTGATTAACACATGGGATTATGATATTATTGCTATTACTGAGACATGGTTGAGGGAAGGGCAGGACTGGCAGCTTAATATCCCAGGGTATAGAATCTTCAGAAGTTATAGGGGAGGGGGTAGAAGAGGAGGTGGCATTGCACTGTTGATCAAGGAGTCAATTACTGCAGTAAGGAGGGACGATATCTTAGAAGGTTCCTCAAATGAAGCCATATGGGTAGAACTTAAAAACAAAAAGGGGCCAGTCACTTGGCTGGGAGTGTACTACAAGCCTCCAAACAGTCAGGGAGAGATAGAGGAGCAGATATGTAGGCAAATCTCAGAGGTGCAAAAATAATAGGGTAATATTAGTAGGGGATTTCAACTTCCCCTATATTAGAGGGGATAGTATTAGAATAACCTTCACGTTGACATTCTCATCCTTTAGCAGCTTGTTGAGGTTTGCGATTAGCTTAAAGGGGGCGGAATTTTTCACGTGCAGGAGAGCATTTTGAGCCTACAAGCCACGTAGAGTCCTACAAGAGGAGGAGCGGTACTGGACTTAATCCTCGGGAATGAAGCCGGACAAGTGGTAGAAGTGGGGGAGCATTTCGGGGATAGTGACCATAACTGAGTAAAATTTAAGATAGTTATGGAAAAAGACATAGAGGGACTGGAAATAAAAGTATTGAATTGGGGGAAGGCAGATTTCAATATGATAAAACAGGATCTGGAGAAAGTGGACTGGGAGCAGTTTCTTATAGGAAAGTCTACATCAGACCAGTGGGAGTCATTCAGAAAGGAAATAGTGAGGGTTCAGGTCCAACATGTTCCTGTAAAGGTGAAGGGTAGGACCAACAAGTAAAGGGAACCCTGGATGTCAAGGGATATAGAGGATTGGATAAGGGAAAAAAAAGGAGGCTTATGGCAGATTCAGAGGGCTGAAAACAGTGGAGGCCCTAAAGGAACATAGAAAGTGTAGGGGAGTACTTAAAAAATAAATAAATAAGTAATTAGGAGAGCGAAGAGGGACATGAAAAATCACTGGCAGACAAGATAAAGGAAAATCCCAAGCCGTTTGATAAGTATGTTAAGGGCAAGAGGACAACCAGGGAAATAGTGGGGCCCATTTAGGGATCAAAGAGGCAATCTGTGTGTGGAGCCGGAGAACATGGATGAGGTTTTGAATGATTACTTTTCATCTGTGTTCACTATGGAGAAGGACGATGTAGGTGTAGTGATTAGGGAGGGGGATTGTGAAATACTTGATCAAATTAGCATTGAAAAGGAGAAAGTATTAGCTGTATTAGTGGGCTTAAGGGTGGATAGATCCCCAGGCCCAGATAAGATGTATCCCAGGCTGCTGTGTGAGGCGGGGGAGGAGATAGCGGAGGCTCTGACAAATTTTCAGATTCTCTCTGGTCACAGGAGAGGTACCTGAGGACTAGAGGATAGCGAATGTGGTACCATTATTCAAGAAGGGTAGCAGGGATAAACCAGGTAATTATAGGTCTGTGAGTCTAACGTCAGTGGTAGGAAAATTATTGGAAACATTCTGAGGCAGGATTAATCTCCACTTGGAGAGGCAGGGATTAATTAGGGATAGTCAGCATGGCTTTGTCAGAGGGAGATTGTGTCTAACAAATTTGATTGAATTTTTCGAGGCGGTGACTAGATGTGTAGATGAGGGTAAAGCAGTTGATGTAGTCTACATGGACTTCAGTAAGGCTTTTGATAAGGTCCCGCATGGGAGATTGGTTAAGAAGGTAAGAGCCCATGGGATCCAGGGTAATTTGGCAAATTGGATCCAAAATTGGCTTAGTGGAAGGAGGCCGAGGGTGATGGTCGAGGGTTGCTTTTGCGAATGGAGGCCTGTGACCAGTGGTGTACCGCAGGGATCGGTGCTGGGACCCTTGCTGTTTGTAGTGTACATTAATGATTTAGATGTGATTGTAGACGGTATGATGAGTAAGTTCGCTGACGACCTGAAAATTGGTGGTGTAGTAAATAGTGAGGAGGAAAGCCTTGGATTACAGGACAATATAGATGGGCTGGTAAGATGGGTGGAGCAGTGGCAGATGGAGTTTAACCCTGAGAAGTGTGAGGTGTTGCATTTTGGGAGGACTAACAAGGCAAGGGAATATACAATGGATGGTAGGACCCTAGGAAGTACAGGAGGTCAGAGGGACCTTGGTGTACTTGCCCATAGATCACTGAAGACAGCAGCACAGTTAGGTAAGGTGGTTAGGAAGGCATATGGGATACTTGCCTTTATTAGCTGAGGCAAAGAATATAAGAGCAGGGAGGTTATGTTCGAGCTGTATAAAATGCTGGTTAGGCCACAGCTGGAGTGCTGTGTACAGTTCTGGTCACCACACAATAGGAAGGATGTGATTGCACTGGAGAGGGTACAGAGGAGATTCACCAGGATGTTGCCTGGGCTGGAGCATTCAGTTTTGATATCATTATCTTCAGTTATGAAGAGAGACTGGATAAGCTGGGGTTGTTTTCCGTGGAGCGGAGAAGGCTGAGGGGGGGATTTGATTGAGGTATACAAAACTATGAGGGGCATTGATGGGATGGATAGGAAGGAACTTTCCCCTTAGCAGAGTCAATAACCAGGGGCATAGATTTAAGGTAAGAGGCAGGAGGTTTAGAGGGGAGTTGAGGAAAACTTTTTTCACCCAGAGAGTGGTTGGAATCTGGAACACACTGCTTGAAGGAGTGGTAGTGGCAGGAATCCTCACAACATTTGAGAAGTATTTAGATGAGCACTTGAAACGCCATAGCCTACAAGGCTACGGGCCAAGTGCGGGAAAATGGGATTAGATTGGACGGGTGCTTGATGGCACAGGCGAGTTGGGCCAAAGGACCTGTTTCTGTGCTGTAAAACTCTATGACTCTAAGGGGCACTTTTGCAAGAGAAACACAGAAGATGGTGCTTCAACCCATCCCATCCTGTTTTCATTGCCCATAAGAACATAAGAAATAGGAGCAGGAGTAGGCCATGTGGCCCCTCGAGCCTGCTTTGTCATTCAGTAAGATCAAGGGCCTCAACTCCTTTTCTGTCTATTATTCATAACCCACGACTCCCCTACAATTCAAGAATCTGTCACTCTCACCCTTGAATATATTCATTGACTCCGCCTCCACAGCTGTCTGGAGTAGAGAATTCCAAAGATTCACAACCCTTCAACGGAAGAGATTCCTCCTCATCTCTGTCTTAAGCACTGCCACACAAGATGAGACTGCAATGAGCCAGTTATGTACCTTTTTTTAAAAAAAAAAATCTGTATGAAACTTGTAGATTTTGCATTTGTACATCTTCCACGACTAGCAAGTCATTAAAATCTACTACATTTAAAATCCATCAGTCTTCTCTCGATCGTCAGCAAAGTGATGGAAGGTGTCATCGACAATGCTATCAAGTGCCATTTACTCAGCAATAATCCTGCTCACTGACGCTCAGTTTGGGTTCCGCTAGGGCCACTCAGCTCCTTACCTTATTACAGCCTTGTTCCAAACATGGATGAAAGAGCTGAACTCGAGGTGGGGTGAAAGTGACTTCCCTAGACATCAAGGCAGCATTTGTTGTTTGTTAGGTTTAGTTGTATTCATAGCATTGTAGGGTGTTCTAGAGAGAGTCTTAGACTTTGGTAAAGGTTAACTAACACTCTTTATTAGTTACAGTTACTCTATACACTATCTGCAAGCCAGCTAAACTAGCATCCTTCGTGCTGCTATACCTCCTTCTCACGTCTATCTCCTGTGACTGTTAAATCATCGCTCGTAAAGTGGGTGGGGTCTCTCTCTCTGTCTTTGGAATTAACCCTTTGCAACGTTCTACTACATCTCCCCAACCCCCCCAACTATTTATGCATCATTTTTCCAAACATATATACATTTATGACTTCTCTACTACTCTCCAAGTCTCTGACTTTACAGATTCAGTCTCATCGGAGGTTTGACAGCTCTCCCGGTCTGATTGTAATCTGTCTGGAATGGTCAGTAGTCTTCGTAGGAAGTCTGGGGTGCCAACTTGGGTTTTTGTTTGTACGGGTTGTAGTATTCCATTCAGTTTGGGTTTGTTCCTCTTTGTCACCTGGATCTTGCAGATGATTACTGGCTGTTGCTTTTGTAGCACAGGAATGATATTCCTCCGATTCATTCATTTGCATAACATACGATTGCTGATAGTCCTCGTGTTTATTGATTACTGTACCTTGTTCCAGGTCACACATTCAAACTTTTTGCCCATTGCTTAATTTGGGTAAGCTTCTTGTCGAAATCGCTTATCGTAATCCTGGGTTTGTTTCCTTCTGAGGAGTTTTCTCTTAAACTTTCTCATAGTCTTGAGTCTTCAATCCAGGCATTAATTGTTTTGGCAATACTGGAAGCTGTGTTCTTAACTTCCTTCCCATTAGTAATTCTGCTGGTGATAGTCTGCACAGCAGTGGTGTTGAACGATAAACTAGGAGTGAAATAAGATCTCCATTTGTCTTGAATAAAGATTTTATGGTTCTCTTACCTCATTCTGCCTTGCCGTTAGACTGTGGATACCTCGGTGAGCTTATAAGATGCTGAAAGCTCATCTTCATGGCAAACTGGGTAAAACATTTGTTCGCAAACTGTGGTCCATTGCCTGATATTTCATCCGGCTTCCATGTGTCGTGAAGATATCAGTAAGGATTCTGATAACTACCTCTGTGGTCGTAGAATGTAATCATCGACTTCTATCCATCTGGAAAAGTAGTCGAGAATGATGTATGATTTCTGACCAAACATGAATAAAACCATGCCTAGCCTTTGCCAAGGTCTAGTTGGAAATCGGGTAGTCAGCAGCAGTTTGCTATGTTCTGACCTCTATCACGCATGTTTGACAGTTGTTGATCATGGTTTTGATATCCTTAGATATCCCAGACCACCATACTGAAGATTGTGCCCTCGCTCTGCACTTGGTTATACCCAAATGGCCTTGGTGTAATCGATCTAAGATATTGGATCTCATTGAAGTAGGAATAACAATTCTGTCATTGTAAACTACTAAGTCGTCAATTATGGTGAAGTATTTCCTATACTCATGGAATGTCTTCATTGTTCTCCCTCCTGGGCTTCCTTGTGGCCAGCCATGTGTACAATATTGTCTAATGCGAATGCACTCTTCTTTCTTCTGTGCTTTCATTTCTTGCAACTTATGTATGCATGTTGGCCAACTTTGTGCTCTTGTGTTGAGTATGACTCTGTCACATACGAACTTCATGTCTTTCTGTGATGGATGATCTACGGTTGTCCTTGTTAATTGACAGGGTAGATGGAGGAAGGATATTCCCGATGGTGGGAGAGTGGTCAGGGGAATGTCTATGGATGTTATTTATATGGACTTCCAGAAGGCATTTGATAAAGTCCCACATATGAGACTGTTAACTAAGGTAGAAGCCCATGGAGTTGAGGGCATGGTTAGGAAGTTGTTTGAGTGGTAGGCGACAGAGTAAGGATAATGGGTAAGTACTCTGATTGGCAGGATGTGACTAGTGGTGTCCCACAGGGATCTGTGTTGGGGCCTCAGTTATTCACATTATTCATTAACGACTTGGATGATGGCATAGTAAGTCATATATCCAAATTTGCTGACGATATAAAGTTAGGCGGCATTATAGACAGTCTAGATGATAGCATAAAATTGCAAGGAGATATTGACAGACTAGGTGAATGGGCAAAACTGTGGCAGATGGATTTCAATGCGGGCAAGTGTGAGGTTATCCATTTTGGACCAAAAAAGGATAGAGTAGGGTACTTTTTAAATGGGAAGAGGTTAAGTACAGTGGATGTCCAAAGAGACTTGGGGGTTCAGGTGCATAGATCTTCAAAATGCCACGAGCAAGTGCAGAAAATAATCAAAAAGGCTAATGGAGTGCTAGCCTTTATATCTAGAGGATTGGAGTATAAAGATACCGAGGTTATGCTGCAGCTGTATAAAACCCTGGTTAGACCCCACTTGGAGTACTGTGAGCAGTTCTGGGCACCACACCTTAGGAAGAATATGTTGGCCTTGGAGGGAGTGCAATGTAGGTTTACAAGAATGATACCTGGACTACAGGGGTTAAGTTACGAGGAGAGATTACACAAATTAGGCCTGTTTTCACTAGAATTTAGAAGGTTAAGGGGTGATCTGATTGAAGTCTTCAAGATATTAACAGGAAAAGACAGGCTAGATAAAGAAACTATTTTCACTGGTTGGAGATTCTAAAACTAGGGGGCATAGTCTAAAAATTAGGACCAGACTGTTCAGGAGAGATGTTAGGAAGCACGTCTTCACGCAAAAGTTGGTAGAGGTTTGGAACTCGCTCCCACAAACAGCAGTTGAAGCTAGAACAGTTGTTAATTTTAAATCTGAGAGACAGATTTTTGTTAAGCAAGGATATTAAGGGATATGGGCATAAGGCACGTATATGGAGTTAGGCCGCAGTTCAGCCATGATCTCATTTGAATGGCGGGACAGGCTCAAAGAACAAAGAACAGTACAGCACAGGAACCGGCCATTCGGCCCTCCAAGCCTGCGCCGATCTTGATGCCTGCCTAAACTAAAACCTTCTGCACTTCCGGGGTCCATATCCCCCTATTGCCATCCTATTCATGTATTTGTCAAGATGCCTCTTAAACGTCTCTCTGGTACCTGCTTCCACCACCTCCCCCGGCAACAAGTTCCATGCACTCACCACCCTCTGTGTAAAGAACTTGCCTCGCACATCCCCTCCAAACTTTGCCCCTCTCACCTTAAACCTACGTTCCCTAGTAACTGACTCTTCCACCCTGGGGAAAAAGCTTCTGACTATCCACTCTGTCCATGCTGCTTATAACTTTGTAAACCTCTATCATGTCGACCCTCCACCTCCGTCGTTCCAGTGAAAACAATCCGAGTTTATCCAACCTCTCCTCATAGCTAATGCCCTCCAGACCAGGCAACATCTTGGTAAACCTCTTCTGTACCCTCTCCAAAGCCTCCACGTCCTTCTGGTAGCGTGGCGACCAGAATTGCACGCAATATTCTAAGTGTGGCCTAACTAAAGTTCTGTACAGCTGCAGCGACTTGCCTATTTTTATACTCTATTCTCGAGGGGCTAAATGGCCTACTCCTGTTCCTATCTTCCTATGAATCCAGAACCAGGGGTCATAGTCTAAGGACGCGGGGTAAACCTGTCGGAACTGAGATGAGGAGAAATTTCTTCACCCAGAGAGTGGTGAGCCTGTAGAATTCGCTTCCACAGAAAGCAATTGAGGCCAAAACATTGTATGCTTTCAAGAAGGAGTTGGATATAACTCTTGGGGCGAAAGGGATCAAAGAGTATGGGGGAAAAGCGGGAACAGGTTAGAGTTGGATGATTAGCCATGATCATAATGAATGGCGGAGCAGGCTCGAAGGGCCGAATGGCTTACTCCTGCTCCTATTTTCTATGTTTCTAGAATGCGTCAGCTGGAACTTCCCTTGGACGCGTACAATTTCATATGTGTATCTCGTTAATCTGAGATGAAACCTTTGTATACAGGGGAGGCAGTGGCGTAGTGGTATTGTCACTGGACTAGTAACCCAGAGACCCAGGATATTGCTTTGGGGAAATGGGTTCAAATCCCACCACAGCAGAAGGTGGAATTTGAATTCAATTAATAAATCTGGAATTAAAAAGCTAGTCTAATGATGGCCATGAAACCATTGTCGATTGTTGTAAAAACCCATCTGGTTCACTAATGTCCTTTTAGGGAAGAAAATCTGCTGTCCTTACCTGGTCTGGCCTACATGCGACTCCAGACCCACAGCAATGTGGTTGACTCTTGCATGCCCCCTGAAATAGCCTAGCAAGCCACTCAGTTGTATCTAACCGCTAGCACTGTGGGTGTATGTATCCCACGTGGACTGCAGCGGTTCAAGAAGGCAGCTCACCGCCACCTTCTCAAGGGCAATTAGGGATGGGCAATAAATGCTGGCCTGCCCAGCGATGCCCACATCCCATGAATGAATTTTTTTTAAAAAGTGAGGCGTTTTTGCTATTTTTCGTCTAATGAAACCAATGGCTTGTAGTCTGTCTCAATTACCACACCTATTCCAATGATGTAGTCTGAAAATTTTTCACATGCCCATGTGACAACTTGAGCTGTCTATGTAACACCGTGCTTTAGATTTCTCTATTATGCACCTGGTGTTTCTTACAAACGTAAGGAGATCTTCAAATTCTCCTGGCCACTTTCACGGCTGCTTCAAACACTGCCACCATGTTGAGTTTACTTGTATTAGTAGCATTGTAGGGCGTTCCAGAGAAATTCTTTGATTCCGGTAAAGATTAACTAGCAACTCTTATCATTTACAGTTATTACATACACTCTCGGCAAGCCACCTAAGCTAGCATCCTTTGTGCTGCTATACCTCCCCCCTTCTCAAGCCTATCTCGTGACTGTTGCATCATTGCTCGTATAGTGGGAGGGGTCTCTCTCTGTTTTCGGTATTAACCCTTTACAACCTTATACTACATCAAGGAGCCCTAGCAAAACTGGAGTCAATGGGAATCGGGGGAAAGCTCTGAGCTGGTTGGAGTCATACCTAGCACAAAAGAGGATAGTTTTGGTTGTTGGAGGTCAATCATCTCAGCTTCAGGACAGCACTGCAGGAGTTCCTCAGGGTAGTGTCCAAGGCCCAAGTGTCTTCAGCTGCTTCATCAATGAGCTTCCCTCCATCAGAAGTGGAGATGTTCGCTGATTGCAAAATGTTCAGCACCCTTTGCGACTCCTCAGATACTGAAGTAGTCTGTGTCCATATGCATTAATACCTGGACAACATTTCAGGCTTGGGCTGATATGTGATGCCAATGTAACTTGCCACTTAACTGCCTGGCGATGACACCTCTCCAACAAGAGAGAATCCAACCATCTCCCCATGACATTTAATGACATTACTATTGCTGAATCCCCAACTTCCACATTCAGGGGGTTACCATTGACCTCCAAGGAGCGGAACAACAATTGGCGGTGGACCTGGGAAGAGATGGATCAGGAGCAGGACCTGTAAAAATCAAGAGCAGGGCTCGAGGCCCTTACTTACCGAGGAGCGGAGCAACAGTTGGTGGCAGACCTGGGAGGAGGCAGTCTGTGGCTGTGTCCCCATGCGCTATGTTTGAAAAGTGAAAAAACTAAGTAACATCATGGGAAATCTGTAAGCTGGTTGCTAAGTAACAGCTGTTTTTGCCTGTAAGTAGCTTAAAAAAATTAGGGAAAAATTATTTTTTAAAAACCCTCAAATAGCTACCTTGTTAAGGTTAGTACTACTAGGGTTTTAGTTAGTGTAATTACTAATTGGAAAGTGCTGTTTGGACAGAGTGCAAGGCTGAGAGTTCTATGTGAGGGATTTTACTGACGAGGGGAAAGAGGTGCTCTTTGGTCTCTTTTCTGCCTTTTCAGCTTCCACAACACGGGAAGAAGCTGATTGGCAAATAACTAGTAAGTTATTCTACTTTTTTGTAAAGCTAAGGTATGGCAGGGCTGGTCGGCCGAGTGGAATGTGCCTCCTATGGCATGTGGGAAGTTGTGGACGCACCATGTGTCCTTGACTAACACATTTGCAGGAAGTGTCACCGGTTGCGGAAGCTTGAGCGGCGGCTGGAGTCACTGTGGTGCATCCGCAAGGCAGAGAACTACGTGGCTAGCATATTTCAGGAGGTAATCACCCTGGAGCTTAAGAGAGCACAGGCAGAGAGGGACTGGGTGGCTGCTGGACAGACAAGAAGGTCAAGGAAGGTAGTGCAGGATCCCTGGAGAGCATTCCACTTTCTAACTGGTATTCAGTTCTACTGATGGGAGAGAGGGTTCCTCTGGAGAGCACAGCGAGAGTCATGACCAGAGCACCATGGGTGGCTCAGCTGTGCAGGGAGGGAGAAGAAAAGACAAGAGAGCAATGGTGATGGGGGATTCTTTAGTTAGGGGAACAGATGGGCGTTTCGGTGCTCGCAGACGTGATTCCAGGATGGAATGTTGCCTCCTTGGTGCAAGTGTCATGGATGTCTGAGCGATTACAGAGCATTCTGAAGGGCAAGGGTGCAGTGCCAGAGGTCATGGTCCACATTGGTACCTACGATCTAGGAAGAAAGAGGTTTGAGGTCCTGCAGGCTGAGTTTAGGGAGTTGGGTACGAGACTAGCAAGCAGGGCCTCAAAGGTAGTAATCTTCGGATTACTCCTAAGGCCACGTGCTAGTGAGTATAGAAATAGAAAAATATAACAGATGAATGCGTGGCTGGAGAGATGGTACAGGAGGGAGGGCTTCAGATTTCTGGGGAAGGTGGGACCTGTACAAGTCAGATGGTCTACACCTGAACAGGACTGGGACAAATATCCTTGCAGGAAGGTTTGCTAGTGCTGTTGGGGATTGTTTAAACTAGTTTGGCAGGTGGATGGGAACTGAGCGCAGTCTCCGATGGGAGAATTTCAGGGCGGGGAACGGGAGGCAGAAAATTAACGTGTGATTCTGAAAGACAGAAGAAGCAAAGGTTAAAAAGTATGCCGCATAGAAATTTGGCAGTGTTACAGGGTATTTATTTAAATGTAAATAAAGCCGATGAGTTGAGGGCACAAATAGATACATGGCAACATGATATCATTGCTAGAATGGAAACTTGGCTTAAAGAAGGGTAAGCATAGCAGCTAACATCTCTGGATACAGAGTTTTCAGGCGGGATAGAGAGGGGGATTAAAAAGGAGGAGGGGTGGCATTATTAGTTAAGGAATCAATAACAGCTTTCAGGAGGGATGATGTGCTAAATGAATCATCAAGCAAAGCCATATAAGTGGAGCTCAGAAATAAAGGGGCAGCCAGAGTACTAGGAGTGTACTATACCCAAATGGTGAGAAGGAGATAGAAGAACAAATATGTAGGCAAATTTCTAAGTACAAAAACTAGGGCAATAATAGTTGGGGAATTCAACTACCCCAATATCAACTGGGATACAAACTGTGGGAAGGGCACAGAGGGCACAAAAGTCTTGAACTGCATTCAAGAGAACTTTTTTTAGCCAGCATGTAGCAAGCCCAATGAGAGGGGGCACAGTTCTAGATTTAGTCTTCGGTAATGAAGCTGGGCAATTGGATGAAGTAACAGTGGGCGACCATTTTGGACATAGTGACCATAAAAGTTTTAGCATAATCATGGAAAAAGGCAAAGATAAAACAGGAGTAAAAGTTCTAAATAAGGCAAATTGTACGAAACTGAGAGGTGACCTCTCAGTGGACTGGATACAGCTACTTGAAGGAAAATCAGTGGCAAACCAGTGGGAGGCATTCAAAAGCGAGATACTACGGGCACAGTGTAGGCCTGTCCCCACAAAGACGAAGGGTGCTACAGCCAAATCAAGAACCAGCTGGTTATCTAGAAGCTTACAGGGTAAGTTAAAGCAGAAAAAGAAAGCTCATGATGATCACAAATACCTTTATACTTTAGAAAGCCTAGAGGAGTATAGAAAGTGCAGGGGTGAAGTTAAAAAGAAAATTAGAAAAGCAAAGAGGACATGAAAAATTATTGGCTGATAAAATCAAGGAAAACCCAAAGATGTTTTGTCAGTACATTTTTTAAGAGCAAGAGGATAACTAAAAGGGTTAGACCTATCAGATGTACAAGGGAACTTATGCGTGGATGCAGAAGATGTGGACATGGTTCTTAATGAGTACTTTGTCTCTGTCTTCACAAAGGAGAGGGTTGATGCAGACTTTGTAGTTAAAAGAGGACGAGTGTGAAATGTTAGATACGATCAGCATAATGAGAGAAGAAGTACTAGAGAGTCTGGCATCCTTGAAAGTGGATAAATCGCTCGGACCTGATGGATTGCATCCCAGGTTGTTGAAGGAAGCTAGGGAGGAAATAGTGGATGTGCTGAGGATCATGTTCAAATGCTCACTAGATAGAGGAGAGGTACCAGATGATATGAGGTCTGTACCATTGTTTGAAAAGGGTGCGAGGGATAGGTCAAATAATTATAGGCCAGTCAGTCTGACCTCTGGTGGGATTTTAGTAAGGTATTTGACAAGGACCCACATGGCAGACTGGTCAGTACAATGAATGCCCTGTATCCCATGGGCTGTGTGGCAGGTTGGATCTAAAATTGGCTCAGTGACAGGCAACAAAAGGTAGTAGTCGACGGATGTTTTGCAAATGGAAAGCAGTTTCCAATGGTGTTCCACAGGGCTTAGTGTTGGGTCCCTTGCTGTTTGTGGTATATATGAATGATTTGGACTTAAATGTGGGAGGCATGATTGGGAAATTTGCTGATGACACAAAAATTGCCCATGTAGTTGATCGTGAAGTGGATACCTGTAGACTTCAGAATTATATCAATGGTTTGGTTGAGTGCGTGTAAAAGTAGCAAATGGAATTCAATCCAGAAGAGTGTGAGGTAATGCATTTGGGGAGGCAAACAAAGTGAGGGAATACACAATAAACAGGAGGATATTGAGGGCTAGAGGTAATGAGAGACCTTGGAGTGCATGTTCACAGGTCCCTGAAGGTGGCAGGACAGGTAGATAGAGTGATGAAGGCATATGGAATGCTTTCCTTTATTGGCCTAGGTATAGAATAGAAAAATAGAAAAAAGCAGGGATGTAATGCTGGAACTGTATAAAACACTGGTTAGGCCACAGCTGGAGTATTGCATACAGTTCTGGTCACCACATTACAGAAGGACATAATTGCTCTGGAGAGAGTACATAGGAGACTTACAAGAATGTTGCCAGGGCTTGAAAGTTACAGCTATGAGGAAAGATTGGATCGGCTAGGGTTGTTTTCCTTAAAACAGAGGAGGCTGAGGGGTGACTTAATTGAGGTATGCAAAGTTATGAGGGGCCTAGATAAAGTAGACAGGAAGGACCTGTTTCCCCTAGCGGGGAGGTCAATTACCAGGGGGCACAAATTTAAGGTGATTGGTAGAAGGATTAGAGGGGACAGGAGGAAAAACTTTTTCACCCAGAGGGTGGTGGGTGTCTGGAATTCACTGCCAGGAACAGCTATGGAGGCAGAAACTCTCAATTCTTTTAAAAGGTACCTGGACATGCACCTGAAGTGCTGTAACCTGCCAGGCTATGGACCAGGTGTTGGAAGGTGGGATTAGATTGGGTGGCGAGTCTTTTTGGCTGGCACGGACATGATGGGCTGAATGGCCTCCTTCTGTGCTGTACTTTTTCAATGGTTCTAGAAACTGAACTGGACCAGCCATATAAGTACTGTGGCTACAAGAGCAGGTCAGAGACGGGAATACTGTGGTGAGTAACTCACTTCCTGACTCCCCAAAGCACAAGTCGTGAGTGTAATGTAATATTCTCCACTTGCCTGGAGGACTGCAACTCCAACAACACTCAAGAAGCTCAACACCATCCAGGACAAAGCAGCCTACTTGGTTGGCACGCCATCCATCACCTTCAACATTCGCTCCCTACACGATTGACGCACAATGGCAGCAGTGTGTACCATCTACAAGATGCACTGCAACAACTCGCCACAGCTCCTTTGACAGCATCTTCCAAACCCACGACCTCTACTACCTAGAAGGACAAGAGAAGCAGACACATGAGAACACCACCACCTGCAAGTTCCCCTCCAAGCCATCCTGACTTGGAACTACATCGCCGTTCGTTCACTGTCTCTGGGTTAAAATCCTGGAACTTCCTTCCTAACAGCACTGTGGGTGTACCTACCCCACAAGGACTGCAATAGCTTACCAACACCTTCTCGAGGGCAATTAGGGATGGGCAATAAAGTCCTAATCAGTGCCACCCACATCCCATGAATGAATAAAAAACATCTGATTTGAGGATCATTTACAGTTTTGTGTAGAGAAGAACCTAAATAGTTACTGTAGCATCCATGCAAATCAAATTTTTATGCTACTCCAATTAAACTATTGATTTGGATGTATTTTACAAACCTTTCTCAAAAATCCAACACTTTCATTTTGTGCAAGGTGGAAAATGCAAGTTCTAATTCATGGATTTGTCGTTTACGAATTTAGGGGCTGGATTGCTTCACTGAAAATTAATTGCAACAAGAACAACGCTTATCTTTTCCCACTTTAATTGGGCATGTACTTTTGGAGGAAAATAGAATTGCTGATCACCAGGACCGCACTGGTTCTGGGAAGTCGGGTTGGGCAATAAATGCAGCTTTACCAATGTTGTCCATATCCTTAAAACAAACAAAAAAAGTAACAACATAAACATTGACTTTATTACGGATTATTAATTCCGATGTGACAAATATACTTCAAAAATAAAATTCAAACCTTGTTCACTTTGCCATTTCTTATTCATTCTCGTTTGATTTTAAACTAACCTGGTCTCCGTGTTGATATACCACCACCGACCCCACCCCCACTGGGGAGCAGTGGGGCTAAAATCTTGCCTTATTTGCTCCTTTCTGGCCATATGGGAGTTGGGAACATTCCCCAAAAGATTGCCTCCCTTTCTAACAAAAGATTGGGGAATGGTGGCCTTGGTCGTTAATATTCTGAGAGTAATTTTCAGTGATATCTTGAATTGGGATCCATGTCACAGCATTCAAACTCCATTTATGCTACTCAAGAGGATGCTTGATGATAAATATCTATTTCTAGGCTATCACTAATAATTAGTTAATTGTAAAATAACAGTTGGGGAACATTTATTAAATGTGCAGATACCTTGCTTTATAATGTTGAATGAAATACAATTTGGATAAGAGCAATTCCTCTTGAGTACCATAACCTTGTTCATGAATCTGTTGTAATTTTGATATTTTTTCCAACTGATTTATAACAAAGCATTTACAACATGGAAATAGGTCATTCAGCCAATAGGTCCATACCAGTGTTTATGCGCTACACAAATCTCCCACCTTTTTTAATCTAACCCCATCAGCATTTCCTATTTATTCTCCCTCGTACTTATGTAGCGTCTCTTTTAAGACTGTTAACTAAAATGAATTAAGTCAAAATTTCCCATTAAGAAAATGGTTGAAGTAATGATGGAAGGGAAATTTACTTAAGTTTAGTATTAATGAGTGATGCTGTATGTGCTTGTTATATCAGAGCTCAAATAATAAGGGTTGTATCTTGTAATGCTTTAAAATAGTTTTTAGTAACCAAAAAAAATAAACTGGAAAAGCTTGGCAGTTTAAATATTTCAAATGCTTGGTTCTCAATCAAATGGCCTTTGCACTTAGAATTATACTGAAAATGCTGTAGGCAACATTTTGTTTTTCAGTATCTGTTACAGTTAACTAATTTGAATCTGATTTGTTAAATTTTGATATGCATTTTTAGAAATTCAGTAGTGGAGAGTTAAGAGTATGAAGAATTTTGAACAGTTTGTAGTCATAAAAAATGTATCATTGGTGCAGTAGGTTAACATAAGGAAATCAACAAATACAATGAAAAAGAATGGTAAATGCACAGTGGCTTGGCCTTGGGTCACATTACATATCATGTGTCTTTCATGGTTGTCTCACTCATTTCATCAATTGTCTGATAGAAAACAAAGATCAGTTTCATTGAGAATTAAACTTTTGAGCAGTTAAATTTATGAACACCTGACAATCCTGTCAGTTTTATTGAGGTTTTAGATTTTGTATTTTCTTGTTCACGTCACAGAGTCTTTGTGTAGTTTTGGAAAATTTGAAGGATTTAGAAATAAAAACAAAGTGTTGGAAATACTCAGCAGGTCTGGCAGCATCTGTGGAGAGAGAAACAGAGTTAATGTTTCAGGTCTGTGACATTCCATCAGAACTGGCATAGGTTAGAAATGTAATAGGCTTTGAGCAAGTGAAAAGGGGAGGGAGGGGGGGGGGCATGGGAGAACAACAAAAGGGAAGGTGTGTGATAGGACAGAGGGCAGGAGAGATTAAATGACATGGTTCTGGGAGGGAGGGGAAGGGGTGAGGGCGGAAATGGGTCGGACACAGTTGAGGGCTGTCAACCACAGTGGAACAGTGGGATCCTCAGTTGAAAAAGGCAGACATATCAGAAGCACTTGTCAAAGGTAGCATCATCAGAAGAGATACATCAGAGGTGGAGAAACTTAGAGAATGGAATGCTGTTCTTACGGGGGCAGGGTGTGAGGAAGTGTAGTTGAGGTAGTTGTGGGGGTCGGTGGGCTTATAATGAATATTAGTGGACAGCCTATCCCCAGAGATGGAGACAGAGAAGTTGAGGAAGGAAGGTGTCGGAGATGGGCCATGTGAAGGTGAGAGAAGTGTGGAAATTGGAAGCAGAGTTGATGAAGGATAGGGTTCCCCTTGTCGTCACTTTCCACCCCACCAGCCTCGGCATCCGAAAGATAATTTTCCGCCACCTCCAGCGTGATGCCACCACCAAACATGTCTTCCCCTTCCCTCCCCATCAGCATTCCGAAGGAATCGTTCCCTCTGCAACACCCTGGTCCATTCCTCCGTCACCCCGGACACCTCGTCCCCTTCCCACAGCAACTTCCCATGCAATCACAGGAGGTGTAATACCTGCCCTCTTACCTCCTCCTCTCCTCACTAAATACTCCTTCCAGGTGAAGCAGCGATTTACTTGCACTACTTTCGATTTAGTACACTGTATTCATTGCTCACAATGCAGTCGCTTCTACATTGGGGAGACCAAACGCAGATTGGGTGACCGCTTTGTGGAACACCTCCGCTCAGTCTGCAAGCATGACCCCGAGCTTCCGGTTGCTTGCCATTTTAATTTACCACCCTGCTTTCATGCCAACATTTCTGTCCTTGGCCTGCTGCAGTGTTCCAGTGAAGCTCAATGCAAGCTCGAGGAACAGCACCTCACTTTCCGATTAGGCACTCTACTGCCTTCTGGACTCAGCATTGAGTTCAACAATTTCAGAGCTTGACTGCCTTTCATTTTAATTTTATTTATTTTTTAAACATGTACCTGTCTCTTTTTTTCAGATTTTTGCTTTTGGACAGAGCTGTTCATTATTCTGCCATTAACACTCTCTCTCTGGACTAATGCTTTGTCTATTAATACAACTATTAGCATTCCCTTTTGCCTTTGTTCAGTGACATCTTGGTCATTTAATCTCTCCTGTTCTGTGCCCTATCACGCACCCCTTTTGTTCTTACCTACCCACCCACCTACCTTCACTTGCTCAAAGCATTTCTAACCTGTGCCAGTTCTGATGAAAGGTCACAGACCTGAAATGTTAACACTTTTTCTCTCTGCGCAGATGCTGCCAGACCTGCTGAGTATTTCTAGCGTTTTCTGTTTTTACTTTACGTTTCCGCCATCCGCAGTATTTTGCTTTTATTGAAGGATTTAGAATCCGGATATCAGAGATTGAACACATCGGCCAATACCTTGAGCCATCTGCCCCTAACTCTGGCATTTGCCACAAAGAGTAATTTCAGAACCCTCCAAGTGTGCAGTACATATAGACTAATCGGTGACCCTTGCATAAAAGGCATTGCTTACAGCCATCTTGCCACAGGTGTCCCTACACATGGTGCTGTGTCGATGTCAAACTTGTAAGCATTCTTCAAAAGAAATAATGTATTTGGTCTCTGTTTTATGTAAATTTTATAACTAGACCACTGACCTTTCTGCTGCTATGGCCTTTCAAAGCGATGGGATTGTAGAAAGAATAGTGCCTTAACTGCTTGGTTAACCCTGAAGGCCAAAACATTGAATTAGCATATTTTCCAGGAGAAATAACACATGGCTAATGTTGATGACTATAGATACTTAAAATCATCATGTATAAAATTAAAATTCCATACACTGGGATCCAGTGAACAGTTTTCTAGCTTATCTAAACTGCTTTGAAAGAAAAGGTGTTTCATTTTAGGAATTAGTGGCCCTATTTTACAGATCAGTGCACAACCCATATGCCTGCCTACTCTCAGATAATGGGCTAATTTTAACTGGGCCGAGTGTTTTCCCCTCCTGGGATCAAAGGCACTGTTATGAGCTGTTTGATTTGGCAAGCCAGTTAATATTGCCATGTTACTAGCAGGTGAATTTAAATTCATCTCAAGGTCTTGGGCCTGGAATTGATTATCTCTTAAATAAGCATACTGCTGATATGAAACAAGTTTGGAAAAGCATATTTGCCTTCACTGTGCAACTACCATATTAGTCAAATAAAAGCAAAATACTGAGGATGCTGGAAATCTGAAATAAAAACAAGTGCTGGAAATACTCAGCAGGTCTGGCAGCATCTGTGGAGAGAAGCAGAGTTAACGTTTCAGGTCAGTGACCCTTCTTCAGAACTAGCAGATATTAGAAAGCGGTCACCCAGTCTGCGTTTGGTCTCCCCAGTGTAGAAGAGACCACATTGTGAGCAGCGAATACAATATACTACATTGAAAGAAGTACAAGTAAATTGCTGCTTCACCTGAAAGGAGTGTTTGGGGCCTGGGCTAGTGAAGAGAGAGGAGGTAAAAGGGCAGGTATTACACCTCCTGCCATTTCCGCCACCTCCAGCATGATGCCACTACCAAACGTGTCTTCCTCTCCCTTCCCCTGTCAGTCTTCCGAAGGGATCGTTCCCTCCGTGACACCCTGGTCCACTCCTCCATTAGCCCCACCACCTCGTCCCCACCACCTCGTCCCCTTCCCATGGCACCTTCCCCTGCAGTTGCAGGAGGTATAATACCTGCCCATTTACCTCCTCTCTCCTCACTATCCCAAGCCCCAAACACTCCTTTCAGGTGAAGCAGCGATTTACTTGTACTTCTTTCAATGTAGTATACTGTATTCGCTGCTCACAGTGTGGTCTCCTCTACATTGGGGAGACCAAATGCAGACTGGGTGACCGCTTTGTGGAACACCTCCACTCAGTCTAAAAGCATGACCCCAAGCTTCTGGTTGCTTGCCATTTCAACACTTCCCCCACCCCCTGCTCTCATGCTCACATCTCTGTCCTGGGATTGCTGCAGTGTTCCAGTGAACATCAACGCAAGCTCGAGGAACAGCATCTCATTTACCGATTAGGCACACTACAGCCTCCCGGACTGAACATTGAGTTCAGTAATTTCAGAGCATGACGGGGCCCCCCCATTTTACTTTCATTTTTAGTTTTTTTTAAATATTTTTTGTGATCATTTTATTTTATCTTCGTTTGTTCAGTTTGCCTACTCACTTTTTTCATGTTTGTACTTGTGGCTGTTCAGTTTTCAGTCCGTTAACACCCTATCTGTAGTAATGCTTTGTCTTTCAACACACCATTAACATATTGTTTGCCTTTGCTCCATGACCTTCTGGTTGGTTATTCTCTGTGACCTTGTCCTATCTACACCTCCTTTGTTGTCTCTTGCCCCACCCCACTTTACTTAAAACCTTTCACATTTCTAATATCTGCTAGTTCTGAAGAAGGGTCGCTGACCTGAAATGTTAACTCTGCTTCTCTCTCCACAGATGCTGCCAGACCTGCTGAGTATTTCCAGCATTTCTTGTTTTTATACCATATTAGTTAGCTTGGTTAAGAAAAATAACCCACTCTTAACTCTTGTTTAAAGCTGGTTACTCTGAGTAGCCAACATTGAATCAAACAATGATTTGCAGTATTATCATTTTTATTGGCCATGTGATAACGTGCTGATTTTCACAACAAAGCATGTCTGTAACATGCAGAGTTTTTATTTTCAGTCTATAACCTTGATCTGATGCGAATATATTTTATCAATCAAAGCAACCACAGTTAGTTTCTAGTCTTTCACTCTCATCCTGCTCAATTTAAAAAAAAAAAAATTCATTGTTAACATAGTACCTTATTTGTTATTGAGGAATAACAGTGATACAAGTCAGAACACCAGCCTGCAGTTTCCTCTGCATTTGCATCCAGATTACACATGTAATCTCTGCATGCAAATTACATGATATGTAAAATTGTGGAATTTTGGGTGTAACTATAATGCGTCCAAATCTTTTTTTTTTTTAGTTTGTCCATCACTCCTTCTGTCCAAATGACTGTCCACCCACAAAGCTGGCCATGCCCCTGTGAGTGTGCTCCAATTATTTTTGTTCAGCAGTCTCCCAACACTGCAACCAGATTTGGAGATGTGCCAAGGAAATGGTCATTTTTCTGGTCTTTTAATTGCAATTTCTTTGAGTTTTTGTTGAAAATTTATTGAGACTTTTTGTATGATCTGTTTCTTTCAAGGCATTTTTATGGAAAAATACAAGCTACATTAAAGATGGAAAATGTTACCCCAATTGCAGTTTATTAAATTGCTGTGCCTGATATGCATGAATGATGATAACACGAGTTGAAACTTCAAATTTGCAGAAGCAAAGAAGAAATATAATGGTGTGATTTCTGCATTTCCTTGGGCCTCAATTATTTCTGCTGATTTATACTAATTTTATGTCCGTTTTGAGTTTGAACATATTTTAATGAGATTGGAATGATACTTGAATGTTTCTCAACATTGGCAAAATGGACACAATTTTCAGGTGCAACCTGTGGAGGAAACTCCTCCAGACTATAAAAGTGTCTGGTAGAGTATTGGTTATGGTACAAGAATAGCAGCCCAGAGGCCTTAATTTCAAATTGTGATGACAAGTTGTGAAAACTTGTGGGTGTTTTTTATTTAAAAAAAAAAAATCAGGAACAGACCTTGTTGGTTCAGTAATGTCCAAACTTGTCCAGGTTACATAAGAACAAAAATAAAAATAGGAGTAGGAGTAGGCCATACAACTCCTCGAGTCTGCTTGGCTATCCAAAAAGATCATGGCTGATCTGCAATCTCAACTCCACCTTCCTGCCTAATCCCCATATTCCTTAATTCCCATAGAGTCCAAACATCTTATCCACAGTCAATAACCTCCACCAGTCTCAGTAAGTGTCTGCTTACAAGTGCTCAAGTAAGACTTCAATTAACACCCTCCACCTGAATATCATTAAACAATTGATGCACAATTAAAAGATTAACAGATAACTCTTTCAAAGAGCTGGCATAGACACAATTGGCCACATGGTTTCATTCTGTGCTGTGTAATTGTATGATTCGAAGATTGCGTGTCTTTGCCACAAAAAAAAGGATAAATCTAATCAGACCTATTACTGCCCTGTTGGTCCAATCACCATTCAAATGCTGGAAGGAGTCATCAGTAGTGCCATTAAACAACAACAATTTACGATTGACTTTCCCACCTTGCGTTCAGTATGGGTTCTGCCAGAACCATTTGGCTCCAGATCTCATCACAGCCTTGATGCAGACTGATGCAAGAGCCAAAAGATCAGGGAGAGGTGAGATTAGCTGTCCTCTACAGCAAGGCAACATTCAACTGATTATTGCACCAAGCAAAGCTGAAGTAATTGAGATCAAACCCCTTTGTCTCAGATTATGACTCCAGGGAAGATGGTTGTCATTGTTATAAGCTAATTATTACAACCTAGACATCCTTGTCGAAGCATTCTCACCCCAACTGTCATCAGCTGCTTTGTTAATGACCTTCCCTCTATCATAAAGTCAAGAATAGGTTGTTTACTGGTGATTCCAGGGATCATTTCCATTCCAAATTCTCCATTAATAAATCAACCCATGCCAGCCTATAGCAGGACCTGGAAAACATCCAAGCTTGGGCTGACAAGTGGGAAATAACGTCTACACCACAAGTGCTAGGAAATGACCATCTTGGATGAGCGAGCTCAATTTCGCCCACCCTATATTTCAACAGTTTAACTTTTGCTGAGTCCTCCACTAGAAATATTTTGGAGTTCACTGCCGACTAAAAGCTTAACTGGTCCAATCATGTCAACACTGGCTACAAGAGTAGAGCACAGGCTGGGTATTTTGCAATGGGTGCATTGCATCCTGACCTGCCAGAGTCTCTTCACCAGCTAGAAGGCTTATCACAAGAGTCTTTTGTGCATCCTCCAGTTCCTTCACCCCACCATTAGCAAGCATGTGTTCAGCTGTCTTGGTCAAGTTCTGCAGTTTGTTCTCCATCTCTCTCCTTTTGAGATGCTCCGTAAAACTTAGCTCTTGATCCAGCTATTGGTCACTTGTCTTAATGTCTCCTTAGACTTGGTGTTAAGCTTAGTCTTAATGCGCTCCTGTTAAGTGCCTTGGTGCATTTTGCTAAGTCAAAGACATTATAGATTTATGTGTCCTTGTACATGAATCACAAAGTTAACATGCAGGTACAGTAAGCAATTAGAAAGACAAATGGTACGTTGATTTTCATTGCAATGGGGTTGGGGGATAAGAGTAAGGACGCCTTGCTGCAATTGTGTAGGTGGTGAGAACACACTTCAAGTACTGTGTAGACTTTTGGTCTCCTTACCTAAGTAAGGATATACATTGCCTTGGAGTGGGTGCAACGAAGATGGATTCTTGCGATGAGAAGAGGGTTAAATAGAATGGGCCTATCTTAAGGTTAGCAGAATGAGAAGTGATTTAATCAAAACATGAAACTCTTTGAACAGCTTGACAGGGTCGATGCTGCTTTCCCTGGCGGAAGAGTCTAAAAGTAGGGGTCATGGACTCTGGATAAGGGGTTGGCCATTTAGATTAAGAGAAATTTCGTCACTCCGTTGTGAATCTTTGGAATTCTCTCTCCCAGAGGGCTGTGGATGCTCAGTTGAGTATATTCAAGATTGAGCTCGTTAGACATTTGGACAATGAGGCAATGCAGTTCTGGTCGCCATATTATAATAAGGATATAGAGGCACTGATGGGGTGCAGAAAGATTTACAAGGCTGAGGGGTGACCTAGTAAAGGTCTTTATCAAAATCTTTCATAATTTTATAGTGGATGGAGCGAGAATGTTTCTATTTGTGGGCAAGAGCATAACTAGAGGCAATCAATGCAAGATTGTCACCAAGAAATTAATAAGGAATTCAGAAGAAACTTCTTTAGCCAAAGAGTGCTGAGAATGTGGAACTTGTTACCACAGGAAGTGGTTAAAATGAATAATACAGATGCATTTAAAAGGAAGCTAGACAAGCATATGAGAAGAAGAAAATAGAGGGTATTAGATTTTGATGAGGAAAGACGGGAGAAGGCTCAATGGAGCATAAATGCCGGCATGGACTGGTTGAGCCGAGTGACCTCTTTCTGATTATATGTCTCATGTATGTAATCCTGTGTATGTAAATCAAGAAATATGGGGATAGTGTGGGAAGATGGAGTTGATGTAGAAGATTAGCCTCACCGCTCCAGCGACCCGGGTTCAATTCTGGGTACTGCCTGTGTGGAGTTTGCAAGATCTCCTTGTGTTTGCGTGGGTTTCCTCCCACCGCCAAAAGACTTGCAGGTTGATAGGTAAATTGGCCATTATAAATTGCCCTTAGTATAGGTAGGTGGTAGGGGAATATCGGGACAGGTAAGGATGTGGTAGGAATATGGGATTAGTGTAGGATTAGTATAAATGGGTGGTTAATGGTCGGCACAGACTCGGTGGACGAAGGGCCTGTTTCAGTGCTGTATATCTAAATCTCAAAATCTCAATGAATATTAAAAAGTGTTTTGATAAAGTACCACATTTTAGGCTTAGCAAAATTGAAGTCCATGGGGTATAAGGAGCATCAGCAGCATGAATATGAAATTGGCTAAGGGATGGAAAAGAGCGACAGGATGAATGGCTGGCTGGTTTTTGGACTGAAGGGAAGTATACAGTGGCAGTCCCTAAGGTTCAGTACTGGACCAGTGTTTTAGGTATGCATTAATGATCTGGACTTGTGCACAATTTTGAAATTTGCAGATGGCATAAAACTTGTAAGTTTAGTAAGCACTGAGTTAAATTGTGATAGACTTCAAGAGGACATAAGCAGGCTGGTGAAATGTGTGGACATGTGGCAGATGAAGTTCAATGCCGAAAAATGATGCATTTTGGTAGGGAGAATGAGCAGACTATGTTAGAAGGTACAGATTTTAAGGGGGTGCAAGAAGAATTGACCTGGGGGTGTTTGTGTACAAATCTTTGAAGGTGGCAGGACAAGTTAACAAAGCAATTAAAGCATATGAGATATTGAGCTTTTTAAGTAGAGGAACAGAGTACAAAAGCAGGAAGTTATACTAAACCTATCTAACACACTAGTTTGTGACCCAGATGGAGTATAGTGTGCAATTCTGGGCACCTTATTTTGGGAAGGATTTGAAGGCTTTGGGAAAGATACAGAGAGGTTTACTAAAATGGTTCAGGGATTTGGGGATTACAGTTACCTGGATAAAGTGGAGAAGCTGGTGTTCTCTTTGGGACAGGGAAGGCTAAGAGGAGATTTGATAGAGGTGTTTCAAATTATGAATGGTTTACATACAGTAAAAGGGATGAAGGAATTGTCTTATGAGGAAAGATTGAGAGGTTGGATCTATGCTCATTGGAGTTTAGGAGAATGAGAGGTGATCTTTATAGAAACATAAGATTCTGAGGGGGCCTGACAATGTAGGCACTAACGATGCTTCCCCTTGTGGGGGAACCTAGAACTGGGGGCACAGTTTCAAAATAAGGGGTCTCCCATTTAAGACAGTGATGAAGGGGAATTTCTTCTTTTGGAAGGTCATTTATCTATGGAATTCTCTTCCCAAGAGAGTAGTGGAGGCTGGGACTTTGAATATATTCAGGACTGAGTTAGACAGATTTGTGATCGACAAGGGAGTCCAGGGTTATGGGACAGGCAGGAAAGTGGAGTTAAGGCCACAGTCAGTTCAGCCATCATCTTACTGAATGGCAGAGCAGGCTCAAGGGGTCAAATGGCCTACTCCTGCTTCTATTTCTTAAATAGCCCTTCAGCCTCTGTAAACAGATTCGAACAACCAGAGGGCACAGATTTAAGGTGATTGGCAAAAGAACCAGAGACAATATGAGGGAACCTTCTTTTATGTAGCGAGTGGTTAGGATTTGGGATGCACTGACTGATAGAGATACCGATTCAGTAGTAGCCTTCAAAAGGGAATTGGATCAATACTTGCCAGGATATGGGGCAAGAGCATGGGAGTGGAACTAACTGAATTAATTTTTTGAGAGAACCAGTGCAGACTCGATTTGCCACAGTGACCTCCTTCAGGGCTGTATGATTCTGTGAATGCCTCAGGGGCCAAATGGCCTACTTCTGCTCCTATTTCTTATGGTCTAAGCAAGGTTTGTTATAGTCGCTGTGTAAGCTGCTGAATTGTACCCTCCCCAAAGGACTGGGCTGATCATTTCAGTATTATCCACAATATTTAATCTCTTTCCTGATTAGCACACTACAAGATTGTACCATTTAATGCATACTCCTTTTTTTTGTGTCTTGTACTTGTATTAATTTACACTATCCACATCAAACTGTATTTGGATCTGTTGACCCACTTAAAGTTTTGTATAATGTCATGCAGGCTCCCACCTGCCAAGAATGAGGCACGTTAATTTTGCCTCATGAACATTGATTTTTAAAACTGTTACTGGAGTAAAGAAAGAACTTGCTTTAAAAAAAAAAGCACCAGACCCCTGACTGGAAATACATTGCATATTTACAGACAGTGCTTAAAAGGGACAAAGACTATGCCCTGACACATTCAATCCACAATGGACTTTTGAATACCAGATGTTGAGGATGGAGGAGCTCATATTCTAGGTTGACTGCTAAGATGGCCAAATACACAAATGGACGTGGTAACACCTCCTAGTCACATGACTAACCTGCTGGGCAACCTGAGTTTTTTGAATTTGAACTTGCCACAGAGTTTTGAACTGGGGGAAAGTTCTTGGCTCCTGGATTGAAAAGATCTCTCTTCTGTCTGCTCTCGGCTCTCTCACCAGCTTTGGAATCCATTGAAGACATATGAACCCCGAGAGAAAAGTCTCCTACAGTGAACAAGGTTTAAGAAGAATACTGGGCCCCAATGAAAAGCAAGATCTACCTACAATCAAGGACAGTAACAAAAACTCCTCTCCAGAGATTGCCTCAAACCCCTCCACTATTTTTCTTCTCTTTTCTGTCCCTATTTGCATGTGCGTATCGTATATGCATGCTAGCGTGGGGCGCGGCCTGTATCCGTAGGCATTAACCATATTGGAGTTTAAGTTTAAGCTTTAATAAATTTCACTTTTCTTTTTTAAACCTAAAAGCTTGTTTGTGCTCATTTCTTTATCTGATAATCGGAAAGCGGTGAACAAGGATTCAGCAAGGGGGAGCTCAAAACACGGTGTGTTAAAAATAAAACCCTGTTATAGTAAGACCAGGTGAAGGCTGAAAGGGAACCCCAAGACACCTCTCTCACCTGGTTGTAACAATAATTATACCCAGATTATCATGCTGTTTTACTAATGGTGGTTATCCTACATGCTTTCCGTTTATAAGAATCTATCCAGAATCATAATGACCCACTGTTTCCAGTGTTCCTTACCATAGCCATTGATCACATGTATAGAGTCTTGCTAATAAGCTTCTTGAAAATCTAAGTGCAAAACATAAGCTCTGTGTTTCCTGACCAATATGTCGGTAATGTCTTTAGGGTTCCAGTAAGTTTAATGTAAAGATTCTGTCACAAATAGGTGCTATGCCGAATGATAGCCACTGGCTAGAAACCTGAATTCAATTTTGAAAAAAGGAACAGACAAGAGATAACTACTAGCAGTTAAGATGGCCACCGCAATTTACATTACTGGACCCTACATTCTAATGCATCGAGGTGGAAATGAATTGTCTGGCTAATCCCCTCCAGAACAATGACTTGGAGAATTTTGAGTGAATTACCTGTCCTCCTCCCATTAACAAGACATCAAAGCATCACTTGGGACATTAAACAAGTGGAGACAAACCACTCCAACCTAATCATTTGAACAATGGGACCCTGGTTGAGCGAAGGGAATTCCTAGACATGAACTAATTAAGTTGCAAGAGATAACACAGGTGATGGTCATGTGACAAGCCCACCATCTGTGTTTAAGCTGCTGTTTTCTCTGCAGAAACCGTGACAAGCAACTGGACGCTGACAAGAGACGACCAAAGTGGGGTCGTGCTCTTGTGCTCTCCCTCCAGTTCACCTTGCAAGCTTCAAACCCTGCCTGCTGGCCGTTGCCACTTGCGCTTATCACTGCAGACAGAGACCCCATGAAGGAAATCATCTGCATAGCCATTCTCCAGGGGAACCACCAAATCCGTTGTCCATGTCTGCAAACCGGAAGCCTCAGGACCACTGACCTCAGCCGGAAGCCAGCCCAGTCAACAAACTCCAGACTATATACCCCTCTTTATTGCTGCGTACTCTAATCCGACCGAACTTTCCTTGTGTGTCTGTAATTTGCAACATAGTTTATTATTGTACTTGGATAATTTTCTTTCTGTTAAACTCAAACTCAAGGCAACCTGTCTGCTGCTTTTTCTGATCATAGCAAGCAAATAGTTAAACACTCACTGAATTGGCTAGTATATCCACTTTGTTTCAAAAAAAAAAGTAAATAAACTGTTGTGGTCAAACAAGGAGAGGGACAAGAGGGCATTACGTCGAGCCCTCCTCACCTGATTGTAACAATTCTTTATGTCATGCTGCAGACCTTTCAGATAATGCTTTTCCAAATATTATTCAATTATCTCAATTGTAGATGTTTCCGACACACACAAATCTGATCACTTAACTCATTGCTATGTGCAAATTGGCTACTGTGCTTCCTTCCATTATAACAGTGACTAGGCTTCAAAATACTATTATGACCAGGTGAGAAAGAGGTCTGGGGTTCCCTTTTCAGCCTTATGTAACAGGGTTTTATTTTTAACAGTGTTTTGAGCTCCCCTTTGGTGAATCCTTGTTCACCGCTTTCCAATTACAAGGCAAAGAAATGAGCATAAACAGGCTTTCTTAGATTTAAAGAAGAAAAGTGAAATTTATTAAACCTTAAACTTAAACTCTGATACGGTTAACACCTATGGATACACTACGTGCCCACGCTAGCATGCACACCCAATACGCTCATGCAGATAGGGACAGAAAAGAGCAAAAGAAAAATAAAGTAGGGAGATTTGAGGCACTATCAGAAGAGTTTCTTGTTTTACTGTGCTTTGAGCTCACTGTGGTCCTTGATTGTAAGTAGTCTTGCTTTTCATTGGGGCCCAGTATTATACTTAAATCTTGTTCACTGTAGGAGACAGTGGGTCTTGTGGGACTCATGTGTCTTCAATGGGTCTTCAGTTCCGTCAGAAAGAGATGAAAGCAGACAGGAGAGAGGTGTCCTCAGTTTAGGAGCTAACAACTTTCTCAAGTTCAAGTTCTCTGTGGCAAGTTCAAATTCAGAAAACCAGCAACCATTTAGTCATGTGACTAAACTGGTCTGATCACTACTTCTGTGTATTGGGGAAGCAAGGACTTGGGTCCCTTGTTCCAACACTATCTGCTAGCATGCAAAAAAGGTCTTTCTGGCGAGGGACCTGGCAAATTGCTGAAAATTGGGAGTTGAATAGGTAGGTGCTTGATGGCTGGCACAGACACGATGGGCTGAAGGGCCTGTCTCTGTGCTGTATGACTCTATGACTCTAATTCCTTGTGATAGGCCGCCTTTTCTTCCCAGCACCAATTTTAAGTTTTAATGTTCATGTGGCGAAATATGTGTCTCATTCTTGGCTTGCCTGACGATACTTAATTGGGTTTTGAAATGCTTTGGGATGCTCTGGTGCTGTGAAAAGTGCTATATAATGCGTTATTTCTTTCCTACTCATTTGATGCTGGATAGGAAATATTAAAATCTCAATTTTCTTGTGCAAAAATAGCCCAATTCCTGCTGCAGATTTAATTACAGAAGTCCTTGAATGTAATTAAAATACTTGCCGTAAGAAATGAAGCTGTAATTACTGTGGGGTTTTATCAGTATATACTCCATGTATATTCTTGAGTTTACATTTCACATTTTAATGAATTAAATTGCATAGAGAACTTCTTTGTTGTAATAAATGTTTCCCTCCATGTGTAAAAGTTTGTACAATGCACAGATGATGGGTATCAATCAAATTATGATTACAATTTTCCTACTAAGTTGTAAATATTTTTGTACTGCATTGTCAATCTCAACAATAAACAATTCAAAGCAGATATTTTAGTTTTGTTAATCCTGTCACTATTTGCCATTTTTAATATATCATGACATTATGGTGGCATGTGTGTTCCATTGTATATCACCAGTGATAGGTACGTTTGTGCCAGGAAATATTTTGCCCTGTGTATAAGCTCCAGAATATTATCAGGCAAATTGCCATGGATTACTTTTTTATAATGTAGAGACCTTGAAGCAAATTGCATTTTTTGACAGGCCCAGGAGACTTGGAAAAAATAATCAGTAACTGTAACATATACATTCCTCTCTAATGCCACATTCCAGTCAGTGTTCGAACTTCTGTTTCACTGAAAAAGTTTGAAGCTCGTTTACAGCCAGTAAAAATCCAATTTTATCTGGCAGGTTGCTCACACCTCCACAAGAAAAAAAGTAGTAAGTCAAGTGTGTGTAAGAGAGAATTTGTAGAAAAGGTTAGATGGGAAAATGTAAAATAAATAATCCAGATAGTAGAATTGGGAAAAGACAGACAACAAATACAATTATTCTGTCAGCAGGCGTTGACAACAGAGGACTGGGAACCACTGGCAGTGGACAAGATGTGGGCTGGTACTTGGGGTATGCTATATTGGTACACAGCCGGTGGGATGGTCCACCCGCCTGCTTTTCTTCCGCCATGTTCCCAGGCCATGGTAACCCTCTCCGCTTTGCTGGATTTTCTATGCTTCCCTTCCCCTCTGATATTCTGTGATAACTATTTACACCTCCTCTGGACTCATCTTTAGTTTCTATAATAAAAACAGAAAATGCCTGAAATACTCAGCAGGTCGAGCTGCATCTGTGAAGAGAAAAACAGTTAACCTTGATCCCTTTACCACCCGCTTTTGCCTTATGCCATTACTCCTTTTGTCATTTAATGACCCCTGTCCTCCACACTCTTTTCCTGCACCACTTTTTCTCCTGGCTCGGTATTTGCTTAAAATCTGTTCACTTTAACAGCAAGATCATCTGCTATTTGTTGCTGAGAGTTTCAATCAAAGATCATTGGGCCTGATTTTAACTCATTCAAAACCCATTCGCTTAGTTATAATCTGGCCTATTAACTCTGTTTCTCACTCCACAGCAGCTGCCTGACCGAGTGCTTCCAGAATTTTCTGTTTTTTTATCTTGAGCAAAAGGTGTTCTTTTTTTTGAAACAAGAACAAAGAACAGTACAGCACAGGAACAGGCCATTCGGCCCTCCAAGCCTGCGCTGATCTTGATGCCTGCCTAAACTAAAACCTTCTGCGCTTCCGGGGACCGTATCCCTCTATTCCCATCCTATTCATGTATTTGTCAAGATGCCTCTTAAACATCGCTATCGTACCTGCTTCCACCACCTACCCCGGCAGCAAGTTCCATGCACTCACCACCCTCTGTGTAAAGAACTTGCCTCGCACATCCCCTCTAAACTTTGCCCCTCTCACTTTAAACCTATGTTCCCTGGTAACTGACTCTTCCACCCTGGGAAAAAGCTTCTGACTATCCACTCTGTCCATGCCGCTCATAACTTTTTGACAACCTCTATCATGTCGCCCCTCCACCTCCATCGTTCCAATGAAAACAACCCGAGTTTATCCAACCTCTCCTCGTAGCTAACGCCCTCCAGACCAGGCAACATCTTGGTAAACCTCTTCTGTACCCTCTCCAAAGCCTCCATGTCCTACTGGTAGCGTGGCGACCAGAATTGCACGCAATATTCTAAGTGTGGCCGAACTAAAGTTCTGTACAGCTGCAGCATGACTTGCCAATTTTTATACTCTATATGCCCCGACCGATGAAGGCAAGCATGCCGTATGCCTTCTTGAATACCTTATCCACCTGCATTGCCACTTTCAGTGACCTGTGGACCTGTACGCCCAGATCGCTCTGCTTGTCAATACTCCTAAGGGTTCTGCCATTTACTGTATACCTCCCACCTGCATTAGACCTTCCAAAATGCATTGCCTCACGTTTGTCAGGATTAAATTCCATCTGCCATTTCTCCACCAAAGTCTCCAACCGATCTATATCCTACTGTATCCTCTGACAATCCTCATCACTATCCGCAACTCCACCAACCTTTGTGTCGTCCGCAAACTTACTAATCAGACCAGCTACATTTTCCTCCAAATCATTTATATTGACTACAAGCAGCAAAGGTCCCAGCACTGATCCCTGCGGAACACCACTAGTCACAGCCCTCCATTCAGAAAAGCACCCTTCCACTGCTACCCTCTGTCTTCAATGACCGAGCCAGTTCTGTATCCATCTTGTCAGCTCACCTCTGATCCCGTGTGACTTCACCTTTTGTACCAGTCTGCCATGAGGGACCTTGTCAAAGGCTTTACTGAAGTCCATATAGACAGCATCCACTGCCCTTCCTTCATCAATCATCTTCGTCACTTCCTCAAAAAACTCAATCAAGTTAGTGAGACACGACCTCTCCTTCACAAAACCATGCTGCCTGTCGCTAATAAGTTTGTTTGTTTCCAAATGGGAGTAAATCCTGTCCCGAAGAATCCTCTCTAATAATTTTCCTACCACTGACATAAGGCTCACCGGCCTATAATTTCCTGGATTATCCTTGCTACCCTTCTTAAACAAAGGGACAACATTGGCTATTCTCCAGTCCTCTGGGACCTCACCTGTAGCCATTGAGGGTACAAAGATTTCTGTCAAGGCACCAGCAATTTCTTCCCTTACCTCCCTCAGTGTTTTGGGGTAGATCCCATCAGGCCCTGGGGCCATCTACCTTAATGCTTTGCAAGATGCCCAACACCACTCCCTTTTTGATAACGACATGACCCAGACTATCTAGACTCCCTTCCCTAGACTCATCATCCACCAAGTCCTTCTCTTTGGTGAATACTAATGCAAAGTACTTATTTAGTACCTCGCCCATTTCCTCTGGCTCCACACATGGGTTCGTTCCCTCCTCTGTCCTTGAGCGGGCCAACCCTTTCCCTGTTACCCTCTTGCTCTTTATATACGTATAAAAAGCCTTGGGATTCTCCTTTTAATCCTGTTTGCCAATGACTTTTCATGACCCCTTTTAGCCCTCCTGACTCCTTGCTTAAGTTCCTTCCTACTGTCTTTATATTCCTCAAGGGCTTCGTCTGTTCCCAGCCTTCAAGCCCTTACAAATGCTTCCTTTTTCTTTTTGACCCTGCTCAATATCCCGCGTTATCCACGGTTCCAGAAACTTGCCAAACTTATCCTTCTTCCTCACAGGAACATGCTGGTCCTGGATTCTAATCAACTGACGTTTGAAAGACTCCCACATGTCAAATGTTGATTTACCCTCAAACAGCCGCCCCCAATCTAAATTCTTCAGTTCCTGCCTAATATTGTTATAATTAGCCTTCCCCCAATTTAGCACCTTCACCCGAGGACTACTCTTATCCTTATCCACAAGTACCTTAAAACTTATGGAATTATGGTCACTGCTCCCGAAATGCTCCCCTACTGAAACATCTACCACCTGGCCGGGCTCATTCCCCAATACCAGGTCCAGTACGGCCCCATCCCTAGTTGGACTATCTACATATTGTTTCAAGAAGCCCTCCTGGATGCTCCTTACAAATTCTGCCCCATCCAAGCCCCTAGCACTAAGTGAGTCCCAGTCAATATAGGGGAAGTTAAAATCACCCACCACTACAACCCTGTTACCTTTTACATCTTTCCAAAATCTGTCTACATATCTGCTCCTCTACCTCCCGCTGGCTGTTGGGAGGTCTGTAGTAAACCCCCAACATCGTGACTGCACCCTTCCTATTCCTGAGCTCCACCCATATTGCCTCGCTGCATGACCCTTCTGAGGTGTCCTCCTCCTGCAGTACAGCTGTGATATTCTCCTTAACCAGTAATGCAACTCCCCCACCCCTTTTACATCCCCCTCTATCCTGCCTGAAGCTTCTAAATCCTGGAACATTTAGCTGCCAATCCTGTCCTTCCCTCAACCAAGTCTCTGTAATAGCAACAACATCATAGTTCCAAGTACTAATCCAAGCTCTAAGTTCATCTGCTTTACCTGTTATACTTGCATTGTAACAAATGCACTTCAGACGACCAGTCCCGCTGTGCTTCGCAACATCTCCCTGCCTGCTCTTCATCTTAGTCTTACTGGCCTTATTTACTAGTTCTCCCTCATTTATTTCACCTGCTGTCCTACTGCCCTGGTTCCCACCCCCCTGCCACACTAGTTTAAACCCTCCCGAGTGACACTAGCAAACCTTGCAGCCAGGATATTTGTGCCCCTCCAGTTTAGATCCAACCTGTCCTTCTTGTACAGGTCCTACCTGTCCCTGAAGAGATCCCAATGATCCAGATATCTGAAACCCTCCCTTCTACACCAGCTGTTCAGCCACATGTTTAGCTGCACTATCTTCCTATTTCTAGCCTCACTGGCACGTGGCACAGGGAGTAATCCCGAGATTACAACCCTGGAGGTCCTGTCTTTTAACTTTCTACCTAACTCCCTAAACTCCCCCTGCAGGACCACGTCACTCTTCCTGCCTATGTCGTTGGTACCGATGTGTACCACAACCTCTGGCTGTTCACCCTCCCCCTTCAGAATGCCTCTTGTCCATTCAGAGACATCCTTGACCCTGGCACCAGGGAGGCAACATACCATCCTGGAGTCTCTTTCATGTCCACAGAAGTGCCTATCTGTGCCCCTGACTATAGAGTCCCCTATAACTATTGCTCTTCTGTGCTTTGTCCCTCCCTGCTGTGCAGCCGTGGTGCCACTGCTGTGGCTACTGCTGTTGTTTTCCCCTGATAGGCCAACCCCCCCAACAGTTATCCAAAACGGTATACTTGTTAGAGAGGGGGATAGCCACAGGGGATTCCTGCACTGACTGCCTGCCCTTTCTAGCAGTCACCCATCTATCTGCCTGCACCTTGGGTGTAACCACTTCTCTAAAACTCCTGTCTATGACACTTTCTGCCACCTGCATGCTCCTAAGTGCATCCAGTTCCTGCTCCAACCGATCCTTGTGGTCTGTGAGGAGCTGCAACTGGGTACACTTCCTGCAGATGTAATCGTTTCATTTATATTTGAAGAAAATTATGAAGTTCCTCAATTTAGGTAACTTTGTAAATAATTATGTTGCGAAACTGTTTGAAGTGGGGTCTGCAGGTTCTGATGAAAGGTCACACGGACCTGAAATGTGAACTCTTTTGTTTTGTTTTTCTCTGCACAGGTGCTGCCTGACCTGCTGAATATTTCCAGCATTTTCTCTGCTTGTCTGCAGCATTGTCTGGGAAACCCAATGCTGTGGAATCTGGCTAATTTCTTTTTATGGGGGTAGGGGAGGGAGGTTGAATTCCATAGTACTGGAGCAATAGAAAAAAGAACTATGCATGTGTGAGCTTGCATTGCACAGCTTTTGAGAAGTAGTTTTAATCTTTGTTTCTGAGTACGATGCCTTCAGCATTAGCTTAAAATTAATTGCATTGATACCCAGTACTGAGTTACTTGGTCTGCCATCAACCAGAAAAAATGGCAACCTCTGCCTCCAGTGGTGCTTGTATTACCACTGAGGGCAGTGATGCCCAAGAGATGGGTTTCCCTAGTACTTCTACAGGTCTTGACAGATCTGGGACAGGAGTGCTCCTTCATTTGCTTTACTGACTATACAAAATACTCCTACTCACATTGATGAAAGCAGGTTAATGTAAATGGGTTGTATTGTTTGTTTAAAATGTGCAGTATGTTAGCTGAAAATGTGCAGCACGGACAACCTGTGAAGGTTGTCATTTTTCCTGGATTTGCTGAGTCGTGGGTTCAGAAAGTTAATGATTTACAAGACTCCTACTTGATATATTGCATTATTACATTTGGAATGTTAAACAGTCCTAATTGACAGGCCAAACATTAATTTCCAGTTTCCAGATATTCTTTTGTACAGACTGCTACAAACATGTTGGTGTGAAAGTCTCTTAATCTCGCCTGCAAATCATCCATACTCAATATGTTGGATTAGTTCTATACATTTTGTAAGCAGTAACAATTCATTTCATAAGAACATAAGAAGCAGGCCCTACTGCCCCTCAAGCCTGCTCTGCCATTCAGTAGGATCATGGCTGAACTTCTACGTCAACAGCACTTTTCCACCCTATCCTTATAGCCATTGTGTCCAAAAATCTCATTCATCGTCAGATTGAAATCCCTCTGAGGTAGGGCACTCCAAAGATTTACAATCCTCTGATTGAAGAAATTTTTCGAGCCTCAGAATAAGGGTTTGGCCTTGAGATATGACTCCTAATCCTCAACTCTCCAGCCAGGTGCAACAGCCTCTCAACAACTACCCTGTCAACCCAGCTTAAGAATATATGTTTCTAGAGGAATCACCCAGTGGGGTCATAATTATATCAATTAGCAGCTTTACTTGCCAACCCCTTGACAGAGAAGGGGGGGTCAGACATTAAGCCTTCAACTTGCTGTGCAGCGAGGGAGGAATAAGACTGAAAAAATGCATATGAGAGTTCATTTAATAAGTTCTGCCGAGAGGGGCAAGGCTACATTAAGGAGAGAACCTGCTGGACTCTGAGCAAGCTTTGATCTGGTTCAGTGGTGGGGCTGGCCAAATAAAAATAGTTCCTACTCCTGTCACGGTCCTGTAGTTTTTTTCGGAATATGCGGTTTGCCTTTAAGGCTTGCAAGGGATCAGTATTGATTTTAAGAGCCGGCAAGCCTTCAGAGTTATAGGAAGACGCATTTTCGTTGCCTTAGAAACAACCATTTGGAAACTGCGATTCAAAGGGTGCATTCTCGTTACCATAGATCTTGCCACTGGGAGTGAGCCTGATGTGATACATTTTTTACAATTCAACTGCCAGTTCAAAACTGAAGACAGTTTGTTGTAACTAAATGCACACAGAAGACGTAGACAGCTGTGGTGTCAGCACTGAAAAAGAGCTCTCAATCATTTAAACTGAAGGAAATAGGATTTTTGTCTGTTTAATTATTATCTCTCAATTCTAAAAAGTCAAGCCAAGACACAGATCTCTGATAATTGAAGAATGGGAAGTTAGACTGTGACAATCTTTTATCCCTCAAAAACTCTTAGTCAGGTTGATTCTGTTGAAAGTGATTAATTGTTGAAATTCGCTGGACTTCGAACAGCATTCTGCGGGGACTTCGAACAACATTGGACTGTAAATTTGCAAGGACTGTAATTTTTCTATTTTTAAATGTTCATAGTGTTTAAGAATTTAGTTCTTTTAGTTAGAGTTAATTTGTTGATTTAAAGACACCTGGTTTGGTTAGCCTCATTCGGGGGTTAGTAGATGGTACAGTTTGGTGGGTCTTTAATTTGGAAAGTTTTAAATGATATGTTAGGCGATCTGTGGAGCGACGGGATTGAATTATTAGTGTGTCTCTCCCACCACAATTAAAATCGTATATTTTGATTGGGGGCTTTAACAGGAGCGGTTGGTCTTAACAGTGATGGGGCTGGCCAAATAAAATATTTCCTACTCCACTAATAGTCTGGCATGTTATTTTTAATTACAGGGATGGACTGAAATTAAGATAAGTCTGAGATTTGCAATAACTGTTACTCTGTTCACTTCATGGCTTAAATAAAACAGATTGATTTAGTATCTGGCCTCATCTCACTAAAGTTTTAATCAGTTAATCTTTTGAAAGATTGTACCCTAGCACAAGTGCACACTATCACCAGGATGTTACCAGAGATAAGACACTTCACTTAAGAGGGGTGTTTGGAAAAAGTTAGAACTGTTCTCCTTGGAACTGAGAAGGTTAGGAGATTGTCCATTCGATAAGAGGTTTTGATTGGGTAGTCTGAGAAAAATTATTTGGTTTAATAGCTAGAGATCATGATTCAAAATCAATGGCAAAAGATCTAGAGGGAAGGTGAGAATTTTTTATTTGAGTTGTTAGAATATGGAATACCGTACCTGATAAGGTGATGGAAACAAAGAAAGATTTACAACATAGAAGGACGCCATTCGGCCCGTTGGGTCTGTGCTGGCCGAAAAGAGCTAACCAGCTTAATCCCACCTTGCAACTTCCAGTGTAGCCCTGTAGGTTGCAGCACTTCAAATGCATATCCAGATACTTGTTAAATGCATTGAGGATTTTTGCCTGCGCTACCCTTTTTGGGCAGTGAGTTCCAGAGCTGCCCCACCACCACTCTCCTCTGGGTGAAAAACTTTCTGCAGATCACTCTAATTCTTCTGGCAATTACCTTTTAAATTTACACCCCCTCACCCCCGCATACATCTCCTTTGTACCCTGGCTAGTCTGATCACGTACTTCCTGTAATGAAGTGACCAGAACTGTACACCGTACTCCAGCTGCTGTCTAACTAGTGTTCTGTGCAGTTCGAACATAACTTCCCTCAGCCAATAAAGGAAAGTACCCCATATGCTGCCTTGATCACCTTATCTACCTGTCCTACCTTGAGGGATCTGTGGACATGTGCTCCAAGGCCCCCACTTGCTCGACATTTCTTTGGATCCTTCCATTTATTGTGAATTCCCTTGCTTTATTTGTCGTCCCCATGTACAGTACACCTACTCAGCATCTATGCTCCAACGCTCTGCTCCCCACCTGAAGCTAAAGACCAGTTTTACGAGGAACTCCATAATATCATTAGTAGTATCCCCAACACTGAACACCTGTTCCTGCTGGGGGACTTTAATGCCAGGGTTGGGGCCGACCATGACTCATGGCCCTCCTGCCTTGGGTGCTATGGCATTGGTAGGATGAATGAGAATGGACAGAGACTGCTTGAGTTGTGTACCTATCATAATCTCTGCATCACCAACTCATTCTTTCACACTAAACCCTGTCACTAGGTTTCTTGGAGGCACCCAAGATCACGTCGTTGGCACCAGCTGGACCTCATCGTCACAAGGCGAACCTCTTTAAACAGCGTTCAAATCACAGGCAGCTTCCACACTGCGGACTGCGACACCGACCACTCCCTGGTGTGCAGCAAGGTTAGCCTCAAACCAAAGAAGCTGCATCACTCCAAGCAGAAGGGCCGCCCGCGCATCAACACTAGCAGAATTTCTCATCCACAGCTGTTATGTAAGTTTCTAAATTCACTTGTAAAAGCCCTTCAAAATACTCCCACAGGGGATTTCAGCGACCAAGTGGGCCCACATCGGTGATGCCATCTATGACTCAGCAATGACCACCTATGGCAAACGTGTGAAGCGGAATGCAGACTGGTTTCAATTTCACATTGAAGAGCTGGAACCTGTCAAAGCCGCTAAGCGCATTGCATTGCTAAACTACAAGAAAACTCGCTGGGGGCTAACATCCGTAGCACTTAAAGCAGCCAGAAGCACTGCACAAAGAACAGCCAGGCGCTGCGCAAATGACTACTGGCAACACCTATGCAGTCATATTCAGCTGGCCTCTGACACAGGAAACATCAGAGGAATGTATGATGGCATGAAGAGAGCTTTTGGGCCAACCATCAAGAAGATCGCCCCCTCCTCAAATCTAAATCAGGGGACATAATCACTGACCAATGCAAGCAAATGGACCGCTGGATGGAACACTACCTAGAACTGTACTCCAGGGAAAATGTCACTGAGACCACCCTCAATGCAGCCCAGTCTCTGCGAGTCATGGATGAGCTGGACGTACAGCCAACAAAATCGGAACTCAGTGATGCCATTGATTCTCTAGCCAGCGGAAAAGCACCTGGGAAGGATGGCATTATCCCTGAAATCAAGAGTGCCAAGCCTGCTATACTTGCAGCACTGTACGAACTGCTTTGCCTGTGCTAGGACGAGGGAGCAGTACCACAGGACATGCACGATGCCAATATCATCACCCTCTAAGAACAAGGACGACCGCGGTGACTGCAACAACTACCGTGGAATCTCCCTGCTCAGCATAGTGGGGAAAGTCTTTGCTCGAGTGGCTTTAAACAGGTTCCAGAAGCTGGCTGAGCGTGTCTACCCTGAGGCACAGTGTGGCTTTCGAGCAGAGAGATCCACCATCGACGTGCTGTTCTCCCTTCACCAGCTACAGAAGAAATGCTGTGAACAACAGATGCCCCTCTACATTGCTTTCATTGATCTCACCAAAGCCTTTGATCTCGTCAACAGACATGGTCTCTTCAAATTGTTAGAAAAGATTGGATGCCCACCAAAGCTACTAAGTATCATCACCTCATTCCATGACGATATGAAAGGCACAATTCAGCATAGCGGCACCTCATCAGACCCCTTGCCTATCCTGAGTGGCGCGAAACAGGGCTGTGTTCTCGGAGCTACACTGGGATCTTCTTCTCCCTGCTGCTCTCACATGTGTTCAAGTCTTCAGAAGAAGGAATTTTCCTCCACACAAGATCAGGTGGCAGGTTGTTCTACCTTGCCCGTCTAAGAGCTATGACCAAAGTACGGAAAGTCCTCATAATGCAGCATCATCAGCAAAGATGATTTCTCTTAACACTGAAAAGTGTCTGCAGAGACTCATCGACAGGATTGCGGCTGCATGCAACGAATTTGGCCTAACCATCAGCCTCAAGAAAACGAACATCATGGGACAGGATGTCAGAAATGCCCCATCCATAAATATCGGCGACCACGCTCTGGAAGTGGTTCAAGAGTTCACCTACCTCGGCTCAACTATCACCAGTAACCTGTCTCTCGATGCAGAATTCAACAAGCACATGGGAAAGGCTTCCTCTGCAATGTCCAGACTGGCCAAGAGAGTGTGGAAAAATGGCGCACTGACACAGAACACAAAAATCCAAGTGCATCAAGCCTGTGTCTTCAGTATCTTGCTCTACGGCAGCGAGGCCTGGTCAACGTACGTCAGCCAAGAGCGACGTCTCAATTCGTTCCATCTTCGCTGCTTCCGGAGATTCCTTGGCTTCAGGTGGCAGGACCGTATCTCCAACACAGAAGTCCTCGAGGCGGCCAACATCCCCAGCATATACACGCTACTAAGCCAGCGGCGCCTGAGATGGCTTGGCCGTGTGAGCCGCATGGAAGATGACAGGATCCCGAAGGACACATTGTACAGCGAGCTCGTCACTGGTATCAGACCCACCGGCCGTCCTTGTCTCCACTTTAAAGACGTCTGCAAACGCGTCATGAAGTCCTGTGACATTGATCACAAGTCGCGGGAGTCAGTTGCCAGCGATTGCCAGAGCTGGCGGGCAACCATAAAGGCAGGGCTAAAGCGCGGTGAGTCGAAGAGACTAAGCAGTTGGCAGGAAAAAAGACAGAAGCGCAAGGGGAGAGCCAACTGTGTAATAGCCCCGACAACCAATTTTATCTGCAGCGCCTGTGGAAGACACTGTAACTCTAGAATTGGCCTTTATAGCCACTCCAGGCGCTGCTTCACAAACTACTGACCACCTCCAGGCGCTTACCCATTGTCTCTCGAGACAAGGAGGCCAAAGATTTGTCGTCCCCATGTGCATTACCTCTCACTGCTCCAGATTGAATTCCAAATGCCATTTTTCTGACTGCCTGCCCAGTCCATTGATAGCTTCCTGCAGTCTTCAATTTCATCCTCGCTATCGACTACATGGCTAATTTTCGTATCATCTGAAAACAACTTAACCATGTCCCCTACATTTAATCCTAAATTATTGACATATACCATGAAGATCAAGGGACCCAACTCTGATGGAAGCTGATTCCATAAATAATTTTGAAAGAGTTGGGTAGACATTTGAGTATGAGGAACTTGCATGTTTACAGACAAAAAAAAGGGGAATGTGGGACTAAGTATAAAAGTCAGCACAGGTGTCATGCAGGCACATGTTATTTTGCCACATGAACATTAAAACTTAAAATTGCTGCTGGAAAGGAAAGAGGGCCTATCACAAGGAATTTTCAGGCATCCCCCTGGCCAGAAAGACCTTTTTTGCATACTGGCAGACAATGTTGGAACAAAGGACCCAGTCCCTGCTTCTCCAATACATAGAAGACCTGGTCGGGCCAGTTTAGCCACATGAGTAATTGACTGTTTGAATTTGAACTTGCCACAGAGTGTTTGAAAGGCAGAAAGCTCTTTTCTCCTGGACTGAGGACATCTCTCTGCTGTCTGCCCCCATCTCTTTCTCTCAGAACTGAAGACGCATGAACCCCAAGAGAGAGAAGTCTCCTACAGTGAATAAGGTTTAAGAAGAATACTGGGCCCCAACAAAAAGCAAGACTATCTACAATCAAGGACTGCAGCGAGCTTGAAGCAAAGTAAAAGCGCCTCTTCGGAGATCGTCTCAAACTTTTTCACTATATTGTTCTTCTCTTTTCTGTCTCTATTTGCATGTGCGTATCACATATGCAAGCTAGCGTGGGACACATTGTACATCTATAGGCGTTAACCGTATTAGAGTTTAAGTTTTAGTAAATTTCACTTTTCCTCTTTAAACCTAAGAAAGCCTGTTTGTGCTCATTTCTTTGCCTTATAATTGGAAAGTGGTGAACAAGGATTCACCAAGGGGGAGCTCAAAACAGTGTTTAAAGTTAAACCCTGTTACAATAAGACCAGGCGAAGACAGTACAAGACCCCTAGCCACCTTTCACACCTGGTCATAACGGACTAAATGGCCTCCTCCTGTGCTGTAAGTTTCCATGATTCTAGGTAACAGAGGGTGGATGAGGGCAGTGCATTTGATCTGTATATGAACTCTCAGAACATGTTTGATAAAGTGAAATGTATTAGCCTTGTTAGTAAAATTGAAACCTATGGGATAAAAGGGGCACTAGCAGCATGGATACAGAATTAATTGAAGAATAGAAAACAGTTGTGGTGAATGACTGACTGACTATCTGACTGGCTCGCTGTTTTGGACCAGAGGAGTTCCCCAAGGTTCAGTAATAGGATCACTGCTGTTTTTAATATATCTTTTAATGACTTCAACTTGCGTTACAGGGCATAAGTTCAACATTTTTTAAGATGTCTCAAAATCTGTGAGCAAGTTAGTGATGGACTTCAAGAGGACATAGGCAGGTAGAATAGGTGGACACATGGCAGATGAAATTCAACCCAGAAAAGTGAGGTAATACATTTTGGTAGGAAGCATGAGGAGAGACCATACATGTCAATGCTACAATTTTAAAGGGGGCACAAGAAAACTGAGACCTTGGAGTGTTTGTGCACCTTTGAAGGTGGCAGAATAGATTAATAAAGCACATGGGATCCTATATATTTATAATTAGTGTTACGACCAGGTGAGGAAGGTATCTTGGGGTCTCTTTCAGCCTTCACCTAGTCTCATTGTCGACAGGAATAGTGCCGGAAGACTGGAGGATAGCAAATGTTGTCCCCTTGTTCAAGAAGGGGAGTAGAGACAGCCCTGGTAATTATAGACCTGTGAGCCTTACTTCGGTTGTGGGTAAAATGTTGGAAAAGGTTATAAGAGACAGGATTTATAATCATCTTGAGAAGAATAAGTTCATTAGCGATAGTCAGCACGGTTTTGTGACTGGTAGGTCGTGCCTCACAAACCTTATTGAGTTTTTCGAGAAGGTGACCAAACAGGTGGATGAGGGTAAAGCAGTGGATGTGGTGTACATGGATTTCAGTAAGGCGTTTGATAAGGTTCCCCACGGTAGGCTATTGCAGAAAATACGGAAGTATGGGGTTGAAGGTGATTTAGAGCTTTGGATCAGAAATTGGCTAGCTGAAAGAAGACAGAGGGTGGTGGTTGATGGCAAATGTTCATCCTGGAGTTTAGTTACTAGTGGTGTACCGCAAGGATCTGTTTTGGGGCCACTGCTGTTTGTCATTTTTACAAATGACCTGGAAGAGGGTGTAGAAGGGTGGGTTAGTAAATTTGCAGATGACACTAAGGTCAATGGAGTTGTGGATAGTGCCGAAGGATGTTGTAGGGTACAGAGGGACATAGATGGGCTGCAGAACTGGGCTGAGAGATGGCAAATGGAATTTAATGCGGAAAAGTGCGAGGTGATTCACTTTGGAAGGAGTAACAGGAATGCAGAGTACTGGGCTAATGGGAAGATTCTTGGTAGTGTAGATGAACAGAGAGATCTTGGTGTCCAGGTGCATAAATCCCTGAAGGTTGCTACCCAGGTTAATAGGGCTGTTAAGAAGGCATATGGTGTGTTAGCTTTTATTAGTAGGGGGATCGAGTTTCGGAGCCACGAGGTCATGCTGCAGCTGTACAAAACTCTGGTGAGACCGCACCTGGAGTATTGCGTGCAGTTCTGGTCACCGCATTATAGGAAGGATGTGGAAGCTATGGAAAGGGTGCAGAGCAGATTTACTAGGGTGTTGCCTGGTATGGAGGGAGGGTCTTACGAGGAAAGGCTGAGGGACTTGAGGTTGTTTTTGTTGGAGAGAAGGAGGAGGAGAGGTGACTTAATAGAGACATATAAGATAATCAGAGGGTTAGATAGGGTGGATAGTGAGAGTCTTTTTCCTCGGATGGTGATGGCAAACACGAGGGGACATAGCTTTAAGTTGAGGGGTGATAGATATAGGACAGATGTCGGAGGTAGTTTCTTTACTCAGAGAGTAGTAGGGGCGTGGAACGCCCTGCCTGCAGCAGTAGTAGACTCGCCAACTTTAAGGGCATTTAAGTGGTCATTGGATAGACATATGGATGAAAATGGAATAGTGTAGGTCAGATGGTTTCACAGGTCGGCGCAACATCGAGGGCCGAAGGGCCTGTACTGCGCTGTAATGTTCTAATTCTAATTCATTGTAACAGGACTTTTAATTTTAAACACAGTGTGGTTTGAGCCCCACCTTGGTGAATCCTTGTTCACTGCTTTCCAATAATAAGGCAAAGAAATTAGCACAATCAGGTTGAAAGAAGAAAAGTGAAATTTATTAAAACTTAAACTCTAATTCGGTTAACGCCTACAGATACACACAGCGGCGCCCACTGGCATGCATACGTGATATGCAAATAGGGACGGAAAATGGAGAGGTTTGAGGCAATATCAGAAGAGTTGCTTGTTACTGTGCTTTGAGCTCACTGTAGTCCTTTTGTAGGTAGTTATTGCTTTTCGTTGGGGCTCCGTATTCTTCTTAAACCTTGAACATTATAGGAGACTTATCTGACTGACTCACTGTAACACAATCTATAAATATATATTTTATAATTTTAAGTTTTAATTTTCATGTGGCAAAATAATGTGTCTCATTCTTGGCAGGTGGGGGCCTGCATGCCAATAGACAGACACAGCACCAAAGCTAGGAAGTTATTTTAAATCCATAAAAAATATTCGGCCTCAGCTGGTGTATTATGCCCAATTGTCAGCACCACGCTTTAGGAAGGACAAGAGGCTTTGGGGAAGGTACAGAAAAAATTTACGAGAATATTTCCAGTAATGAAGGATTACAGTTGCATGGATAAACTGGAGAAGCTGGGGTTGCTCTCATTAGAGCAGAGGAAATTTGATAGAGGTGTTTAAAATCATGAAGGGTTTAGTAAGAGTAAATGAAGAGAAACTGTTTCCAATTGCTGAAGGATCACTAACCAGAGGGTACAGATTTAAGATAATTAGCAAAAGAGCAGAAGTGACATGAGGAAAAACTCTGGCAATGAACGATTAGGATTTGGAATGCACTATAGTATGGCAAATTCAGATTCAATAGGAGCCTTCAAAAAGGAATTGGATATATACTTGCAGGGATATGAGGACGAGCGAAGGAGTGGGAGTAGTTAGATTGCTCTTTGAAAGGACCAGCGCAGATTCTGTGCGGAATTGCCGCCTCCTGTGCTGTACTGTCCTATGCTTTCATAGGACTTTGAATATTTGATGAGCATGTAGATTGTCACTCTTTTGATCTTTAGGTTTAAAGCCATATAATTTAACAAAGATGAACAAGCAAGTCAGTAACCACTGTTTACAAGGCCCAAGTCAGGACTGTGATGGGGTATTCTCCACTGGCCTGGATAGGTACAGCTCCAACAATATTAAAGAAGCTCGACATCATTCAAGACAAAGCAGCCCACTTGATCGGCACCCCATCCAGTACTCTAAACATTCAGTCCCTCCACCACCGGCAAACAGTGGCAACAGTGTGTACCGTCTACAAGATGCACTGCAGCAACTCGCCAGGACTGTTTGAACAGCACCTTCCAAAACCGTGATCTCTACCAAGGACAGCAGATGCATGGGAACACCACCACCTGCAATATCCCCTCCAAGTCACACACCATCCTGACTTGGAAGTATATCGCCATTCCTTCACTGTGACTGGATTCAAATCCTGGAACTCCCTCCCTAACCGCATAGTGGGTGTGCCTCCACCCCATTCACTGCAACAGTTCAAGAAGGCAGCTCGCTACCACCATCTCAAGAGCAATTAGGGATGAGCAATAAATGCAGGCCTTGCCAGTGATGCTCACATCCCAAAAGCGAATAAATAAAAACACTAAATAGTTACGATTTGCAATAGAAATTCTTCTCTCTAATTTGGGAGAAAAATAAAAAGGATTACACCATTAAGCTAAACCTTTCTAAAGTTTCATGGTGGTATTTCTCAAATTATTGCTCTGATGTTTCAAAACTTTCTCTTGGGCTGGAATTTTACGCCCCACCCCCGGCCCCGTGGGGGTGGGTGGGATGGTGTAAAATTGTGTGGGAGGCGAGGTGGGTGCTGTTGCCGTCACCTTCCTGCACCCCCGCTGCAATTTAACGAGCGGCAGGAGAGGGAACAAACAACCTGCCTGCCCCAGGCCTATTGATGGTCTTAAGTGACCAATTAGTTGCCACTTAAAGGCCTTCTCCCGCCACCACTGGTATATTACCAGTGGCGGGTGGGCGATTTGTCAACAGTGGAGGTTGCCCTGTGCCCCATGGAGGGCCCCCTTGCAACTCCTTCCGCCCCCGCTAGTGCACCTTGCACCGCCTTCCTGATTGATCCCAACCTCCCTAGCCGAGTCCTGCTGATGGTCCCCGCAAGGCCCAAAACCCCACTTACCTTTTTTGGCGCCGGCGTCCACAATCCTCCTGAAGCTGTGTGCAGTCCTGGCAGTGGCCACAGTTCCCAGTGGCGCTGCTGGAACCGAGGAGCTGCAGACCCCTTGATTGGCTGGGACTTTCTGCCTCAGAGGGGCAGCAATCCCACCCGAGGCCAATTGAGGGCCTGGGCCACATAAATGCGGTTCCTGGGCCCAGCGGAGGCAGCTTCGCCCCTAACTTTTAAGCCAGTGGGCGGAGTCTCTGCGCCAATGTAAAATCCCAGCCACGGAGCTTCTAGGTAATCTATTCCTTCTAAAATTTTCAGTGACTTATATTCAAGCAGAAAAGCTCTTTTTATAACCTGGAAAAGAATTATCAGGAATTCTTTGATGTGAATAATTAATCACTCAAACAATACTGTGTGTTTGGTTCAATTTTTGTAAAAAGTTTAATTTTTCTTGTCACAAGAGTGTAACAGACAAAACTTGCACTGTTATATTGAAATAAGCTTGATGCAAAAATTTTAATTTAATTTGAACTGCTTATGTACAATCACTGGATTTTAGAAGCAGCCAAAAGTAAACTGATAGAAATCCTGCATTTTTGTCACCTCGACAAACACCACCTCTCATTGGTTTGCTGGTGCTCCTGAAGCGCACTGTTTTTACATGCGTTATAGCACTTTTGGTTTCATTGGCAACTTTGCAATGCTGGTGTTAGATGACCGGCTTCAATCTTACAGAATAATCATGTTGTAGACATCTCATTGCAATTCATTGATGCATCATGCATTATAGATCCTAGTGATTGAAAGGAACTGGAGACTAATTACTTTGCCTTTTTTCCCAGTACTTTTCATTGAAGGAATTGAATGTTCAGCCCTTGGTTAAAATACCTAGTAGAATTAGATTCATTTTGCAATTTCAGAGTCATCTTTTTGCACTGCACTATAAGCATATGGAATGATGCTGTCAATCGTCATAAATTGCAGTCTGGTGGTTTTGCACTGCCACATTTGCATATTGGCTACAGGATAGTCTATATAGAGCTAACATTTTAAAAAATCAGCTTGTTCTATCACTATTTTTTGACTTTTAATGTAGATAACTATTTTCATTTCGATAATTAGAAATTTCATCAGCTGTCAGAGGCTGCTAAGCAAAACTCCAAGTAAGTGCAGAACTCTGTTTTCCCTCCTACCTCCACACATTCAACAGCGGTTTCAAATGGGTAGTCTAATCATCACTGTCAAGTTATACCGTTGCTAAAGAGCCACCTAATATTGTGCAACTTAGTGCAGATTAACTGCAGAATTGCTTGTTTTTACTTCTGTTTTAAATCATTGCAACAATAGTACACTGTTGAATCTTTTAATTGTGAAATTTTCTTAAAAGTGTCTCATCTTGCCAATAGAACCACGCAAATTTCCTGTTAGTTAATAGGGGACAGTGATGGGTTCTCAGGCTGTCTCCGAAGCTGCTGTGAACTGGTTGCAAGGCAGTGCATTCAAATTAATTGGTGTTGACTCTCCCTGAGCGTGAAGTACCTGGCCCTGATGTGCAAACCATTCCCTTGATAGGACTGAAATTGGGACCTGAGCGATTGATATTGTGTAGTGGTGAATCCAAGCTGCACAAGCCATGGAGTATGACTGCACTTGAGTGATGTGAGCCCTTCTATAATTTTTATTTTACTTCCAAAATGTTGAGTAGTGCAGCAGTGGATGTTACAGAATGTTTCACTTTTATTCTTTCGTGAGATGTGGGTGTCACTGGCATTTGTTGCCCATTCCTAATTGCCCTTGAACTGAGTGGCTTGCTAAACCATTTCAGAGGGCAGTTAAGAGTCAACCATATTGCTGTAAGTCTGGAGTCGCATGTAGGCCAGACCAGGTAAGGACGGCAGATTTCCTTCCCTAAAGGATGTTAGTGAACCAGATGGGTTTTTACGACAATCGATAGTTTCATGGCACCATTACTGAGCCTAGCTTTTAATGCCATTAATTAGCATGCACATCACGTTGCATTTTGTTTCCTTGGGCAAAGGACTTGTTTGGTTTCCTTCAGGTGAACACATAGTTTTTGCCAAAGCCTGTACTTCTAAGCATTTTTATTCCTTGGAAATCCTGATTTAATTGTGCCTCAGTGTGAAAAGGAGCAAGAGTTTTAAAAATCATAGTTCTAACATCACTTGGGAACTGGGTTTATTATTTTCATTCATATTTTAGGATAATGTTGGGAGTACTTCTGAATAGATTCTCATTATTGGATGAAACAATATTCAATACCCTTGTCAGTTGCTTGATATTTGGGCGGCACAGTGGTGCAATGGTTTGCACCGCAGCCTCACAGCGCCAGCGACCCGGGTTCGGTTCTGGGTACTGCCTGTGTAGAGTTTGCAAGTTCTCCCTGTGACCGCGTGGGTTTCCTCCAGGTGCTCTGGTTTCCTCCCACATGCCAAAGACTTGCGGTTGATCGGTAAATTGGCCAGTGTAAAAATTGCCCCTAGTGTAGGTAGGTGGTAGGAGAATTGAGGGAAGGTGGGGATGGGAGAGGGAAAATGGAATTAATGTAGGATTAGTACAAATGGGTGTCACTCCAGAATTGGCCTTTATAGCCACTCCAGGCGCTGCTTCACAAACCACTGACCACCTCCAGGCGCGTATCCATTGTCTCTCGAGATAAGGAGGCCCAAAAGAAAGAAAGAAGTACAAATGGGTGGTTGATGGTCGGCGCGGACTCGGTGGGCCGAAGGGCCTGTTTCGGTGCTGTGTCTCTCTATGACACTATATCCTAGAGGATGCATGCTTCCAATCATATCTGTGCAAATACAAAAATGATGCAAGGGATCAGTTTGCTTACACAATTGTTTTTGATGCTGTTACTTGTTGAAGTACAGAATAGTATTGTTAAATAAAAGTTCTGCAAAATGCTTCTGTTGAATCAAATTAATATCTGCATCCCATCTTGATCGATTTTAACATTGAACACATGTAGCTCATTTTGTTACAGCCACCACATTGCCAAGTCTATCATTTCCACCAACAGTATGAGGGATGGGGTGTTGTTTTTATTCATTCATGGGATGTGGGTGTCGTTGGCTAGACCAGCATTTATTGCCCATCCCTAATTGCCCTTGAGAAGGTGGTGGTGAGCTACCTTCTTGAACCGTTGCAGTCCATGTGGGGTAGGTACATCCACAATGCTGTTAGGAAGGGAGTTCCAGGATTTTGACCCAGCGACAGTGAAGGAGCGGCGATATACCTCCAAGTCAGGATGGTATGTGACTTGGAGGGGGACTTGCAAGTGGTGGTGTTCCCATGCATCTGCTGTCTTTGTCCTTCTGGGTGGTAGAGGTTGTGGGTTTGGAAGGTGCTGTCTAAGGAGCCTTGGGTGCGTTGCTGCAATGCATCTTGTGGATGGTACACACTGCTGCCACTGTGCGTTGCTGGTGGAGGGAGTGAATGTTTGTTTGTGGATGGGGTGCCAATCAGTAGGCCGCTTTGTCCTGGATGATGTCGAGCTTCTTGAGTGTTGTTGGAGCTGCACCCATCCAGGCAAGTGGAGAATATTCCATCACACTCCTGACTTGTGCTTTGTAAATGGTGGACAAGCTTTGGGGAGTCAACAGGTGAGTTACTTGTCGCAGGGCTCCTAGCCTCTGATCTGCTCTTGTAACCACGGTATTTCTATGGCTTCTCCAGTTCAGTTTTTGGTCAGTGGTAACTCCCAGGATGTTGATAATGGGGGATTCAGCAATCGTAATGCCATTGAATGTCAAGGGGAGATGGTTAGATATTCTCTTGTTTGCGATTGTCATTGCCCGGCACTTGTGTGGTGCGACTGTTACTTGCCATTTATCAGCCCAAGCCTGGATCTTGTCCAGGTCTTGCTGCATATGAACACTGGCTGCTTCAGTATGTGAGGAGTCGCGAATGATGCAGCACATTGTGCAATCATCTGCGAACATCCCCACTTCTGACCTTATGATTGAAGGAAGGTCATTAATGAAGCAGCTGAAGATGGTTGGACCTAGGACACTATCCTGAGGAACTCTTGCAGTGATGTCCTGGAGCTGAGATGATTGGCCTCCAACAATCACAACCGACTTCCTTTGTGCTAGGTATGACTCCAACCAGCAGAGAGTTTTCCCCCTGATTTCCATTCACTCCAGTTTTGCTAGGTCTCCTTGATGCCATACTCGGTCAAATACTGCCTTGATGTCAAGGGCAGTCACTCCCACCTCACCTCTTGAGTTCAGCTCTTTTGTCCACATTTGAACCAAGGCTGTAATGAGGTCAGGAGCTGAGTGGCTCTAGCCCAAACTGAGCGTCACTGAGCAGGTTATTGCTAAGTAAGTGTTGCTTGATAACACTGTCTATGACACCTTCCATCATTTTGCTGATTATCGAGAGTAGACTGATGGGGCGGTAATTGGCTGGATTGGATTTGTCCTGATTTTTGTGTACAGGATATACCTGGGCAATTTTCCACATTGCGAGTACTGGAACAGCTTGGCAAGGCTGTGGCACGTTCTGGACCACAGGTATTCCACACTATTGCTGGAATGTTGTCAGGGCCCATAGCCTTTGTAGTATACAGTGCTTTCAGTAATTTCTTGATATCATGTGGAGTGAATCAAATTAGCTGAAGACTGGCATCTGTGATGATGGGGACCTCTGGATGGAGGCTGAGATGGATCATCCACTCGGCACTTCTGGTTGAAGATTGTTACAAATGCTTCAGCCTTATCTTTTGCACTGGTGTGCTGGGCTCCCCCATCATTGAGGATGGGGATATTTGTGGAGCCACCTCCTCCAGTAGGTTGTTCAATTATCCACCACCATTCACTGCTGGATGTGGCAAGACTGCAGAGCTTAGATCTGATCCGTTGGTTGTGGAATCACTTAGCTCTGTCTATCGTATGCTGTTTACGCTGTTTGTCATGCAAGTAGTCCTTGGTTGTTGCTTCACCAGGCTGATACCTCATTTTGAGGTATGCCTGGTGCTGCTCCTGGCATGCCCTCCTGCATTCTTCATTGAACCAGGGTTGATCCCCCAGCTTGATGGTAGAGTGGGGGATATGCAGGCCATGAGATTACAGATTGTGGTTGAGTACAATTCTGCTGCTGATGATGACTCACAGCACCTCATGGATGCCTAATTGTTCATTGCTAGATCTGTTTGAAATCTATCACATTTAGCACGGTGGTGGTGCCACACGAGGGAGGGTATCCTCAATGTGAAGATGGGACTTCGTCTCCGCAAGGACTGTGCGATGGTTATCCCTACCAATACAGTCATGGACAGATGCATCTGCGACTGGAAATTTGGTGAGGACAAGGTCAATTATGTTTTTCCCTCTTGCTTCCTTCACCTGCTGCAAACCCAGTCTTGCAGCTATGTCCTTTTAGGGCTCGGTCAGCAATGGTGCTACTGAGCCACTCTTGGTAATGGACATTGAAGTCCCCCACCCAGAGTACATTCTGTGCCCTTGCCACCCTCAGTGCTTCCTCCAAGTGGTGTTCAACATGGAGGAGTACTGATTTATCAGCTTTTGGGGGGTGGGGGGTGGGGGGTGGTGGCGGTGGGGGTGCGCGGTAGGTGGTAATCAGCAGGAGGCTTCCTTGCCCATGTTTGACCTGATACCATGAGACTTCATGGGCTCCAGAGTCGATGTTGAGGTCTCCCAGGGCAACTCACTCCTGACTCTATACCACTGTGCCGCCACCTCTGCTGAGTCTGTCCTGCCGGTGGGACAGGACATACCCGGGATGGTGATAGCTGTATCTGGGACACTGTCTGTACGGTATGATTCTGTGAGTATGACCATGTCAGGCTGCTGCTTGACTAGTCTGTGGGACAGCTTTCCCAACTTTGGTATAAGCCCCCAGATGTTAGCAAGGCGGACTTTGCAGGGTCGACAGGGCTGGGTTTGCCATTGTCGTTTCCAGTGCCGAGGTTGATGTTGGGTGGTCATTCCTTATTGACTTTGTAACGGTTTGATACAACTGAGTGGCTTGTTGGGCCATTTCAGAAATCATTTAAGAGTCAACCACATTGCTGTGGGTCTGGAGTCACATGTAGGCCAGACCAGGTAAGGGCAGCAGATATCCCTCCCTAAAGGACATTAGTGAACCAGATAGGTTTTTACAACAATCGACATTGGTTTCATGGCTGTCATTAGATTAGCTAGGGTGTGTGTGTGAATGAATTAGGAAGTAAGACTGGAATTTGAATAGAAGCTTAGAGGGTGTAAACCTGATCCTTTTGAGGAATTGCTTACTTGCATGGGTGAGGCATCAGTTAAGGAACTAATGTTAAAAAGGAGTTAAAGTACATTTCTGGAAAATGATTTTCTGATCCAATAGCATTCTCCCTGCAACGTATCGTTTGGAATCACTTAACTAGTCCATTTAAGCTGCTGTCATACGAACATATGAATTAGAAGCAGGAGTAGGCCATTCGGCCCTTTGAGCCTGCTCCGCCATTCAATAAGTTCATGGCTGAACTGATTACTCCACATGCCCACCTACCCCAGCTAACCTTCCACCCCCTTGCTTATCAAGAATATATCTACCTCTGCCTTAAAAATATTCAAAGACTCTGCTTCTACAGTCTTTTGAGGAAGAGAATTCCAAAGACTCATGACCCTCTGCGCGAAAAAATTTCTCCTCATCTCTGTCTTAAATGGGCAACCCCTTATTTTTGAACAGTGACCCCTAGTTCTAGATTCTCCCACAAAGGGAAACCTCCTTTCCACATCCACCCTGTCAAGACCCCTCAGGATCTTGTATGTTTCAATCAAGTCGCCTCTTACTCTTCTAAATTCCATCGGATACAAGCCTAGCCATTGCAATCTTTCCTCATAGACAGCCTGCCCATTCCAGGTATTGGTCTAGAAAACCTTCTCTGTACTGCCTCCAACGCATTTACATCCTTAAATAAGGACACAGGTACTGTACACAGTACTCCTGATGTGGTCTCACCAATGCCCTGTACAGCTGAAGCATAACCTCCCTACTTTTGTATTCAATGCCCCTCGTGATAAACAATAACATTCTATTAGCTTTCCTAATTACGTGCTGTACCTGCATACTAACTTTTTGCGATTCATGCACTAGGGCACCCAGATTCCTCTGCATGTTAGAGCTCTGCAATCTCACCATTTAGATAATATGCTTTTTTATTCTTAGTGCCAAAATGGACAATTTCACACTTTCCGACATTATACTCCATTTGCCAGGTCTTTGCCCACTCACTTAACATATCTATATCCCTTTGTAGCCCCCTTGTGACCTCTTCACAAGTTAATTTCCTACCTATCTATGTGTCATCAGCAAATTTAGCACCCGTACCTTTGGTCCCTTCATCTAAGTCATTGATATAAATTGTTGTTAAAAAGTTGAGGCCCCAGCACAGATACCTGTGGCACACCACTCGTTTCATCTTGCCAACCAGAAAATGACCCCGTTATGCCTACTCTCTGTTTCCTGTTAGCTCATGCATTTTAAGCTGCTGTCACAACAGGACCAGATTTGGATGAATGAGTCAATGCTGTGTTAAATAATGCCACCTCACTTAAGTGTACTAATTTGATCTTTGATTTGCAATTGTATTTATGAAGTGGTGCATTGTGTTTTGGAAGAAATGGAATGCAGTGTGTGGCCCACTTCACCTAGTCAAGTTCACTGAACATATGGTTATGCAAGTGTTTCTGTTGAAATATTTTTAAAAGGAATTTATAGTTAAACTGAATAAATGTTCGACTTCTCTTTTTTTTAAAAAAAAAAGAGCTATCAAGAGGGCACTGAAGGAACTGGTGGCAAGAATGTTACTCATTGTCACATGACTCAAATTTAAAGATAGAACAGAAACCCTGGTAAAGGGGCAGAGAAGTGACAAGTGCCACTTTAATTGGACAAGCCTAGTAGCAGCAGAGCACACCTGGAAGGGCAGAAAACTCGTAAGCTTTTTGGTTGTTGGTCAGTGTGCTTTTACCTTTTGGAGTGAAATCGGGTCAAGTCTGCTGCTGAACTGTCAAGCAAAGAGAGAAGGCCGCAACCCACTTTCCAGAAATTCCCTAAAAGACTCAGAAGTCGACTGTCAGTTCATCTCGTTTCCTCTCTCTGAAGAAAGCCTTCTCAATGCCGCCTGAAAAAAAAAATCTGTTCTAAAAGATCTCAGTGACAAGTCTACGTGTACTCAGAAGTTAGACCGTATGCCAGTTTTGGAACAACATATTTCATTTGCTGTTTTATTCAAAAAAGCAAGTCATCTGCCCAAGAGGGTTTTTTTTTGTCTGTAACAGAGCTCTGAATTCATAAAAGTACCTTTTATCTTTGTTCGGTTAACCGGTGTATATGTGTTAGTGTGAAGGGACTAAGGTTAAAAAAAAACTTTAAAAATTTAAATCTGTGTGTTTATTTTACTTCATTACTAGCTAAGACTTGTTTTATAATAAACTGATAATCTCGTTCATTAAAGAAACCTGGTTCGTGTGTTCTATTCTGGGAAAAATAGGGTATATGATTGACTGACTGTATCGATAAGTGAGAAAATTCAAAATAATTTGTTGTGACCTGTGGAGATGTGGGACTAGAATAAACAGTGTACTCCTCCCACCTGTAACAATATGTTTACTTACTAGAGTCTGGGAAGTTGGGCAGCACTGGTAGAATTATACTAGTAATTACAGTGACCAGTCATTTACATTGTGTTGTGTTGGTACCAACCTAGTGTGAATCTGCAGTCCGAGACCTCTGATTGGAGAGCATAGTTGAAGCACTTTTGGGACACTGATTCCAGATGAATCAATACAATATTGCAGTGCATCATTAATTTAGTACTGAATTTATTCCAATGTCAGTACAAATCTGGCACCAAGTTAGTAGTATAAACAGCCTAAATGTTCATCTGCCAGCCATTTCAACCTATAGTCCCCTTTTCCCTCTTTTTCAACCAGGCCAAAACCAAATCTGTGCTGAAAATTGAGTTGATCGCCATTTGGTCTCTAGGTTCATTGAAAGGAGGTTAGAAATTGACTCCATTTGTTCACTAGGTAACTCCTCTCTGAAATTTCAGTCTTGTCCTGAGCAAGTTGATGTTAGAACTACTTGAATTTGTTTCCTTGCAAGTTTAGGTTTCATACATTTAATGTCGATATTGCGGTGACATTTAATTAACTGCTTGAGAGGTATAGACAGGTTGGATAGCAAGAAGCTTTTTCCCCAGAGTGGGGGATTCAATTACTAGGGGACACGAGTTCAAAGTGAGAGGGGAAAAGTTTAGGGGGGATATGCGTGGAAAGTTCTTTACGCAGAGGGTGGTGGGTGCCTGGAACGCGTTGCCAGCGGAGGTGGTAGACGCGGGCACGATAGCGTCTTTTAAGATGTATCTAGACAGATACATGAATGGGCAGGAAGTAAAGAGATACAGACCCTTAGAAAATAGGCAACAGGTTTAGATAGAGGATCTGGATCGGCGTAGGCTTGGAGTGCCGAAGGGCCTGTTCCTGTGCTGTAATTTTCTTCTTCTTTGCTTACTTTTGGGAGAGACTTCGTGTATTCTAAGTGTGCAGAGAGGGGCCTGCATAAGATCGCATCCATTATTTTGGCAGAAAATTGTACTTGTTTAATTCATCCCAGAAGAATGCAGTGGTGAAGTTTTGTGCATTACTTTAAAACTTTGAGGAAAAAAGTATAATTTAAATTATGCATGGTTTTGACTTTTTTCTGGATGTGACTAAAAGAAGTGGCAAAACAATTTCATTTAGAATTTTGATCCTTTGTTAACTTTTGCTTAACAAATGAATTTACAAATTAGGTAGCAGAATGCACCTGAGTTATCCTTTCATTGATTAGGAAAGATTAATCCACTTCTGCTGCTGTGCCAGTGCCACTGCCCATGTGTGAAAGGTATCAATGCTTTCAGTAAATAGAATTTAGATGTTTTGAGCTTTTTTGTCTCGGTTGCGTGTTAGTTTCTGTATTTAAGTCCTCAGAATTCACTCCTAGATTCTGTATCTTTTTGGTATAGTCTTACATGAATTAGGAAGAATATTAGATTATCTACTGTAGGTTTTTTCTAATTTTTTTGCAAGAAGTTCCACTTTTGCCTACAAGACTTCATTGCCTCTGAGCTTTTCTTATACTTTCTGTTGCTGGGAATTGTTTTTATATATGTGCAGATCCTCATTTAATTCTCTGGTCTCTGCTGGTTGAGCACTATGGATGTGGTTGACAAGACCTTGTATGGTGAGGTAAGGAATAGGAGGAGGCCATACAGCCCATCGAGCCTGCTCTGCCATTCAATAAGATCATGGTTGAAATGCATCAGTTCCATTTCCCCCCCCCACTATCTTCATATCCCTTGATTCTCTTAGAGCCCAAAAATCGATCTCAGTCTTGAATGAACCCTTTGAGTCAGAATCCACAGCTCTTTGTAGTAGAGAATTCTGAAGATTCACAATGGGGAGGAGCAGGTGATGCAATTTTGTAAAGGAGCACTGTCTTCAGGTGTTTTTCCGTTGTCCATTTTCCTATTTATGCACACAGTTCAACTGCATTGAGAAATGAGAAAGCTGTACCCACAGTTGAATAATCCTCTCGCACTGTCAAACGCCCAAATTTAAGTCTCTGGAAATTGTGACTTTTGGGGATAATTCCACTTTATATGTTCTATACATGACATTGAGGATTGCTTAATTCAACAACACTGCGTTATGTAGGCTACTGACTGGTCTTATCTTCCTGTCTGTGAAATCTAAGTTGATCTATGACCCATACCTTATTACATCATATATCTATTTTTAATAAGTATACACAATTGCAATGACTTCAACTTGCAGGGTTATTGAAAATAATACAACTTTTTCTGCCACTTAGTCGTCAAAGTATTTTTAGGACATTAATTCCAATGTATTTGCCATGGCTTAGGCTAATTGTGTATGAAAATAAGAATTCTGATGTCTATGAATTTCTTTTGTGCCATTTGACAGCTAACTAAGCACATTCCAGCTCTTCAGAACAGTATTAGAGTGAAGAGTTAAAGTAGCCTAGCAATATAATGAACGCTGTGAAATACAATGACCAGAGTAAAGACAATTTAGAGTAAGAAAAGCTCATTCTTCCAACACTATGTATGGACATGAATCTCTGCTCCAAAGGTAGCTGGTTCCTTTTTTAAAGGTTTCAGTTGACTCAATTACCTGTTCTGGAAGTTGTTCCACATGTACACTATACTGCGAGATTATTTTTATCTCCAACTTTGTTCAAGGCTTGTGAATTTTCTACAAATAGGGATGCAAGAGTAGAGGGACCTGGGGGTATAAGCCATTGAAGGTGGCAGGACAGATTGAGAGCATGGTTAATAACGCATACAGTATCCTGGGCTTTATTATTAAGGGCATAGAGTACAAGAGCAAGGAGGTTATGTTGAACTTGTATAAGACACTAATTTGGCCTCAGCTGGACTATTGCGTCCAGTTCTGGGCGCTGTGCTTTAGGAAGGATGTGAAGGCATTGGAGCGAGTATGGAAAAGATGTAAGAAAATGGTTCCAGGAATGCGATATGAAGACAGATTGGAGAAGTTAGGACTTTTTTTTTCCTTGGAGAAGACAAGGCCCAGTGGATATTTGATAGAGGTATTCAAAATCATGAGGGGACAGAGTGAATAGGGAAAAACTTTTTCACACAGCGAGTAGTTAGGATCTGGAATGCAGCTTGTTTATTGTCTAATATAAAATGAGACACTGGGCAGTTGTCAAGTTGTCAGGAAAACAGGAAGATGAAGAAAATTACGTGGGACTGTTTCATTTATAAGTAGTTCCTGTACTGGAGGAAAAATATTGATTTCCTGCTTTGGTAATATCTCTCAACTGGAGGCCTAAAAACATATAAGCCAGGAGATCCTCAGGTGAAACAGGCTTTTGGTTGTACTAAAGGCGCCTGTGGTGCAGAAGCTCTTTAATTCTATGGCTGGATTTTTCACTGGAAGCAGGCTCCTGGCACCAGGCCAAAAAGGTGGAGAGAACCCTGTCTCTGTCTTTCCCCCACCCCCATCTCCCTCAAGTAATTCTCCATTCTTTTGAGTCAAAGTTTTAGGAGACTTTAAAGGGACAGGGATCCCGTCTCCAAGAGCTGCTGGCCAATCGGAGGCCTGGCAGCTCGGCAGTATCTGCAGCGCCACCAGAAGTGGTGGCCACTGCTGTTACTGCAGAGGCCTCAGATCCAGGCCCAGTGGTGGAACCCCGGAACAGAAGTAGGTGAAGTGGGGTTGCCGGGACTAGTCTGGAAGGATATTGACGGGGGGGGGGGGGGATTTTTCAAGTATCATTTAGCAAGAGCTTGAAATAAAGTTATTTGCGTTTTTAGGTGTGAGAATAAGGGAAAAACTAAAAACAGACAATTTTCTTGATGGTCCCTTCCCTTGTCCTAAATATAGTTAATATATTTTGGTTACACCTGAACATTTTATCAACTTAATTTTGGTTAAGTTTTAACTACTCAAGGTTTATACTGGCTCGCTGGTGCATGGCATGGCATTGAGCTGTACAGACAAGGAAGGCCCCGAGTTCAATCCCTGGTCTGAGCAAATTTGCTAACCTGCTTTCTGAGTGAGATAATTTATTTGATGTTTTCTAACAATACAGGCAGTTACACAAATCCATTCATGTTATAATCTCCTTTAAATAAGGTTATACAAATGTGAAATCCAGAAGTCTAGAACATGTTGGGACTGGTAACAGAAATGTTATATATTTTAAAAGTTAATGCCTGTAGGAAAGGCTTTTTAAGAAATCTGAAACAGCAGAAATTCATAGATTTATAAGGATTAAAATTTGAATGTTCTTGTTAAATATCTGCTCAAGGTTTTGGAGTGCCTTACAGCACACAGTAATGTTTTTTCAGTCTATATACAGATGTTTTGTACTGTTTCAGAACTTGCTGGAAAAGACTATGGTCTAGACTGTCTGCCTTCCGTTTTGACTTTGATCTCTGATTAAAACTGGCTTTACATTTATCATATTCCTTTAAGTCATCATGCGATTAGATTTCTTTCAAGTTCTGCCTCTTCTGTGTATGAGCTTTTAGCTCGGGGTAGTTCCTGCTGAATTGTATGGGCATGTTGGACACTGCATATAATCTTTAACAATGGGCAGGTAGAATCAATATAACCATTATGTGTTTAAGGGGCTCAGATTGGAGCAGTCAGTTCAATGTACAGTATTTGAATTCCTTCAGTCAGATTTCAGCCTACTACTCTGTCTATATTCACTGCTGCAACTCAATTCCCTAGCCACTGGCTCATTCCTCTCCCTGACAACTGTCTGAGGCTGAACCAGACCATTTGTAACCTTGATGTCATATTTGATCCTGAGATGAGCTGACCACATATCCAGGCAATCACCAAGACAGCCTACTTCCACATAGGTAACATTGCTTGACTTCCCTCAGCTCATCTGCTCCTGAAATGCTCATCCATATCTTTGTTATCTCCAGTCTTGCCTATTCAAATGCTCTATTGGTCGACCACCTGTCTTCCACCCTACACAAATTGCTCATCCGAAACTCTGCTGCACAATCCTAATTTACACCAAGTCCCGTTCACCTGTCACCTCTGTATTTGCTGACCTACATTGGCTTCTGGTCCTGCAATGCCTCAATTTAAAAATTCTTATCCTTATTTTCAAATTCCTCCATTGCCTTACCCCTCCCTATCTCTGTAACCTCCTCCTCCAATTCTGGCCTGGTGAGCATTCCCCATTTTTAATTGCTTTCCCTGTGACAGCCGTACCTTCAGCTGCCTAGGCTCTAAGCACTGGAATTCCCTTCCTAAACCTCTCTGCCTCTTTATCTTGTTCTCTTCCTTTACAACTGTCCTTAAAACCCACCTCTTCGACTAAGCTTTTGGCCATTTGTCCCAATACCTCCTTATGTGCTTGCTGTTAAATTTTGTTAAGGTTCCTGTGACGGCCTTGTGACATTTTACTATGTTAAAGGTACTTTGTAAGTGCAAGTTATTGTTGAATCTCAAAAATCTGGAATTTTTAAAAATTCATTCTTAGTATGTTGGTTTTGCTGGCAAGATCAGTGTTTATTGCTCATCCCTATTTGCCCTTGAAAACTTGGTGTTGAGCTACCTTCTGACACCATTACAGCCAATGCATTGAAGGTACTCCCAAAATGCTGTTACTGAGGAGTTCCAGGATTTTGACCCACCAATGTTGAAGGAACAGCGATTATATGTTTAAGTCAAGATGATTCATATGTTGGAGGGGAACCTAGAGTTGATGGTCTTCCCAAACACCTGTTGCCCTTATCCTTCCAAGTGGTAGAGGTCACGAGTTTATTCCCCATCATTTGATTTAGAGCATACCTACTTCCATTCTTGTGCAAAAATGAAATAATGTCTTCCCACAGAAAATTTTGTGATTACAAAAGGTGGTGCCTATTTTTATAACCAGTAAAATTAGTTAAATACCTTGAGTAAAGGGATCCCTATGAATTTCTATGTATTCCTGATCTATTTGTAAAATGTTTATTACTTTTTAACTGTAATGCTGCAGTTGTCGTGAATGCTAAAGAGCTTATAAAAGTCTGAAGGAAAACAATTGCTTCATGTTCACTGCCAGATATAATGCAAACTGTTGTAATTATTCACCTTTTTATAGGGCTAGCAGCCTTCCATACAGGTATGATGGCCATTTCACCAGTTTGACAGCAGTTTCTGGTTCTAGTCGTTCTTGCATCCATTTGTATTTAAACATGTGCACTTTAATTTTTGAGATCCAGTAAATGTAAAGGGAATTATTTTATTAATAAGGCAGCAAACATCCTCCAAAGGTGAAACACTTTCAAAAGTAAATGGTTTGTGCTACTCTGTGATCTGCCGTTTTGTTTGAGACTTAGACTGACATCTCGTACATGCCAGCAATGTGCTTTGTAATATTGCTGGCCTGGATGACTGTCCAAAATTGAAAAATGCCTGTGGTATGAATAGGAGACAAATATAATTTGTAACAACTGCATTCACAAATTTGGATGTGCAATTGCTTTCAAGTCGCGCTTATGACTTTGGAGTAACTGCTTGTGCACTGAAGGTTTTCAAACTTGCAGAATCTATTCTATAGTGCAATGGAATGAATTTAGCCCTCAATCTGGCATTACACTATGGCATTGATTTTCTAATATAAATGGTCATAGAATCATAGATACAGTACTGAAACAGGCCCTTCGGCCCACCAAGTCTGTGCCGACCATCAACCACCCATTATACTAACCCTACATTAATCCCATTTCCCTGTCACATCCCCACAATTCTCCTACCACCTACCTACACTAGGGGCAATTTACAATGGCCAATTTACCTGTCGACCCGCAAGTCTTTGGCATGTGGGAGGAAACCGGAGCACCCGGAGGAAACCCAGGTGGTCACAGGGAGAACTTGCAAACTCCGCACAGGCAATACCCAGAACCGAACCCGGGTCGCTGGAACTGTGAGGCTGCGGTGCTAACCACTGCGCCACTGTATCGCCCTATGGGTCTTCCCATGGGTCCAGCCCCTCAGTTCACTATGGCGGGAGGACCTTACACAGTGGTCTTTCCCCATTGAGCCTTTGCAGTAGCTGTCCCAAGCTTTAGTGCGTCCCACAGCACGTAGTCCTGGACTTTGGAATGTGCCAGTCTGCGACACTCTGTCGTGAACAACTTTTTGAGTTGGAAGACCAGCAAGCTTCGGGCAGACCAAAGAGCATCTTTCAGCGAATTGATGGTCCTCCAGTAGCAGTTGATATTTATCTCTCTGTGCGTCCCTGGGAACAGCCCATAGAGCATAGACTCCCGTGTTAAGGAGCTGCCTGGGATGAACCTGAACAAAAACCATTGCATCTCTTTCCACACCTGCTTTGCAAAGACACATTCCAGAAGGAGGTAGGCAACAGTCTCTTCCCCACCACAGCCACCTCGAGGGCAGCGTGCAGCGGGGGTGAGACTCCGGGCATGTAGGATGGATCTGACTGTGAGGGCCCTTCTCACCACCAGCCAAGCTACGTCTTGGTGCTTGTTTGAAAGTTTGCACAATTAGTAGCACAAAGGTATAACTAGAAAACACTCTTTGAATGATTGCATGGCCTTGTAGAAGTTTGCAGTGATCTGTTCTAGAACAACTCCTTGTTATACTAGTCATAAATGACATGGAGGATAGGGCTACTTGAGTTTTCTAATGACCCCAGACATTGTGCATAGGTTCTGAGATGGCTAAGTTTGATATTTGATTCAGTCAATTTTGAAAATCACTGAGTGGGATAAAGAAAACATGGATTTTTTGTGGACATATGGTATGCACTACACAAATATGAAATGTATTGTCTAATCTATCACATTTGTTCAGACGCTGACTTCTCCCACATCAGTGCTTCACATGTGTCTTTTTTTTCCTCAATTGAGTGAAGGTGCCCGGTCCCATTTCCTGCACTTCTGCCCTCACCCCTTTTTCCCCCCTCCCTTCTAGAACCAGGATAGGGTTCTTCTTGTCCTCACCTTACCCCACCATGCTCCACATTCAATGGATTATCCTCTGTCATTGCCAGCGTGGTGCAACTACCAAACCTATCTGCTCCCTTCCTTCCCAGCATTCCAGACACCGTTCCCTCCATCCACTCTTCAGGAGCCCGAGCAAAATTGAAGTCATTTGGAATCAGGGAAAACTCTCCACTGGTTAGATCCATACCTAGCACAGAGGAAGATATTTATGGTTATTGGAGCCCCATAATCCTAGCCCCAGGACATTGCTGCAGAAATTCCTCAGGGTAGTGTCATAGGCCTACCATCTTCAGCTACTTCATCAATGATCTTCCCTCCAACATAAGGTCAGAAGTTGTCATGTTCAATGCAGTGTTCAGCGCCTTTCACGATTCCTCAGACGCTGAAGCAGCCTGTGTCTGCATGCAACAAGACCTGGACAACATGCATGTTTGGGCTGATAAGTGGCAAATAAAATTCATGCCACACATGCCAGGCAATGACCATCTCCAACTCGAGAGAATCTAACCATCTCCCCTTGACATTCAATGGTATTATCATTGCTGAATTTCTCCCACATTCAACATCCAGGGGTTGCCATTGACCTGAAACTGGTCCAGCTGTATTAATACTGTGGCTGCAAGAGCAGGACAGAGGCTGGGAATTCTACAGCAAGTAGCTCGCTTCCTGACTCCACAAAGCCTGCCCACCATCTAAAAGGCACAAGTCAGGAGTGTGATACTACATTTGCCTGGATGAGTGCAACTCCAACACCACTCAAGAAGCTCGATTTATCATCCAGGACGAAGCACCTGTTTGGTATCCCATCCATCACCTTAAACATTCACTCCCACCACCGATGCACAGTGGTAGCAGTACGTACAATCTGCAAGATGCACTGCAGCAACTTGCTAAGGCTCCTCTGACAGCACTTTCCAAACCTGTGACCTCTTATCACCTGGAAGGACAAGGGCAGCAGGCGCAAGGGAACACCACCATATTCCTCTCCAAGCTACAACCATCCTGACTTGGAACTATATTGCTATTCCTTCACTGTTGCTGGGTCAGAAACTTGGAAATTTCTTCCCAGCAGCACTGTGGGTGTGTCTACACCACATGGACTTCAGTAGTTCAGGAAGGTGGCTTACCACCACCTTCTCGAGGGCAATTAGGGATGGGCAACAAATGCTGGTCTTGCTAATGACAATCCCATCCCATGAAAGAATTAAAAAAAAAATCCAATATCCTCTCCCTTTCCCTTCCTATGCAAGTGCAGGAAATGCAGCACTGCCCTTTCCTATCGTCCAGAGCCCCAAAACAGTGATTTCCTTGTACTACTTTCAGTTTAGTGTACTGTTTTTGCAGCTCACAAAGCAGTCTTCTCTACTTTGGAGAGACAAAATGCAAATAGAGTGATGGTGGGAATGAACACCCCAGTTCAGTCTGTAAGATTCTGGTTGCTTGCCATTTTAATTCTCCGGTCTTCTCACACTTTGACCACTGCCCGCTGTACTGTTCCAATGACATTCAACGAACACCTCATCTTTTGATTAGGCACTTTACAACCTTACAGACTATTGAGTTCAACAATTTCAGTTCATAACTATGACTACCTTTTTTGAACAGCAGGTGCTGACCATGGTTCTGCTGTTGTCATTTGCAGCTCCTCTGAACCTCTCTTGTTTCTTTCACTTGTCCCTTAGAACTCCCTTTTGCTTTGTCCCATCATTCCTTTTGTCATTTAGTCTCTCTTGCCTTCCACCATATCACAGACCTTTTATCATTTCCTCCTCTCTCCCCCTTCCCTGCCCTTTGTACTTGCTTTAAACTTGTTACATCTCTAACTTCTTCCAGTTCTGACAAAAGATCAACCTGAAACATTAACTGTTTCTCTCTCCAGATACTGCCTGACCTGCTGAGTATTTCTAGCATTTTCAGTTTTTATTGCTAATTTTAATGAGTTGTGATTCTGTGCTCCCTAGATCCCTCTGCTCCTCTACCCTTACTTTCCAAGGAGTTTATGGCCTTCTTACTCCTGCCAAAATGTGCCACCTCACACTTGCCTATAACAAAATTAATTTGCCATTTTCACAGCAACTCTTCAAGTTTATTGAAAACTTTCTTCCGGCAGATGCTGTCAGACCTGTTGTGTATTTCCAGCTCTTTGTTTTTATTTCAAATTTCCAGCATCGCAGTAAAATTTGCTTTTATTTATTGTTGTCTTGTACTGTGCCACAGTCTACCACAGTATTAACTATAAATCCAATTTGGTGTCATCTGCAAACTTTGAAATTGTACTTCCGATTTCCAAGACCAAATCATTTAAGTAAATGCTGTACAATTGTAATCACAACACGATAAATATGGAACACCACTTCCCACTTTCTACGAGTCTGAATAAATACATTTAACCCCTGTTCTCTGCTTTCTATCCATTCTGCTACTTGGTCTCACAAGCTCTGACCTTAGTCGTGAGTCTAATATGTGGTGCCTTTATAGAAGACCTTTTGAAAATCAAAGTATATTACATCTGCATTATCCTAATCTAATCTTTGTTACTTTCTCAAAGAATTCAGTAAGATTGGTCAAACATGACCTTCCATTTTGAAATTCGTGCTGACTACACTTTTATATATTTTTTGTTCCTAGATGTTTTTCTATTACATCTTTCAGTAAAAGATTCCATTGTCTTTTCTACTACCAACATTAAGATGGTAGAATATGTCCAGGGAATTATAAACCTAACTCTTTTTTTAAATATAGGAATAATGTTTGCTGTTTTCCAGTCCTCTGCTACTACTCCCTTTCCTGATAAATTTTTATAAATATAATAGTGCCCATGCTAGCACTTCTATTGCTTCGTTTGATATGCATGGATGCAATCCATTCAGGGATTTTACACTCTGTTTCACTTGTTTATTAATTATCTCCACCCTTCGATCTTAAATGTCTTTAACTTTTTTGATCTTTCTTAATGTCATGCACTCATTAGAAAAAATGGATACGACACAAGCTCTTGGTTGTAATTGCACGTCTGTAATTGTTTTGATTACTTTCTTACAAAAGTGCATTGGAAAGGTTTGAAGAATGGTGAATTGTGGGACTCACTGCCCTGTTTTAGCAAGAGAGGTAGCAATGAGCTAGTTTTCTCAGAAAAGATTGAGAGAAGCCACTGTCCTTTTTTTAATGCTAAAAAGAATGGATGATGTGCATGTATGCGTATTATGTAATTTAACTTGTGAGCACTGCAATAGAGGAGATAGGTTTAAATTATTGAGCCTCAAACAGGTCTTGAAAGTACAAGTGTTTTACAAAAAAAAAAATACTCTGAGCTGTGGATATACTGGATACAGCCCAGCTAAAGTGGAAATGTCATGAAAGGAATGCAACTAGTCAAGGATGAATAGTGTAGGATGTAAGACTAGATATTCTGGAATTTTGCTTGATATATATTTTGGAGGCAGAGTTGAGTGCTGCTGAAAATTTAAATGACTTGGGCAACATCCGTAATAGTGATTGTATGTAGTCGGTGATTAATAATGGATGGTGACTTCCTAGTTTTTGCTTTCCATCTTATCTTTGATATTTTACTGTAACTTTTTAAAGGAAATTTTTTTCATATACTTTACGATAAGCGCACTCCCACCATATTGGAAAAAGAGAAAATATTACATTTTTCTCTTGCATCTACCTTTTTTATAGGTAATATCCTTCAAACAAAAGAACATAAATAGGAGTGGGTGTAAGCAGCTCTTTTTAGCTTGCTCTGCCATTCAATAAAATCATGGCTGATCTTCAACCTCAACTGTACCTTCCCATACTATTCCCATATCCCTGGATTCACTTAATATCCAAAAATCTATTCATCTCAGTCATGAATGTACTCAATAACTAAGTATCCACAGTTCTCTGGGGTAGACAATTCCAAAGATTCACAACCCTTTGAGTGAAGAAATTTTTCCTCATCTCAATCCTAAAATGTCCTACCCTTCTGAGACTCTGACCCATAGTTCTAGACTCTGCAGCTGGGGAGAACATCCTCCCAGCATCCACCTTTTCGAGCCCCTTAAGAATTTTATATTTTTCAATGAGATGCCCTCTAATTCTTCTAAATTCTAAGGAGTATAGGTTTAGTCTACTCAATCTCTCATCATAGGGCAATCCCCTTGTCCCAGGAATCAATCTAGTGAACCGTCATTGTACTTGCCCTCTAAGGCAGTTACATTCTTTTGGGCCTCCTTATCTCGAGAGACAATGGATACGCGCCTGGAGGTGGTCAGTGGTTTGTGAAGCAGCGCCTGGAGTGGCTATAAAGGCCAATTCTGGAGTGACAGGCTCTTCCACAGGTGCTGCAGAGAAATTTGTTTGTTGGGGCTGTTGCACAGTTGGCTCTCCCCTTGCGCCTCTGTCTTTTTTCCTGCCAACTACTAAGTCTCTTCGACTCGCCACAATTTAGCCCTGTCTTTATGGCTGCCCGCCAGCTCTGGCGAATGCTGGCAACTGACTCCCACGACTTGTGATCAATGTCACACGATTTCATGTCGCGTTTGCAGACGTCTTTATAACGGAGACATGGACGGCCGGTGGGTCTGATACCAGTGGCGAGCTCGCTGTACAATGTGTCTTTGGGGATCCTGCCATCTTCCATGCGGCTCACATGGCCAAGCCATCTCAAGCGCCGCTGACTCAGTAGTGTGTATAAGCTGGGGGTGTTGGCCGCTTCAAGGACTTCTGTGTTGGAGATATAGTCCTGCCACCTGATGCCAAGTATTCTCCGAAGGCAGCGAAGATGGAATGAATTGAGACGTCGCTCTTGGCTGGCATACGTTGTCCAGGTCTCGCTGCCGTAGAGCAAGGTACTGAGGACACAGGCCTGATACACTCGGACTTTTGTGTTCCGTGTCAGTGCGCCATTTTCCCACACTCTCTTGGCCAGTCTGGACATAGCAGTGGACAAGGCAGTTACATAGTTCCTTGGATAAGAAGACTAAAACAGTATTCCAGGTGTGGTCTCATCAAAGCCCTATGTAATTGCAGTAAGACTTATTTACTCTTGTACTCCAATCCCTTTGTAATAAAGGCTAACATACCACTTGCTTTCCTAATTGCTTGCTGTACCTAGAAGTTGACTTTCTATGATTCATATGCAAGTAGAACAAGGTCATAGAACCATAGAACAGTTACAGCACAGAAAGAAGCCATTCAACCTATCATGTCTGCGCCAGCTAAAAAAAACTAGCCACCCAATCTAATGCCACCTTTCAGCACCTGGTCTGTAGCCTTGCAGGTTACAGCACTTCAGGTGCATGTCCAAGTATCTTTTTAAATAAGTTAAGGGTTTCTGCCTCCACCACCGATCCGGGCAGTGAATTCCAGACACCCACCACCCTCTGGGTGGAAAATGTTTTTCCTCATGTCATCTCTAATCCTTCTACCAATCACCTTAAATCTATGCCCCCTGGTAATTGACCTCTCCACTAGGGGAAACAGGTCCTTCCTGTCTACTCTATCTAGCCCCCTCATAATTTTGTACAATTCAATTAAGTCACCCCTCAGCCGCCTCTGTTCTGAGGAAAACAACCCTAACCTATCCAATCGTTCCTTTATAGCTACAACTTTCAAGCCCTGGCAATATTCTTGTAAATCTCCTCTGTACACACTCCAGAGCAATTATGGCCTTCCTGTAATGTGGTGACCAGAACTGTATGCAGTACTCCAGCTGTGGTTTAACCAGCTTTTTATACAGTTGCAGCATTTCATCCCTGCTTTTGTATTCTATTCCTCGGCCAATAAAGGAAATCATTCCATATGCCTTCTTCACTTTATCTACCTGTCCTGCCACCTTCAGGGACCTGTGGACATGCATTCCAATGTCTCTCACTTCCTCTACCCCTCTCAATATCCTCCCATTTATTGTGTATTTCCTTGCTTTGTTTGCCCTCGCCAGTTGCATTTCCTCACACATCTCCGGATTGAATTCCATCTGCCACTTTTCCTCCCACTCAACCAAACCATTGATATCATTCTGGACTCTACAGCTATCTTTTATTATAAACTACATGGGGAATTTTAGTGTCATCTGCAAATTTCCCAATCATGTCTCCCACATTTAAGTCCAGATCATTAATATATATCACAAACAGCAAGGGATCCAACACTGAGCCCTGTGGAACACCATTGGAAACCACCTTCCATTCACAAAAACATCTTTTGACCATTACCATTACCCTTTGTTTCCTATCATTGAGCAAATTTTGGATCTAACTTGCCGCATTCCCCTGTATCCCATGGGCTTTTACTTTTCTGACCAGCCTGCCATGTGGGACCTTTCTAAAGTATTAAGTTTTTTTTTGTGACTGTCGTAAGCTTGCTTTCTTCTGCTTTATTTTACCTTGTATGCTTCTAGATAACCAGGGGGCTCTAGATTTGACAGTACCGCCCTTTTTCTTTGTGGGGACATGTCTACACTGTGCCCGTAGAATCTCTCTTGAATGCCCCTCACTGGTTTGCTACTGATTTTTTTCCTTCAGGTAGCTGTATCCAGTCCACTTTCGCCAGATCACCCTCCTGAGGTCCATCTGATAACCAGCATTTCTCAGTCTCTCACCATTTAAACAAAAAGTTCTGCTTTTCTGTTTTTCTGAGTGGATAACTTCACACTTCTCCAAATTCTATTCCATTTGTCATGTTCTTGTCCTCTCATTTAACCTGTCTCTCTCTCATTGCAGCATCTTTGTGTCCTCCTTGCAGCTTGCTTTTGCACCTAACTTTGTAATCTATTCAGGTTTTCTGACGTTACAATCAGTCCCCTCATTTGAGTCATTGATAGAGATTGTAAATAGATGAGCCCTAGCACTGATCCTTGTGGTACACCATTAGTTACATCCTGTCAACCTGAAAATAATCCGTTTTTTTCCTACATTCTGTTTTCTGTCCATTAACCAAAAGTCAATCTATGCTAACATTTTACCTCTGAGCTCTAATTTTGTGTAATAGTCTCCTTGTCTGGCACCTTTATTGATTTGCTTTTTGAAAATCCAAATACATCACATCCATTGATTTCCCCCATTATCTACCCTGCTAGTTAGAACCTCAAAAAAGCTCTTAACAGATTTGTCAAACACAATTTCCCTTTCATAAATCTGTTGCCTCTGCCCAGTCATGTTCTGGGCCTGGATTTTGTGTTTGTAATGGTGGCGAAACTGTTGGCTTCTGCTGCCATTACTCCTCTACAACTGACGGCAGTTTTTTGAGTCCGCACTTGTGCAGTTAAATGCGGAAATCCACAAGTTGCTGTCAGTGATTCTACGCTTCCCCATGGGGTGTGCTGTTGAAATCCCCTCAGTCAGCAGTCGAGTAGAAATGAATGAATTGACAAGAATTTGCCGTTTTACCTTAAAAACTGTAAAAACATTTGGAAAAAGTAACATCTTGTTGAATGAAATGTAACTGGGGTTTTAACAGGGTGCCAATTACTGCTGAGAAATTTATATTTGTGGAATGTCATTTATTTTATTCATTCATGAGATGTTGATGTTGCTGGCAAGGCCAGTATTTATTGCCCATCCCTGATTGTCCTTGGTGCGATACTGGTGAGCTGCATTCTTGAACCGCTGTAGTCCATGTGGTGTAGGTACTTCCACAGTACTGTTAGGGAGCTCTTTTCAGGATTCTTTGTCGCTGTTTTATCCAATGGAATGGCTTGCTAGACCATTTCAGAGAACAGTTAAGAGTCAGCCACATTTCTGTGGGTCTGATGTCACATGTAGGTAAGACTGGGTAAGGCTGGCAGATTTCACAAACCGAGAAGAGCAAACTGTAAACTATAGGCCAGTTGGCATCAATAATAAGGAAATTGCTAGAAACTAAGATTAGGGACGTGATAACCACACTTAGAAAAATCATAACCTGGAATTTGCTTTCAGCAGTGCAGTGACAGCGCTCACCACTAACCTCAAAGAAAGGTGCCTACAAACATCTAGCAATCTATGTAGCCTTGATTTCCCAACGTCAGTTTGAAGCTGGCACTGTCGAGGGAATCTCCAGGCCTCTCGCAGCAATGATGTCATCAAGCAGGGTAAGCAGCCAATCATGCTTAAATATTCTCACAGACGGCAAACCAGAAAGTAAAATGCACTGAAGTTTTCACTTGTAATTAAAATATTACAGAACCAGATGGGTTTTTACAACAATCTGGTAGTTGGATGCTCACCATTACTGGTGCTAGCCTTTGTAAAGAAAATTCCAGATTTATTTAATTACCTGAATTTAAATTCCCCAGCTGCCATGGTAGGATTTGAATTCATGTCGCAGGATCATTAGTCCAGTCTTCTGGATGACTGGTCCAGTGACATAAGCACTATTCTACTGTTCCCATCGTTATGGTAAAACTCATTTTAAAAACGTTTTAAAATGTTTATTTTAGTTTTTAGCTTAATCCCATGTGGATGTCCCAATCATTTATTTTGTTTTCTGTAAAATTTTAATTAAACATGAAAAATTCAGTGCATTTTGCTTCCTGGTTTGCTGTCTGAGAATATTTAAGCGTGATTGGCTGCTTATCCTGCTTGATAACATCACTTGTTGGATGCCTGGTGATCCGCTTGACAGTGCCAACTTCAAACTGACGTTGGGAAAGGGGAAATCAAGGCTACAGAGATGGCTGGGTGTTTGTGGACAGCTTTCTTCGAGGTCACCGGTGAGCACAGTAACTTTGCTGCTGACCTAATCCAGGTTATGATTTTCTAAGTGTTATCACGTCCCTAGGCATATTTTGTACCATTTTCCCTATTATTGATGTCAATTGGCCAATAGTTTACTGTTTACTCTTCTCTGTTTGTGAATAGCGGGTTACATATGCTACCTACCAATCCACAAGGACTGCTTAAAAATAAGGGGTCGCCCATTTAAGACGGAGATGAGGAGAAATTTTTTCTGAGGGTCTTTGGAATTCCCTTCCTCAAAAGGCTGTGGAAGCAGAGTCTTTGAATATTTTTAAGGCAGAGGTAGATAGATTCTTGATAAGCAAGGGGGTGGAAGGTTATCCGGGGTAGGTGGAAATGTGGTGTAATCAGTTTAGCCATGAACTTATTGAATGACGGAGCAGGCTGAGGGGTTGAGTGGCCTACTCTTGCTCCAAATTCGTATGTATATATGTTACAGAATCTAGGGAATTCTGGAAGATCAAAAATCTACAAATTCCAAGAAATTTGGAACAGGGATTATTGAATAAGATTATTTCCTTTTGTGACTTTTGACAGTAATATGTGAAAAATACTATAATGTCCGAACTCTAATATTCCTCAGACGGTCTGGTATATGCTTAGAAAATTAAATTACTAAGCTGCTTCTTTTAAGGTCACTGCTGAAGTAATCAAGAGGGAAGTGGTTTAAGGAAGTCCAGAGTTGCTATTTGTCTTTTCATATACTCTGGTGTTTTGGCTGTTAAAAGATTTTCTATAAATAGATTGGGTTGCTTCTGGATAAGTTGCAAATAGTTGTGTGATGGTCCAGCAATCTACAGTTCAGTTTTGCTGTAAACTAGATGTTCATCTACCACCAAATAGGTCATAGAGTCATAGAGAGATACAGCACTGAAACAAGCCCTTCGGCCCACCGAGTCTGTGCCGACCATCAACCACCCATTTATACTAATCCTACATTCAACCCATATTCCCTACCACATCCCCACTTTCCCTCAATTCTCCTACCACCTACCTACATTAGGGGCAATTTTCAATGGCCAGTTTACCTATCGACCTGCAAGTCTTTGTTTTATTAATGGTTTTATTTCTTGACTCTTCCCAGTTTTGACTTTCTCATTGATGAGCTCTTTTATGGCTTATATCTGTAGTTTTGGAATTGTCTTTTCCCCATTATGATTTATTTCTCCCTGCGACAGTATATTCTTTGGGGTTTGCATTTACGTGACACATGGAAATAAATATAGGAGAAAATGGGCACAGGTTGATTTGTGCACCTAAAGGTTGCATGTAGGTTGGTTTGAGACTACTTGCCATTTGTGATGAATTGGTATTGAAATTTAAAAGCTCATTTAAACAAGTACAGCACATCGGAAAGCTTCCACATTGTTTCTCTGCATGCATTTTTGGTCCAAGTCCTAAAATGGGACTGGGAATGAAGCGACTGTTCTTAAAAGGTTTTATCAGTATGTAATCCATTATGTTTCTAGTGAGATGAGGACTTCCAATCATCAGTCATTTATAGTCTTTTAGCATAGTTCTTCAAAAAATGGACTTTGTACATTAGTGTTTGATTTAAAATTTATTCCTCAAATGGGCACTCCCAGCAAAAAGCTGTGTTGACGAGTAATGCTGGTCAGAAAATTCAATTTAATTCAGTAATTCACAATGTACACAGATCTGTGCTTCAAACCAAAGTTTGCAAAATTGTCTTGTACGTTGTATGGGTTGGATTCTTCTTCACAATGCAGCCTAGCGCCATCTTACTATTGGCACCACCGCAGGCTGATCCTACCCACCCCCCCCAACCCCTCATCACATTAAATAGTGTTTAGGAAGGAAGATCTGGATCTCTAGATTTTCTTGCCAACTGCCTCATTCCAGCTTGTGGTAGGTTCCAATACACCTATGGAAGCAGCAACAACAACCGTCAGGTCTGTCCCAGTGGAGAGACCGGGCTTATAACCACCTCTTCCCAATCTAGACCCCCTACGTGCCTTCTGTAGGTCTCAGTTTCTGAGGCCTACTAGGCAGCAGCTGTGCTGATCTTGGGTGTGCTCTTCAGCAAGTGCTCCCTCTTGGCAACAGGAATCCCACTGTGCATCCAAAATAACTCTGAATCTGAGGAATGGGTTGGGGCAGATTTGGAGGGATGACCACCACAGGCTGATCCTTTTCCCCCCATCACATTAGTGTTGATGATGCAGAAATCTTGGTCTGCTGGAGCACCTCCCTAAAAAGTAGAATCCATCCTTGTGTGTCCTGTTTCTTCTACAGAAGTAGTCTTTTTCACCTTCATTGGCTTACTGAGCCGGAATGAATCTCTCAATTCTTCTGTGGTGAAAGAAACTCCATGCTTGGCTCCAGATTCACATCCTATTCAGTAAGAGATGCAAATACAGTATAACTTTGGCACGCTTTAATTATTCTAGTGTAGACAATTTGTTTCTAGTCACTTTCTGATTTCTTCCAATTTGGTGGGGGTTATTGAACTTGTACTGTACTTGCAACTCTTACTGAACGGGATGTGAATAGGTAGCTGAGCTTGCCTGTGATCCATCCACAATTAATGTTGCATAATTAACATGGCAGAAAGTAAGTGATTCGGATAATGGAAGGGATAAAGATGAATTCATTTTGGCTGAAAATATTGTAAACCCTGTCTCGGATCAACTCTTTCTAAACTCCATTTTGACTCTATCTAGTCAAAGAATCCCAAATGTTTAAAACTGCCTTGTATATTGAAGGGTGTATCTATTGCTTCTCACTATGCATTCGAAGAGGCAGCATAAGGACAGACATTTTGCATGGAACAGCCCTTGATGTGACAGGGTGAAGTTGGCTTAAGTAATACCTCGAATGGGTTTTTCGCTCCACACTCCCTTTTTGCCACGGCATCAGAGCTTCAGAATGTTGAGTTTTACTCAAATACAGTACCAGGCTGCTTCAAACCAGCACTTTTAAAAGATAAAATAGAACAGCAATGGGAAACTGAAAGGTGATGGTACAAGTACAGATCTAATCCTTTGTTATATTTGGCAGGATGAGGTTCTTTTGTTCCCCTTAATGTCAATTATTAACTCTGCATGAGCTGAGTCAGGATAATTACAGGCAGCACCAAAAAAGTAAGAGATGTATATTTTTATAAAAATGAAATTGAAGGCTTAGCTCAGGTGTACATTGTTTCTAAGTTTTAGTGTGTAATATTTCTATGCATCTCAAAAATCTGATAAATGAATCCTTGTTGCCAGCCTTTTAATTATATCCATAAGAGAAATTTTTTTGAGTATGGAAACACAGTACAGAAAAATCTATGCAAGCTTAGTAAAACATATTGAGTGTTTGATTACATTTTAGTATCTTCAACTTTGCAGTGCTTTTATACAATATTATATCATGAAATATTGGCCCAGAATTTGCTGGAGCGGGGAATCTTGTGAAATGTCCTATTAGATATTTCATTCTTCATCTCAAAGTTTCTGCCCCACAAATTGCTGGAATCCTGGTGGACGATGGGATCAACGGTCTATTTCCATAACGAGATTTAAGGATAAAGAGAGGAACGACTTGGAAGGAAATAGAGTAAATTAAGTACAGAATGAGAAATACCAAGGAAAGAAAAATTAGATTGAGAAAAAAGAACAGATGGAAAAGGAAGAGAAAATATAAAGTTCAGAATTTTAAAAAGCTCCAAGAACAATTCTTGCAGGAAGCAGTCCTCCACACTTTCAGTTCCCTTTCTGCATAGAAGTTGTGTGGCATTGCAGTAACATAAATCTAGTCATTAAAAAAAGTCCTTTCCTCATTAACTACCAGTCCTAACTTTCTGCAGTGAATTTCATTTGTTTTAATAGTGCAAAGGCAGCAATATTTTCAAACTCTCAGCCTTGTAAAAATGGGATCTCCTTAACAGAGCAGTGCAAATCGTCCAGAAGTTCGTGGTGATTTACAACTCGTGGGGTATCTCTTCCTTGCCACAAATTGCTAGGTTGTTTACATATAAATAACAGTATGTACATTAAACTTACCATTATTTAAGTAAATTTTGAACCGTTATGAAAATCCTGAGCAAGTAGCATTTGATTTGCTGATATGGTTTGCAGTACAAAACTTTTGGTGGAGTTTCCTGCAGAAAAAGCAAAATGTGCAAGACTTCCTCCTGTAATGCTTGATTTGCCACTTTCACAGTGCCTGGATTTTGTGGTGGCATTGACTGCGAAACTGTCAGTGTTCGCCGTTATTACTCCACTGAAACGGACAGCAGCTTCTGGAATCCACTTGGGCACAGAATAACGTGGAAATCCAGTGATTCTTTTGAGGTTGTGCTGTTGAAACACCTCTGGACAGCAATCTGTGGAAATCAATTGAATTGATCAAAACTTAGTGTAGTGCTTGTTAGTCTTCTTGTAAAAATCCTTGGCAAAAGTTATACTTTGACTGAGGTGTAACTGGGTTTTTAACTGAATGCTAGGTTAATAATTATTGCTAAAAGCCTTCACTGGCCTTGAGATGCATATATGTGCATAAGTCATTGAAGGGGACAGGACAGGATAAGAGTGCAGTTAATAAAGCATACAGTATCCTGGGCTTTATTAATAGGGGCATAGTGTACAAGAGCAAGGAAGTTATGCTGAACTTGTATAAGACACTAGTTCGGCCTCAGCTGGAGTATTGCGTCTAGTTCTGGGTGCTGCACTTTAGGAAAGACGTGAGGGCATTGGAGAGAGCACAGAAAAGGTTCATGAGAATCCAGGGATGAGGAATTTCAGTTATGAAAATCGATTGGAGAAGTTAGGACTGTTTTCCTTTGAGAAAAGAAGGCTGAGAGGTGATTTGATAGATGTATTCAAAATCACAAGGGGTCTGGACAGAGTAGATAGAGAGAAACTGTTCCCACTCGTGAAAGGATCAAGAATGAGAGGGGTCAGAGTCAAAGTATTTGGTAAGAGAAGCAAAAGTGACATGAGGAAAGGCTTTTTCATGCGGCTAGTGGTTAAGGTCTGCAATGCGCTGTCTGAGAACGTGGTGGAGGCAGGTTCAATTGAAGCATTCAAAAGAGAATTAGACAGTTACATGAAAAGGAAGAATGTGCAGGGTTATGGGGAGAAGGTGGGGGAATGAAACTGAGGGAATTGCTCTTTCAGAGAGTCAGTGCGGACACGATGGGCTGAATGGCCTCCTGCTCTGTAACAATTCTGAAGCCTATTTCATATTTGTACAATGTCAAATTTCTCCATTATATTTTTAAAAGTGTGCCTTTTTCAGGATTTAAAAAAAAAAAGTTTGTTTTAGTTTCTGTCTTAATCCAATCATCATTTATTTTGCTATCTGAAAATGTAAATTAAAAGTGAAGGATATTTAGTGAAGTGCTTTTAACTTCCTGGTTTGCTGTCTGAATACTTCAGTATGATCAGTTGTCTACCTACTTGCTGCCAGCACTGTTGCATGCGAAGGCATCCCCTTGACTTCGTGCCATATTTAGACTCTAGTTGGGAAAGGGGAAAATCACTGCACAGAGATCGCTAGATCATTGTGAGCAGCTTTCTTCGAGGTTAGCATTGGTTTGATGCTGACCGCAAAATCTAGCTCTATTTATTTGACCATGAGCATTTTAATTTATCTCCTTTTGCTCAATCTTCAAAGGTTCTTGGTTATTGGCTATGCAATAGAAATCATAATTTCAAATTCGAAATACTTTTTCTCCTTCAAATTGCGACTAAATTAAGTTCGATGTTACTGAATTCCATTGTTGAGGTAAAGTAATCATCTATATCACTTATGGAAGTGTAGGAAAGCCACATAGGTGGAAATTAACTCAACTGCATTATAATGGAAATTATGCATCATTGCATGATACAGCACAAGAGGAGGCTATTTAGCTCATTGAGCCTGTGCCAGCTCTTTGTTGGAGCCAACCAATTAACTCCAGGTTCCTGCTCTTTCCCTATAGGCCTTTTAAATTTTTCCCTTCAAGTATTTATCCATTCCCTTTTGAATGTTACTATTGAATCTGCTTCCACCACTCTTACATGCAGTGCATTCCAGATCACAACTTGTGTTTTAAAAAAAAAATGCTTCTTTATGTCAGCTCTGGTTCTTTTGTCGATCATCTTAAATCTGTGTCCTCGGGTTATTGACCTTTTCTTCTATCACTGGAAACAGTTATTTATTGTATCAAAGCTGTTCATGATTTTGAACAGTTCTATAAAATCGTCCTTAACCTTCACTGCCTTAAGCAGAACAACTCTGGCTCCACCAGTCTCTCCACATAACTTAAGTTCTACATCCCTGGTACTATTCTAGTAAATCTCTTTTGCATCCATTCAAGGCTTTGACACCACCTTAAAATGTGGTGCACAGAATTGAACCACAATATAAACACAATACTCTAGCTGGGGTATAAGCAGTGTTTTATGAAGGCTTTAAAATTGTACCATTTAGTTGATATTGCCTCTCATAGTTCCTACCAAAATATATCACTTCACATTTCTTTGCGGTAAATTTAATCTGCCATGTGTATGCCCATTTTACCTGCCTGTCCGCTATCTTCCTCCTTGTTAACTACATTTTTGAGTTTTGTATCATCTGCAAACTCTGAAATTATGCCCTATATACCCAAGTCTAGGTCATTAATGTATATCAAAAAGAACAGTGATCCTAATACCAACCCCTGGAGAACACCACTGTATACCTCACTCCAGTCTGAAAAACAGTCACATTACTCTCTGTTTTCTATCCCTGAGCCCATTTCCCTTTAATCCTATGCTCATAGCAAGTCTATTATGATACATTGTCAAACACCTATTCACATCAACCACATTACCCTCAACAACCCTCTCTGTTCATCAAAGAGCCCAATCAAGTTAGTCAAACATTATTTGCCTTTAACAAGGCCATATTGGCTTTCATTTATTAGCCCATACCTTTCCAAAAAACATTTAATTTTGTTCTGGATTATTGTCTGTTTCCTTGCCACTTACATTTTACTAACTGGCCTGTAGTTGCTAGGTTTATCACTCTCCCTGTTTTCTTTAAACAGGGGTAAATATTTGCAATCTTCCAGTCCTCTGGCACCTCCCGCATATCCAACCAAGGAGGATTGGAAGATTGTGGCCAGAGGCTCTGTAATTTTTACACTTACTTTGCTCAGTATTCTAGGATGCATCCCGCTTAGATTTTGTCATGCTCATCCAAGGAGAAATTATGAAATATATAATCAACCTATTGAAACAAACCCAAACAGACTCCAGGCGCACCAAAGCAGCCTGGATTCAAATTGACCAATGGGGAAAAAGGATTGTGGCAACGTGTTCTGGAACATTCGGAACTGAATCAGTGTTGGTTAATTCAGTTATTAGTTCAAAATTGAGAATTCCATTCTATTCCAGCGAAGGGGATCATCATCTTTAAACTACGTGTAGACAGAGTCTGGAGTTGGCCTTGAACTCACTGCCTGAGAAATCATACCAGGAATTTGCCATTGGCCTTAAACTGGAATATAACGAGCAGTCTTCAATAGTGCATCTGTCTTCCTGAACCTCCCAAGTCTTTCTCCAGTGAACAAGGGAAAAGATTACAGGCCTGTACCGTTTCAAGTCTTCACCCTGGAGAAAAAGCAAATTTTACAGCAAACCTTTTTTAAATCATCAGACCAAAACACGTTATTTTTTAATCTCTACCTTTTCTTGTGTATGTGTATCTGTATGTGTGTGAGTGGGTGAAGTTGCATATATTTTCAGGTGTCGTATAATCGTTTAGCTTCTAAACTTACAAGAAAACCTGTCATTTGTCTGTCTGTTGACAATTAAAACACTTTTTTTAAAAACACGCTGTCTTTGGTAAGTTGAGAGGTGAAAAAGGGGAAGCCATCCCTATCATCTCCCACCTGTCCGTAACAACTTCCCTACTTTGAGGACTGCCAACCCGTTATTACATCCTCTATCTATTTTTATCCTATTCAATATCGCTGCTGATTCCTTTACTGTTACAGTGGCAGCATCCTCGACTCTAGTGATGACATGAAAAATATTAATTTATTACCCCAGCTATTAGCTCTGTCTCCATAAGAATTTCTCCTTTTTGGTCCCTAGTCAGACCCACCCACCCTTTGACAACCCTTTTACTATTTGTGTTTTTATCACTAAAATATTCTGGTGCATGCCAATTATTTGGCATTCTTAGCTTACTTCCTGTCCTGTTACTTATACACTTTTAGGAACTGAATCATATTGGTAATCATCCTTGTTCTGACACAACAAATATTCCTCATCTGATAACTTAATTGTGAAAGGAATTAATCATTGGAACTGAAGCAGTTGTCTAAACTGCGATCATAAATCATGAATTCTGGCCTTCCCCCTTAACATCGCATGTTCAGTTTGTTTTTTTTAACTACTCAAGATTATGTCACTTGATCATTTTCCCTCTTTTCTTGGATGAATTACTTTCTAAGATGAATTAACTTACAAGTGACAGGTTTTTCATCATTACATTTGAAGCTCCACTTAAAATGGGATTTTTTTCCCACACGAATGAATTGGATCCAACAAACATGACACTGCAGCAGAAACTGGTATGTGTTAATAGGAAAATATTTCAGACAAAGTACTAGCAAATATTCCTTCCAGTAGAATTTAAAACACACTATGCTCATTTAAGTCCAGTGTTGATCAGTTGTTCTTTAATTTGGAGTGTAATTTTTAAGAATGTTGCTATAGTTCCCCAAACAAGGCATTGATAGAAATGCAGAGTACAAGAAACAACAACAAAAAAATTCAACTCAAGATCATACCATAGTGTCCAGTTCACTTTTGTGATAGTATTATCGACAACATCAAGTGGAAAGAGATTGGTCTGTTCTGAACTTTTTTTTTCTCATCCTGAGGTGCACACCATAGTTTGAACTGGAACCACTAGGAGTAAGATTTCATTAATTGTTACAATTTAAAATTATGCTCCAAATTTCTTGCTGTAATTGGAATAATCTTGGTTCTCTGGAAAGGTTGAGTGTTTCATTACTCGAGTATAAATTTATGTGGTGCTGTTTGAGTAAGCCTTAAATGGGACCACTGATTTACAGTAACTGTCAAATTCTGTTTTTGTGGAATTCTGGGATACTTTCAGGTGTTTTAGGAACTGAATTTTCTGTAATTGCTAGCCCAGGTACTAAGCAGTAAGCATTACATTTCACATGGTGATGTAGTATAGTTATGTTAATAAATACAAGTTATAAATATCATTTCAGATGACAAGCGGGCAGAACCAAATTTTAATAATTGTCCTTTAAACCTTGATTAGATTGGACATTGAATTTAATTTCTGGTGTTCATTACGGCAGAAATTAGAACCAGAGTAGGTAAAAATGGTAAAAAATCAAAGCTTAAGGCTCTTTATCCGAATGCACGTAGCATTTGTAAAAAAAAAATAGATGAGCTGACAGCACAAATAGAAATAAATGAATATGATTTGATAGCTATCACAGAGACCTGGTTGCAGGATGACCAGGACTGGAAACTCAATGTTCAAGGATATTCAACGTTCCGGAAGAATAGGCAGAAAGGAAAAGGAGGTGGGGTAGCTTTGTTATTAAAGGAAGGGATCAGTGCAGTTGTGAGTAATGAAATAAGGGGATAAGGGGTCGATCATTTTGGACTGAGATGGAGAGAAATTTCTTCACTGAGGGTTGTGAATCTTTGGAATTGTCTACCTCAGAGGGTTGTAGATGATCAGTCGTTGAGTATATTCAAGATTGAGATTGATTACACCTTTGATCTCTCGCAAAATCAAGGATATGGGGAGCGGGCAGGAAAGTGGAGTTAGAGTCATAGTTATACAGCACAGAAACAGGCCCTTCGGCCCATCGTGTCTGTGCCGGCCATCAAGCACCTAACTATTCTAATCCCATTTTCCAGCACTTGGCCTGTAGCTGTGTATGCTATGACGTTTCAAGTGCTCATCTAAATACTTGTTAAATGTTGTGAGGGTTCCTGCCTCGACCACCAGGTGATGGGTAAGTGGGATTTGGCACAAATTAGGATATAGGCTACAGAGTTTTGGATGAGCTCAAAAGTTTAGAGAGGGTGCAAGATGGGAGCTGGCCAGGAGAGCATTAGAATGGAGTCTAAAGGTAACAAAGGCATGGATGAGAGTTCAGTGGCAGGTGAGCTGAGACAGGGGTGAAGATGGGTGATGTTATGGCTGTATACGGAGGCAGTCTTGGTGATAGACTGGATATGGGATATGGAACTCATTTCGGTCAAATAGGGCACTGAGGTTGCAAATTGCTTGGTTCCACCTCGGGTAGTTGCCTGAGAGAGGAATGGACTGGATGTCTAGGGAACGGAGTTTGTGGCAGGAACTGAAGACAATGGCTTTGATCATCTCAATATTTAGTCAGGGAAATCTTCTCCCCTTCCAGTAGTGGATGTCGGATGAGTAACATGATGAATCAGAGGCAGGGGAGAGATCGAGTGAGGCGGTGGTGAGGTGGGTGTGGTCCCCATATATGAGGAACCTGATCGGTTTTTTTGAATGATGGGCAGCATTTGGATCAGTAGGAATGGAACCAGAAGGGGCAGTCCCACCTAACTGGAACAGGAGGAAGATGGCGTGGTCAACAATGTCAAAAGCTGCAGACAAGTTGAAAAAGATGAGGGATAGTTTACCACAGTCACATAAGTTGCCATTTGTACCTTTGATGGCCTTTTCAGTACTTATTGGCAGGGCAGAAACCTGTTTGGAGGGTTTTAATCATGGAGTTGCTGGAAAGATGGGCATCAGTTTGGGAGGCACCATGCTCAAGGACTTTGAATGAGAAACAGGACAAAGCCACAGTTAAAGCTCAAACAAGCTTGAGTCAGAGGCTGCCAATCTCATTAAAATATTTAAATTGCCAACCCACCACCTGGGAGCAGGTTGGCTACCCACCTCTTGTCCAGCCTTCATTTAAACCCAGAAATTGTTGGAGACGTGATAAAAAATTTTAATATCTAACCTGACCCCAACTCGCCCATTTTTGGGAGTTAAAATCCAGCCCTGCATGTCTTGAGTCGGGATTCTTCAATCTGGTTGAAGAAGTACACCGTTGCTTGCCCTGTTTACACAGGTCCCAGATCCCCTAAACAGGGTTTTGGCTGTTCAATAACTGCAGATTTCAGTGCAAAAATCTTTATAGCCTGCAGGTAAGTGTAGCTGTTCATTCCTGCTAATTGCAAAATCTGGGTCATTCTGTTAGCAGTCCAGTCTGCGATAACATGTTCATACATCTTGCTGCAGGACTTGGAAATCCCTGCCATTTCTCCATATGAATCTTAGTCTTTTCTTGGCAAAGGGAAAATTGGATGGTTTGTCTGGGTCATCCTGACATACTTCTTTGCTACTTGCTCAAGGTATCTTTGGCAGAAGTATGGAAACTAGTCACTTACTTGTCTAATAGGAAAATGGTGCACACTGGGGATTAGGTGAGGGAATATATTTTGCAACAGAGAGGACAATGATTGCAGAATGCCAGAGTACAGAAGCTGCAATCTCAATTGAAGGGACTCGTGCCTTTTTTTCTATTTTGTGTTAAGTGAGCAGATCCTCTTAGTTTTAATCATGATTGATTCACATTGGGGTGGCGCAGTGGTTAGCACCGCAGCCTCACCGCTCCAGCAACCCGGGTTCAGTTCTGGGTACAACCTGTGCGGAGTTTGCAAGTTCTCCCTGTGACTGCGTGGGTTTCCTCCGGGTACTCCGGTTTCCTCCCACAGCCAAAGACTTGCAGGTTGATAGGTAAATTGGCCATTGTAAATTGCCCCTAGTGTAGGTAGGTGGTAGGAGAATTGAGGGAAGGTGGGATTAAATGTAGGATTAGTATAAATGGGTGGTTGTTGGTCGGCACAGACTCGGTGGGCCGAAGGACCTGTTTCAGTGCTCTCTCTCTCGCTCTGACATTGTAAATTTTAAATGACTGGCAATTTTGCTTGTAATGTTAAGCAGAAATCATTTCATTGTGCTTTTTTGTGTCTTATCCAGTAATGTCACGTGTACTGGAAGGCTGGATAATCTGACAGGATAAACATGATGTCATAAGTCAAACATATGGAAGGAAGTTCTTTACCAAGACTGTATAGATTAGAATTAGAGGTGAAAGATGAAACTGAAGGTCAGATTTCTCCATGACATGAAGACAACTAGCATCTTTACATGCACCCAACCTAGACCGTTAACTACAATTCCAAAATGCTGTCCGTTCAGAAATCAAGGCTCCACATATATACCAGTGACATGTGAGAACAGATAGTTATACTGCAAGTGTGTAGAGACTTGGGATAGTTGAATTTAAGTTTCATGTAAACTCAGCATTTCATCAAATGTTAGATTTTTTTAAAGCAAAACTAAAATATGAAAGCATGACTTGTAGCAATGGTGCTTTGAAGAATTCTATGAGCATTGAAAACAGTTTATTTTCTAGTTGTTCCAATTTGACTTTGAATTTTTATACTTTATTTGGTACGGGGTTCAATACAACTTAACCAGTCCAATGTATTTCATTAGAGATTTAATCCCAGGTACGTCATGTTGATTTGTAAACTGAAACCTTTTATAACCTAAAACAACAGTAAAACCAACCCTATTAAGGTGTCTGACCAACAAGCAGTGCAGGTACTAGGCTGTACCAGGCCCCATTGTTGACAGTAACGTGCTTATGTATCTATGCAAAAGTGTAAAAGGAGTTAATGATGGCAAAGCTTCATTACGCATTGACTGTTTGAATGGGATCCCTGCTGCACTCATTTTCAGCAACAGAATTGGGCCCTGAATTCCAAACAGTGACTGGCTAGTGTTACAACCGGGTGAGGAAGGGATCTCTGGCTCCTCTTTTGCCCCTTACCTGGTTTGGACGTAACAGGGTTTATCTTTTAAAAACATTTGTTTTTAGCTTAACACCTCAGTAAGTCTTTGCTCACTGCTGTCTAATTGTAATTGCAAATGAACCAATCAGACAGTTCTTCTTTGTTTAAACAAGAAAGATGTAAGTTTATTAGCCTTATCGCTCTAACTCAGTTAAAATTACAAAAATGCGCGATGCTAGCATGCATACAAGATGAATACACACACAAATAGGTACAGAGGGAAAGAAAGAATTGGGGGTGGGGAGGGGGGAGATGGTTGAAGTAGGGTTGGCAAATAGAATTCTGTTACTGGATGGGCATGCCCTTGATGCAATGTCCTCAATTGAAGTTAGGAGTTCTTGCTGGGGCCCAGTGCACAATTTCCGACTTGCTTCTCTGGTACCAGAAGACTGAAGGGGTGCTCTATCGAGGCTTAAGCTGCTACCATGGGTCCCTGAGACTTTGCTTGAGAGAGAGACAGAAAGGAGACCTTCCTCCTTGGTTCCCAACTTGCAGTCTGTTAACTTGCTGTGAGGCATGATTCAAACAGTCCCCAGTCTGGCCAGCAGGTAAGTCATGTGACTATCTCTTTGTTTGACATAGCAACTTCTTGGCGGGTTCTTGACGTCGCGTCTTCCAGACACTTGGTGGGGGGTGGGGTGGGGAGTGGTGCGGTGGGTGGAGATTTGTCTCTTACCAAGTCAATGGCTCTCAATGTCTTTTGATCATCACTATTGATAAAACCCATCTCGTTAATTGAATCAGGGAGCACTCCCGTTGTGTCTCTATTCAACTGTGTCTCAGAATGCAAATGTGCAACCATGTTTTCAGCTGTTCAGCTCTGTGGTCTTTTAAACAGGTTATGTACAATGTCCAGCAAAAAAAAAGGATCAACTGGCATTCCATATGATGAAAATAATGTGTTTCCATTTGGCAGGTGTGGTTTCCGTCACACTGGATGAAATGTTCATGGCTGGCATGTATGCAAACTGTGCTTTGTACATATTCTATACGTAATGAATCACGTGAAATAAAGCACTTTAATGTCGGAATTATTCTACTTTTCATAACCACTATTTTCCCACGTGCTGCCTCCTAACTAATTCACTTAAATGCCTGAGCATTCCCTCCAGCGCAATGCAGCAGATTAGGCTAAATAAAATGATCATAAGGTTCTCTCAGAGGTGGTACTACCATGTTGCCCAACCAAATAATTGTATAAGCCCACTGAGCGACAATTAGTTAAATTTCATCTATGACACACAGAAGCAATCTTGTGTTGCAGGTAGGAAATTGATTGGGAGGTAAAAACCAAGGAGCTGGAATAAAAAATATAATCTCAGATTGGTGAATAGTGAAGTGATACTTTTCTCCTCCTCCCCCCACCTCCCCCAAACCAAATCGTTGCAGTGGGACCCATCTTTTTAATCTGTATATAAATGTTCTGGCTTGCAGATTAGAGGAGGGGGAGAATATACGTATGATATCAAGCTAGGAGGAGTACTGAATTGAAGATTACAAGCAATTGCAAAAAGACATGGATTAAGCAAGTTGCAGGATGGTTCAACATGACAAAACTGGGATACTACACTTCAGACACGAGAATGGCAGATGAGAATGTGGTCTTAATGAGGAAGTGTTTTGGGATAAATGAACAAATGCTTTAAGGGACCAGGTAAATTAAATGATTCAAAGGCTAGTTTTCAGGTACAAAAAGGCTAATAGGATATTGGGCTTCATCATAAGAGGTATAGAATATAAAAGCAAGGAAGTAGTACTCTAGTTACAGACCTTGCTGGCCAGACCTCAGTTGGAATATACTGCACTTTCGGAAGGATCTGCTGTCCTTGGAGAAAGTGCAACAAGATTTACCGGGATGATAATTGGTATGAAGGGATTTAGCTGTGTAAGAGACTGAGTAAACATGGGATATTACATATAGCACAACGTAGAACAAGGGGGAAATCATGTCAAAACTAAATCCATTGAAAGCAAGCAAGCACACCAAAAGCTTTCACACAAGATTGTGAGAATGTGGATGCAGTACCTCAGAAAGCCATTGATGGAGAATCAAACTATGTGCTTAAAATGCGAAATAAAAATTAAAAATTTAGAAATATTTTGAAAACAAGGAGTGGAGAGAAAAAGTGTGAAATTAATTTTTTTTTAAATCTCTCTATGGCTAACAAAATCATTGAATAGGCTCAATGGACTGAATAACCTATTCCTGTTCCTATGGAAAGAGCAGACCAGTAGTTTGATAACCTGATATTTGGAGCTGCTTGACCTTTCTGAAGTTCCATCTGCCATAACAGGGGTTTCAATCTTGGGCATTTGGGAGCCAAGTGACTTGGTGCATAGATATTCTGATGTGGCCAATAGTGAAGTTTTAGCAGGTTTGCATCTACCAACATCAAATACAAACTGTCCATGTAAAGCTGGCAAACATGCTGCCATCCAGTGGAAGAGGTTTGAAAAAGATACGCAACTTTATCAAAGAAGTGGCTGTGGGGAGCCGGTAACACAAAAACTGAACTTTACTCTATAATGTTGTTGTTTAGAAGTGCTAAGTAATGAATTTTTAAAAAAAAAGTTAGAGATGAAGCTGGCTTGGAATGCTTTGAGTTGATCAAGGTGTCATACAATGGGCAGAACTTCCTTTGTAAGCGATAGCAAGATAACTGACACGTAGTACCAAGTCTAGGTGTCATTGAACAAAGATGTAGGGCTGGATTTTACTGACAGCTTCCCCCACCCCCCAAACTGATGTTGGGTTTTGTGGCAGGGGTGGGGGGGTGCCGGAAAATGCTTCCGGGAGAGGGCCTCCATGCCCCCCCAATGTCGAGAGGGCCCAGCCCGAAATTGCTGGCAGCGGCAAGGCCTCGTGGCGGCCCCATCCCCCTTACTGCTCAGTGATGGGATCCCAATTTGAATATTTAAATAAATTAAAATGATTGAATATAAATAAGCTCACATCAGTGCCTGATGACCCGCTGCGATCTTCGGCCCAGTGGCCAGCACTCCCGCGTCTTCAGATCCCCGGTCTGGGGAAACGAGGCACAACACTGGTGGGAAGGGAGAGGAGGTAGGTTTATCAGTGCAGAGTGGGTGGGTGGGGGGTGGTGGAAACAGCGTAAAATTAATGTCATGGGTGTAGGGGATGGTGGGAAGTGTTGTAGTTAAATGTGTTATAGTTGAAAGTTTTTGCAGTTTAGTCAGGGGCAGGGGGGTGAATGTAAGGTAAAGGTAAGTGTTTTGCAGGGAAAAGGGCATAGAATTAATTTAATTGCTATGGGGGGGGTAGGAGAGGGGCAGAAGATATGTATGTATTTATTTTAATTCAATTTACCTTTAAATATTTAAATTAGCTGGTAGGGCTGACAGCCTTTTAAAAATGGAGTCAGCTGATGTCATTGCCAGCGACGGACAGCCCGCCCCCTCCATGTAAGCGGGGGGGGGGGGGGGGGGAGGTGGGGCAGCCAGCCCCAGGGATGCAAATGAGTCGCTGAACGGAAGATTGCGGCGTGTCTGCGGCATGCGACCCCATTTTTTCATTATAAAATCCAGCCCATAGTATCAGATCTGTCAGGAAGAATGAGTTACTAAATGGTATCGTACCATTTGGAATATTTCATACAATTTCAGCTACCTCATGAGCACAGTTAGAGAATCGGAGGAGTGAAAAAGCAGCAAAGAATATTTGGAGACCATGACAGTTGACTAACTTATAGTGCCAATCAAAACAGACTGCATTACGAACTGATTTCGTTGCAGTGAATTCTCAGAGGGCTGGTCAGGTGCAGAAGAGCCCAACAAGTGGGCACTCCATGCAAGAGTGAGTACTGGAGTTAAGAATATACAACTTGGGGTTGTTCAGCATGGCAACTGAATTGTAAAACATTTGTGCAGTGTTGCTGTTGCATGTGTATCTTGAAGTACCCAGCCTTGATAATATCTTCAAGACAAAAATCATCATTATTCTGTACCAAACATTGCATTTTGAGCTAGCTGGAAATAAATATTGCTTCAACTATAGTACAACTGCTGGTCAGAGGGTCATCTATCCTCCTGATGTGCAGCACTTTTTAGGAGATATACAGGCAACACTAATCTTATTTCTATTTAGTATAATACTCCTGAAGTGAACACCTAGAAGCAACTTAAATTAGCTCCTAGGTTATCTTTCCCTGAAAGAAAAACTCTCTCTCTCTCTCTCTCTCTCTCTCTCTTTTCCCCCCCTTCTCTGCCCTGTCCACTGACTCTCCGTCTCACTCTTTTTTTCTCCCATCTCTCCTTCCCCATTTGTTTCAAAAAGAATGATGAATGGAATGGCAGCACTATTCTAGGTAGAAAATATATATTTGTTGATCTGTAACTTTAGTTTTTTTTGCGGCAGATTTGGTTTATAGAATGCTGCCTAGATAGAGGCCTGTATTTATGGATATATATTCACTTCACTGATCTTCTGGCAGGGGATCCGCTTTCCTAGAATTTTACGTTTGTCTATAAAGTATTGCCCATTTGTGTATTATGAATTTATGTTGTAAATGTATTTCCATATAGTTTTAGAAAATCACTGAGTACAATGCTAAATTTTTTGCAACCAGCAAGCTATTGTGCAAATTGCACTAGTTTAAAGATTATGTAGTATTAAGGTACTCGAGATTAATCCTTTTGTTAACAAGGTTTATGTTAAATCTTTACAATCTACTGCCGCATGCACAGCAATGTGTTTTCAGGAAATATTAAAGCTTAGGAATGTTGTGTTGTCCAACTCTAATCATTATACCCAAGATAGCCTCTTAGGGTGTGTTCCTGCACAAGTATTTACAGTATTTTCCCATTTCCTGTGGAGTTTTAATAGTGTAGCACAACAAAGAGAGGGGAAAAAAGGAATAGAGCAAGTTGGATGGTACTTTATTACTTATCGTATGGTAAAATAAGTGGTAATTCATTTGGTATAAGACTTTGGTTCGGCCACATTTGGAATACTGCGTGCAGTTTTGGTCGCCACATTACCAAAAGGATGTAGATGCTTTGGAGAGGGTGCAGAGGAGGTTCACCAGGATGTTGCCTGGTATGGAGGGCACTAGCTATGAAGGGAGGTTGAGTAGATTAGGATTATTTTCATTAGAAAGACGGAGGTTGAGGGGGGACCTGATTGAGGTGTACAAAATCATGAGAGGTATAGACAGGGTGGATAGTAAGAAGCTTTTTCCCAGAGTGGGGGATTCAATTACTCGGGGTGACGAGTTCAAAGTGAGAGGGGAAATGTTTAGGGGGGATATGCGTGGAAAGTTCTTTGCGCAGAGGGTGGTGGGTGCCTGGAACGCGTTGCCAGCGGAGGTGGTAGACGCGGGCACGATAGCGTCTTTTAAGATGTATCTAGACAGATACATGAATGGGCAGGAAGCAAAGAGATACAGACCCTTAGAAAATAGGCGACGTGTTTAGATAGAGGATCTGGATCGGCGCAGGCTTGGAGGGTCGAAGGGCCTGTTCCTGTGCTGTAATTTTCTTTGTTCTTTGTATAATCAATTCTTGTGTTAGGGTCTGTTTTAGTTTGGCAATCCGAGGCTTAGTCTCCATTCTAACAGTGTTGTCATCTGTCCAGTTTTGGACTGGATAGTCCTACTTTTGACCAAGCTGTGTGAGAAATTTCCAAGATACAACGACAGATCAGGTTTTTATGATTTGAAGTTATTAATTGAAGTGGGGTTCAACTAATTTTCATATCCAGCAAAACAAATTTCAACTCAAGCCATGTTTTTTTTTAATATTCTTTTTCTTGGGATTTGGGCATCACTGGCTGGGCCAGCATTTATTGCCCTTCCCTAATTGCCATTGAGAAGGTGGTGGTGAGCTGCCGCCTTGAACCGCTGCAGTCCATGTGGTGTAGGTACACCCACAGTGCTGTTAGGAAGGGAGTTCTAGGATTTTGACTGAGCAACAGTGAAGGAATGGCGATATAGTTCCAAGTCAGGATGGTGTGTGATTCCATTCCATGCCTCCTGCTCCTTCCCAATTCAGATTTCTTCAAATCACTTTTGACTTTCAAGGTGTAATTTATGTGCCCATTATGGTAAAGTTTTCAGTTGTTATTTAGTGTGGAATTGGGAGAAATCTTGTTGGCATTGGGAATTGAACCACTGACGCCCAAGACTAGCTTCTTTAAGATCGCTGTAGACGAGAAAATGGAATTACCTTCTGGATTTGACACAAATTCTGAACTTCGGTATGAAAAGATAGTTTGCTACCATACTCTGCACACATTTTTCCTTCTATTTCATTCTTATAAGTGACCTGACAAAGAAATTCAGTGTGGCTATTTAACTGCATCAACATTTAAATTTATGGTGAGCATGATGCGAGACTGCATGGTTGACAAATGGTCTGCATAAGCTGCCAAGTCTTAACCAAATGAATGTCATGTGTATGTTGCAAAGTTCTGGGAGAATACTGTAGTTGAAACTTTGGTTCAGGACCCAGCCCCCTTGTGCTGATATTTCTAAACTGTTCATAATTGAGTAATGTGTTGACTTCCTGGCACCCATAAAAGCTAAAAACAGTTTTTCCAAGCATATGTAGAATTGATTATTTGGTAGTCTGGTGGGGTGGACTGAGATTAATACAAGTTCCTCTCTGCCTTCATTCTAAATCTGATGCGGTATCCCTGCTATTAGGAGTGAGAAATGGAAAGTTGCTGAGGATTACACCTTTGGCCAGGTTGCAATGCATTCTGTACCAGGTACATACAGTCATGGATCCAGTGGCCAGTGTGTTCCATGGGGACAAAATGTTGGTGGTAGGGAATAATGTATAAAATAGCAAAAGTGGTTTTCCTGTTTTGGCTCCCCTGCCCTGCCCAGTGTCTTTTTTGTTTGCTGCAAAAAAGGTGGATTCCATAAGCAGGCTGTCTCCTATAAGCCACAGCCTACATCCTCAGTCCCACTGACTTCAACTTTTCCAGGGCTCTTTGATGCCACACTCTGTTGAATGCTACCATGATGTCAAGGGCAGTCACTCTCATCTCACCTCTGGAATTCAGCTCTTTGGGCCAAGGCTGTAATGAGGCCTGGGGCTGAATGGTCCTGGCAAAAACCAAACTGTGCTCAGGTGAACAAGTTATTGGCAATTAAGTGCCACTTGATGGAACTGATGATGACACCTTTCATTATTTCACTGACTGAGTAGACTGATGTGGCTGGATTGGATTTGTCCTGCCTTTTGTGGACAGTACATACCTGGATAATTTTCCACTTCGTCAAGTAGATGCCAGTTGTTGCTGGCATTGCCAGTGATGTCCATATCCCATGAACGAGTTTTAAAAAAAAAAAAAACAAATTGGGTTGTGTATAGGTTAGCATGTCTTGGTTTAACAGTTAACCTGTAGTCATGTATATCAGTCATTAGAGGATGCCATGCTTCTGTAAGGTGGAAAATAACGTGTCAGACTCATTTCTACAGGCTAAATCTTGGGAGCCACATGATGTTGAAGGCTCTGAATTGGCACAGATTTTTTTTTTAAATAACACAAATTGGAATCCATCCACTAGGGGGTTAATATACCCTTTCTAGAATGAATTTCTTCAATCAAGGACAGCACCTTAGTGAGAGTCAGGTTTGCCCCTTAGTAGATTTGACATGCCAGGTTGTATGTGAATGATAGGAAACCAGTTCATCCAGGGATTGGATTTCCTGCCAGATCTGAAGCTGAGCAATTAAACCTGTGATGTATGTTGTGGGGTGTCTCTTATGTTGCAATCATTTCCTTGATGTAAACAAACAGATTGAGAGTTTATGATCAGTGTCACACAGTGAGGTGTTAATGTTTGAATGCTCACTGCTAACCTCTTTCCACTTCCTTTTAATGACTCAGTAGTCAGATTCTATTATCTGACAAACTGTTAAATAATAAAAATAAATTAATAAAAGGAAAATACTGCGGATGTTGGAAATCTGAAATAAAAACAAGAAATGCTGGAAATACTCAGGTCTGGCAGCATCTGTGGAGAGAGAAGCAGAGTTAATGTTTCAGGTCAGTGACTCTTCAGAATTGGCAAATATTAGAAATGTAATAGGTTTTAAGCAAGTAAAGTGGGGGTGAGCAAGAGATAATCAAAGAGGTGTTAATAGGACAAGGCCACCACCTAGAAGAACAAGGGCAGCAGATGCATGGGAACACCACCATCTGCAACTTCCCCTGCAAGCCACACACCATCCTGACTTGGAACTATATCACTGTTCGTTCACTGTCACTGGGTCAAAATGCTGGAACTTCCTTCCTAACAGCACTGTTGGTATACCTACACCACATGGACTGCAGCAGTTCAAGAAGGCAGCTCACCACCATCTTCTCCAGCGTAATTAGGGATGGGCAATAAATGCTGGCCTAGCCAGTGACACCCACGTCCCTTGACGAATAAAAAAAGAGAGGATTGATGAGGGTAATGGGGTTGATGTGCTGTATATGGACTTCCAAAAGGAGTTTGATAAAGTGCCATATAATAGGCTTGACAGCAAAGTTGAAGCCCGTGGGATAAAAGGGACAGGGGCAGCATGGACACAAACTTGGCTGAGTGACAGAAAGCAGGGAGTAGTTGTGAATGGTTGGTTGGTTGATTGTTTTTTGGACTAGAAGAAAGCACAGAGTGGGGTTCCCTAGGGGTCGGTATTAGGACCACTGATTTTCCTGATTGATATTAATAACCTATACTTGGGAGTACTGGGCACAATTTCAAAATTTGCAGACAAGACAAAACTGGGAAATATTGTGAACTGTGGAGAATAGTGATAGACTTCAAGAGGACATAGGCTAGTGGAATGGGCAGACTGTTGGCAGATGAAATTTAATGCAGTGTTTGTGAAGTGATACATTTTGGTGGGAAGAACAAGGAGAGGCAGTATAAAGTAAGGGTACAGTTCTAAAGTAGGTGCAGGAACAGACACCGATATGTGCATAAGGTGTTGAAGGTGGCATGGCGGGTTGAGAAAGTGTTTGAAAAGGCATATGGGATGCTGGGCTTTATATATAGAGGCATAGAGTACAAAAGCAAGGAAGAAAAGATGCTGATTCAGCCTCGACTGAAGTACTGTTTCTAATTCTAGGCACTGCACTTTTGGAAGGATGTGAAAGTTAGTGGACATAGAAAAGATTTGTGGACAATACCAGTGATGAGTGACTTCAGTTATGTGGATGGATTGGAGAAGCTGAAGTTGTTTTCCTTCGAGAAGAGAAGGTCAAGGAGATTTGATAGAGATGTTCAAGATTATGAAGGGTCTGTACGGAATAGATGGAGAGAATCTGTTCCCATTGGTGGAAGGGTTGAGAACCAGAGGACACCAAGCTAAAGTGATTGGCAAAAGAACCAACAATGACATGAGGAAAAAGTTTTTTACGCAGCGAGTGGTTAGGATCTGGAATGCAGTGCCTGAGAATGTGGTGGAGGCAGATTCAATCATGGCTTTGAAAAAGGGCTACGGGCAAGGGCAGGGGAGCGGGATTAGCTGACTTGGTCTTGCAGAGAGCCAGCGAGGACAAGACGGCCTGATGGCCTCCTTCAGTGCTGTAAACATTGTTTTTCTATAGCGCTGGAGAGGGATAATATAGTTAAGACGTTGGAAATAAAATCTATTTAGTTGGGCACAGTGGCGCAGCGGTTAGCACCGTAGCATCACAGCTCCAGGGACCCGGGCTCAATTCTGGGTACTGCGACCGCGTGGGTTTTCGCCGGGTACTCCGGTTTCCTCCCACAGCCAAAGACTTGCAGGTGATAGGTAAATTGGCCATTGTAAATTGCCCCTATTGTAGGTAGGTGGTAGGGAATATGGGATTACTGTAGGGTTAGTATAAATGGGTCGTTGTTGGTCGGCACAGACTCGGTGGGCTGAAGGGCCTGTTTCAGAGCTGTATCTCTAAATAAATAAATAAAATTTAGAAACAGCAGAGGAGCTATTATGTCATTGGTATATATCATAGGCCACAAAATAGTGGGAAAGAAATTGAGGAGCAAATTTGCAGGCAAATTCTAGCAGGATGCAAGAACTACAGAGTAGTGATAATGAGGGACTTCAGTTATTCTGAAGGAGACTAGGTTAGTAACAGTGCAACGGTCAAAGAGCAGGAGGAATTCTTGAAATATGTACATGAGAACTTTCTTGATCAGTGTGTTGCCAGCCAACAAGAAAGGAAGCAGTACTGGATCAAGTTCTGTGGAATGAAGTGGAACATGTTTTAGTGGGGAAGAATTTGGAGAACAGTGATCATAATATCAGAGTATTCAGTGTATTCACACCTAATCTGTACTAATGCTTTGTCTTTCAACACACCATTAACATATTGTTTGCCTTTACTCCGTGACCTTTTGGTCAGCTATGTGGCCTGGTCCAATCTGCACCTTCTCCTTTGTTATCTCTTTCCCCACCCCCACCTCACTTGCTTATAATCTGTGACTTTTCTAATATTTGTCAGTTCCGAAGGAGGGTCACTGACCCGAAACGTTAACTCTGCTTCTCTTTCCACAGATGCTGCCAGACCTGCTGAGTGATTCCAGCATTTCTTGTTTTTGGATCATAATATCAGGTTTAGCATTGTTCCTTGTCCTTTTCCATAACAATCAAATAACTTAAATAGTTAAAGTCTTAAAGTCAGAGGGAATCGGGGAAAATTCTCCACAGGCTGGAGCAGTGTTCCCTCTAATTTTCATTTGCTGTGCGTGGCCCATTTCTTGCACTGTGTAGTCCCTTTAAGATTGCAACACATATGCACATCGCAAAGGGACTGCTGCTTGTGTGTGGCCTGTTTGTCCTCTATGCGGCAGCACATGCCTGATTGCTATGTAGCTGCGCATGCACACATCTTAGAAGGAGCATTGTGCTGAAACATACCTAGCATAAAGAAAGATGGTTGTGGTTGTTGGAAGCCAATTATCTCACTCCCTGATACTGTTGCAGGAGTTCCTCTGGGCAGTGTCCTGGGCCCAACCATCTTAACTGTTTCATCAATGACCTTCATTCCATCATGAGGTTAGATGTTTGCTGATGATTGATTGAGCAATCTTTAATTCCATTTGTAACTTCTCAGATAGTCAAGCTGTCTGTACCTGCATGTAGCAAGATCTGGCCAACGTTCTTTGGAATTCCCTACCCCAGAGGGCTGTGGAGGCTCAGTTTTGAGGTTATTCAAGGCTGCGATAGATGGATTTTTGGATACCAAGGGATATGTGGATCGTGGGGAGGGGGGCAGTGGGGGAGGTGGAGTTGACAGCAAAGTTTCGCCACAATTTTATTGAATGACCATTCAGACTCGAGGGGCTGTATGGTCTCCTCCTGCTCTATTTCTTATGATATGCTCTTAATTCGATCAAGTCAGTCCTAAATGGCTGGCCCCTTAACTTGAGACTATTTCACCACCCCCCCCCCCCCCCCCCCCCCCACCACCACCTTAGAATCTTGTATGTTTCAATGAGTTCACCTCTCATTCTTCTAAACTCCAGGGAATATTGGCCCATTCTACTCCATCTCTCCTCATAGGACAACTCTCTTATCTCAGGAATCCATCCAATGAACATTTGTTGCACCCTCTCTAAGGCAGTTATATCCTTCCTTGGGTACGGAGACCAAAACTCTACACCGTATTCCCAAGTGTGGACTTGCCAAAGCCCTGTACTGTGTCTCAGTACACAAGACAAAATCTAAAATAGCCTCTTTTCTGGTTAGTCCCATGTTGTATTGTTCCAGGAAACTATTCTGAATACATTTCATGATTTCTTCCTCCAAGCTAGTTTTGCCAGTTTGATTTGTCCTGTCTTTATGAAGATTAAAGTTCCCCTTGATTATTGCATTACCTTTGTTACAAGCTTCTTGGAAAGTAAGTGTCCAAATAGGGTAGAGGAACAGAGAGATCTTGGGGTACAGATACACAAATCGCTAAAAGTAGCGACACAGGTTATTAAAGCCAAACAAAAGCAAACAAAGCACTGTAGTTCATTTCTAGAGGAATAGAATTGAAAAGCAGCGAAGTTATGTTGGTTAAACCACATTTGCAGTACTGTGAACTATCTGGCCTGCATATTGTGAAAAGGATACAAAGGCACTTGAGAAGGTGCAAAAAAAAGTTTTACGAGGATGCAGATTGAGCAGAATGATTATGTAACGGTTTGATAGGGTAGACTTGTGGGGGAGACCAAATTCAGAAGCCTAATAGATATATGAGGAGAAACTTCTTTACTCAGTAATTGAAGTGATGAGTATAACATTTGAGGGGAAACTAGATCAACACAGAGGGAAGGAAATAGAAAAATATGCTGTTGGGGTTAGATGAAGGGTAGGAGGAGGTGGAGCATAAACACTGACCGGGATCTGTTGGGTCGAATGGCCTGATTCTGTGCTGTCGCTGGCATAGGCATGATGGACTGCATGCTCTCCTGTGCTTCATTGTTCTATGATTCTAAATGCACTTGAGCTTGTTGCTATAATCCTTACCCCCGCCCCCAAAGTTGCTTTGTTGACCCGGTGTAAAAGTACAAAGATTTTCTTGTCTTGTTTAATGCTCTGAACTGCAAAAACTGACATCCTTATTGATTTGGCAGGGAAAAAAATGAAAACTGAGGCCAAACAAGTGCCCTTGTGGAATACTGCAAACAGAACTGAAAGTCTAATAGCCCTATCAGCAAGTTCAAAGAAACTGCCGTCTCCGTTGGTTTTGTTTGTTTTCAGTTTGTAAAGTGATGCTGAAAAAAGTGGACACCGTAATAAAGCTACTTAATTACTTGCACCTTGCAAAGCTAAAATAAAACAATTTTATACAAGTCAAAATTAACTACCTCCTCTTACTGTCATCCTTTTTGCTTCAAAAAAAAATCCATTCTTCTGATAGTCCATCTTGTCTTTTAATTTTAATTAAATATTTTGACTCTTTCTGCATTCTTATTCACATAGTCCATTTTATAACCAATTGTGTTGATGCTGATTCTTTACCAGGACAATCCAAAATGATACCACATCTCTCCAAAGCATGCATCTTCCTCACATGGTATCAACCTCACAAAAATTACTATTTTGACTTTAAACCTAGTTGCAAATTGATAGGATTGTGTCATTCATGGTGATTTTTGATGCAATTTTCAGCATCAAACCCAGGAAGTAGGTTGCAGCTAATTATACTTCTCCACAAGTGACATTCCGATTCACTGGTCATCTGCAGTTTACAAAGGATTAAATAACTGTCTTAATATTCAGAACTGGCTTGAAACATTGTACTGTACGTTAATGTCAGTATTATTGATTTTCATGTCAAAATTATTCTGTCCCTTTTATACACTAACAAGCATGAAGTTATTGACCTTGAGTGGTCTTCTGTACCTTTGGTAGTAGTTTGAGCAGAAGCAGACGTAAGCTTATACTTTGTTTTCCGTAGGTCTGAGTGAGATGAGATGTCACCATAACTGAATAGCTAGCTAACATTGACTAGCCTCATGGATAATGAATGACTCCCTGCATTCGTGCCACTACACCTCAGCATAAATCAGTGCCTTGAGGACCATGAGGGCAAAAATGGGGTTGGAGGGTAAATCCACATTTTTGTTTTCTGCAGCTTTGAGCCATTTAAGCATATGGTTAATCTTGAGTTCTATAGTGCTCCACTTAGAGGATCTACAAGGTGCCAAATTCTGGTGCAGGCAAGCCATCTCGCTCCACTCCAAGTAAAACATGCAACTGCTATTTACATGAGGTTTTTTGTTGTTATACCCCTGCAGTTTCCTCTCCTCTCCTTCTCCAGCAGACAATGGACTGACGTGGGGACCAGACAAACTCTAGTACCTCCAAAATAAAAGCAAAATACTGCGGATGCTGTAAATCTGAAATAAAAATAGTAAGTGCTGGGAATACTCCAAGTCTGGCAGCATCTGTGGAGAGAGAAGCAGCGATAAAGTTTCAGGTCTGTGACCTTTCATCAGAACTCTTACACAACAGGGTCTTCTGATTTGGTCAGTGGTCAAAGACAGGAGAGTGTGGCTGCAGCTGAGGCAGGTAAGGGGACCCAGAGGGCAGGAGTGCAGGAGCCTCAGCCTTTGCAGTTGTCCAACAGGTTTGAGGTTCTTTCAGCTTGTTTGGATGAAAGTGGAGACTGCAGGGTGGATGAACAACCTGACCATTGCACCATAGTACAGGAAACCATTCAAGTGGAGGGAGTAAGAAAGAATGTAGTGGTAGTTGGGGACAGTATAGTTAGGGGGATTGACACTGTTCTGTGCAGCAAAGAGCGAGCGTCCAGACGGCTGTGTTGCCTGCCCGATGCCAAGGTTCGGGACATCTGCTCAAGGCTGGAGAGGAACTTAAGGTGGGAGGGGAGGATCCAATCGTCATGGTCCATGTAGATACCATTAACAGAGGCAGGACAAGGAAAGTGGTTCTGCATGAGGAGTTCCTAAGTGTGAGGAACTAGGTGCCAAATTAAGAAGCAGAACCTCAAAGGTAATAATCTGTGGATTATTACCTGAGCCACGTGCAAATTGGAGTAGGGCAAATAAGATTAGTGAAATTAATGCATGGCTCAAAGACTGGTGGGGTAGAAGTGGGTTCTGTTTCGTGGGGCACTTGCACCAGTACTGGGAAAAGTGGTGGCTGTACCGTTGGGACGGTCTACACCTGAACCATGCTGGGGTCGGTGTTGTAGCGAGTCGCATAACTAGGGGAGTAAAGAGGGTTTTAAACTGAATAGTGGAGGCAAGGGATCAAATTTGGGAAGATAGGGTAAATCAATGAGTAGAGACAAGGCAAGAGAGAAAGGTATTAATATGGGAAATGATAGACTGTGACAGGAAGGGACAGAGCGTACAAATCTAAGTGTAAATCAACTGATAAGGCTAGAGGTTACAAAAATAATAAAAGGACAAAGCTAAAGGCTCTAACTGAATGCAGAATCTGATAGCCGTTACAGAGACATGACTGCAGGATGACATGGATTGGGACCTGAATATTGAAGGGTACATGGCATTTAGGAAGGACAGGAAGCTAGGAAAAGATGGAGGGGTAGCTCTGTGAATTAATGATAGTATTAGCGCAATAGAGAGGGATGACCTAAGTTCAGGAGACCAGGATGTAGAAGTAATTTGGGTTAAGATGAGAAATCATAAAGGCAAGAAGTCAATTGTGGGAGTGGTGTACAGGCCACCTAACATTAACCACACTGTAGGACAGGGTTTAAAGGAAGAAATAATGGGTGCTTGGCAGAAAGGTACAGCGATAATTATGGGGGATTTTAACCTACATGTAGACTGGAAAAATCAGATGGACTGAGGTAGCCTAGATGAGGAGTACATAGAATGTTCTTGGGATAATTTCTTGGAACAGTATGTTCTGGAGCCAACCAGAGAGCAGGCTATACTAGACCTGATATTGTGCAATGAGATAGGATTAATTAATGACCTCATAGTTAAAGCGCCCCTAGGTAGCAGTGATCATAATATGGTTGAATTTTGCATTCAGTTTGAGGGAGAGAAGAGTGGGTCCAAGACTAGATTAAACTTAAATAAGGGCAATTATGAGCGCATGAAAGCAGAGCTAGCTAAAGTGAACTGGCAAATCAGGTTAAGGGATACGTCAATAGAGATGCAGTGGCAGACACTGAAGGGAATATTTCAGAATACACAGAATAGATACATTTCAACGAGAAAGAAAAATTCCAAGGGTGGGTCCTGCCATCCATGGTTAATTAAAACATTTAAAGATAGTACCAAACTTAAAGAAAAAGCCTATAATTGCACAAAGATGGGAGGCAGGTCAGAAAATTGGACAATATAAAAAAACAGCAAAGAATGACTAAAAGATTGATGAGCAAGATAAAATTAGAGTATGAGAGAAAGCTAGCTAGAAATAAAAAGACTAAGTTTCTATAGATATTTAAAAAAGAAAAGAGTTAACAAAGTGAGCGTTGGTCCTGTAGCAAGTGAGTCTGGGGAATTAGTAATGGATGATGAGGAGTTGGCAGATGAATTGAACAGATATTTTGCGTCGGTCTTCACTATTGATGGTACAAGCAACATCCTAGTATTAGCTGTAAGTCAGGAAATGGAAGGGAGGGAGGAACTCAAGAAAATTAGGGGTGGCACAGTGACGCAAGGTGCGGCGCAGCGGTTAGCACTGCAGCCTCACAGCTCCAGCGACCCGGGTTCAGTTCTGGGTACTGCCTGTGCGGAGTTTACAAGTTCTCCCTGTGTCTGCGTGGGTTTCCGCCGGGTGCTCCGGTTTCCTCCCACAGCCAAAGACTTGCAGGTTGGTAGGTAAGTTGGCCATTATACATTGCCCCTAGTGTAGGTCGGTGGTAGGAGAATGGTGGGGATGTGGTAGAGAATATGGGGTTAATGTAGGATTAGTATAAATGGGTGGTTGTTGGTCGGCACAGACTCGGTGGGCCGAAGGGCCTGTTCCAGTGCTGTATATCTAAATAAATAAAATAAATAAAAGATTACAATCTCCAGGGAAGTGGTACTGAACAAGTTGTTGGAGCTGCGGGTTGACAAGTCCCCAGGTCCTGATGGACTTCATACTAGGGTGTTAAAAGAAGTGGCTAGTGAGATAGTTAATGCATTAGTTTTAATTTTCCAAAATTCCCTAGATTCGGGGAAGGTTCTGTTAGATTGGAAAATAGTGAATGTAACTCCTTTATTCTTAAAGGGAGGGAGACAGAAAGCCAGAAACTACAGGCCCGTTAGCATAACATCTGTCTCAGGGAAAATGTTAGAAGCTGTTATTAAAGACGTTCTAGAAAAATTCAAGGTAATCAGGCAACATAGTTTTGTGAAAGGGAAATCATGTTTAACCAATTTATTGGAGTTCTTTGAGGGAGTTACATGTGTTGTGGATAAAGGGGAGCCGATGAATGTATTGTACTTAGATTTCCAGAAGGCATTTGTGCCACATCAAAGGTTATTGCAGAAAATAAAAGCTCATGGTATAGGGAGTAACATTTTTGGCTTGGATAGAAGGTTGGCTAGCTAACAGGAAACAGAGAGTAGGCATAGATGGGTCATTTTCTGGTTGGCAAGATGTAACAAGTGGTGTGCCACAGGGATCTGTGCTGGGGCCTCAACTTTTTACAATTTATATAAATGACTTGGATGAAGGGACTGAATGTATGGTTGCTAAATTTGCTGATGAGACAAAGATAGGTAGGAAAGTAACTTGTGAAGAGGACATAACTGGGCTAGAAAGGGATATATAGATAGGATAAGTGAGTGGCCAAAGACCTGGCAAATGGAGTATAAGGTGGGAAAGTGGGAAATTGTCCACTTTGGCCAGAAGAATAAAAAGAAGCATAGTATCTAAATGGTGAGAGATTGCAGAGCTCTGAGATGCAGAAGGATCTGGGTGTCCTAGTGCATGAATTGCAGGTACAGCATGTAATTAGGAAAGCTAATAGAATGTTATCGTTTATAGCGAGGGGAGTTGAATACAAAAGTAAGGAGGTTATGTTTCAGCTATACAGGCCATTAGTGAGACCACATCTGGAGTACTGTGTACAGTACTGCTCTCCTTATTTAAGGAAGGATGTAAATGCATTGGAGGCAGTACAGAGAAGGTTTACTAGACTAATACCTGGAATGGGCGGTCTGTCTTACGAGGAAAGATTAGACGGGCTAGGCTTGTATCCGCTGGAATTTAGAAGAGTAAGAGGCAACTGGATTAAAACATATCAGATCCTGAGGGGTCTTAACAGGGTGGATGGGGAAAGGATGTTTCCCCTTGTGAGAGAATCTAGAACTAGGGGTCACTAAAAATAAGGGGTCGTCCATTTAATACAGAGATGAGGAGAAATTTTTTCTGAGGGTCATGAGTCTTTGGAATTCTCTTCTTCAAAAGGCAGTGGAAGCAGAGTCTTTGAATATTTTTAAGGCAGAGGTAGATAGATTCTTGATAAGCAAGGGGGTGGAAGGTTATCAGGGGTAGGTGGAAATGTGGGGTAATCAGTTCAGCCATGAACTTATTGAATGGGGAGCAGGCTGGAGTGGCTTACTCCTGCTCCTAATTCATATGTTCGTATATTGAACCTTATATTAAATGAAGGATTTGTAATTTTTTTTTATTCATTCATGGGATTTGGGTGTCGCTGGCTAGGCCAGCATTTATTGCCCATCCCTAATTGCCCTTGAACAGCTGCAGTCCATTTGGACTTCGTAGTGGTTAGATGCAACTGAGTGGCTTGCTAGTCCATTTCAGAGGGCATGCAAGAGTCAACCACATTGCTGTGGGTCTGGAGTCACATGTAGGCCAGACCAGGTAAGGACAGAAGATTTCCTTCCCTAAAGGACATTAGTGAACCAGATGGGTTTTTACAACAATCGACAATGGTTTCATGGCCATCATTAGACTAGCTTTTTAATTCTAATTGATCTAGTATATTAGATAAAAAGTGACCATCATAAAACTATGCCTGCTGGAAGTTGCATGAGCAGTCACTGTAATTTAGTTGGAAAAAAATGTCCCTGTGATCTGCACAGTGCAACATATTGACTGTTTTGTGCTCCACTGTTTCATAGATAGCGCCCTCCCAAATTCACAGCTGTGAAAAATGCATCACGGATCATGAAATCTCAAGTTCTCTCTGAAATCGGCCATTTTGCGAACTTCACATGTTTTACTGATTTGACACAAGGCTCAACTCACTGGTAGATGAGGGAGGGCTTCCAGTGCAGTTTTCAAGGTAGTAGTCTCAAGTGTTAGACAAGTGAGAATGCCAGAATGACAAAGTCAAATACAGCCACAACCATTACTGCAGCACATTGAGTGAAAGAATTTAGAAGCCAAATTCTGTATGCTGATGGTAGTACACTGTTTTGTATAAGCTGCAGTGTTTCGTTGAATCGCACACAGCGGGCAACGATTCAGCGCTACTTGAGAGTTGGAAAGCCATCGCAGCAGAAAGAGAGCATCTGACAACGCACTGCTGAAAACGAACGCTGCAAAAAAAAAGAGCAGCGATTTCATCTCTTTTTAAGAAGACAACAGAGAGCTCAGAAAAGAGTCAGTCGATTACATTGGAACTTGTGGATGCTTTTGCGAGTGCCAACATGCCATTGGAAAAACTAGATCACCAAAGCTGCAGGTATTCAATGTAATGTGCAAAATGGTGGTTGCTTGCCAAGTGCAAATAAACTACCTAGCGAAGGTTTTTGCTACATGCTGAGGGCAATTCCAACAGACTCTGGACGCAGAGAGCTGTGTCTAAACACAGACAGGTGACTTCAGTGAGTAAAGAATGTGACCTGTTTATAGTCAGCTTTCTAACAATAGTTTTTGAGTATCCAATAAATGCCATTTGAAACCAGAAATCGCCTTTGTCTTTTTTTTTGTTTTAAATAGATCATTTTCATGGTTTGTTGTAGCATCATGAAATTGCACAAAAATAACTTGATGGACTGACAAAATGTGAAGTCACAAATAGTCTACAGTATTCTGGTAACTTTTTAATGAACCAGAACCTATTACAAACAATATTCAATTTAGAGCTCTTCACCAGACAATTTCATGGGTTATTGAAACAAAGTAAATATTTTGAATGACTAATAGATACAAACTTCCTACTTAGTGATATCTCATGTATTTTTTAATCCTATGTTTGAGCACTCAATTAAGTTTCAGCAACCTGGATACCTGGGTTTTCATTGTGGCGTTGAGAATTTGCTAGGGTCATTTTTCTGTGTTAAATACAAGTTGTGTTAAGGCAATACAAAATACATATTTAATGTATGGATTGGTATTTTATTCATAGTATCATATTCTGTTTGCTTTGTTCCATATCTTGAAGCTGAATTGGATATGATGCAGAAGTAATTGGCATTTTACTTGGCAATGTAAGCCAACCTGAGACATCTTGAACTTCCTGTATCCTTCCATCATCTTTCCTCCACCCCACCACCAAAAACAAAAAGACACTGTCTCTCAGTTGCATCAATCCCTTGTTCTGAAGAGAGAATAGTACTACACACAGCTGCTTTAAACTGCAAGACTTGACTTGATCTCTTCTCTCTCCCTCCCCCATACTCCTTTCTTGGGTGTATCAAGAATTTGGATTTTTTGGAAAATATATAGTCATCTTATAGTGATTTTTTTTTTAATGAGCAATTTGAAAACTGCTTTAATGGCCAAAAATACACTTTCATGTTTCAATAAAAATATGTTCTGAATTGCAGACGCTTGCAGTAACTTGTACTATATAAATAGCCATCAGTATTTTAGATTTTAAAAACTTCTGAACTCTTGTTTTATAACATCTTCACTGTTTAGGTCGCTTAGTTGAGAGGTTGAGATAGTGTGTGAACATTTATGCAGTTCAGGCCAATTTTCTTTCAGAAGACCAGATGCAACTTTACAGGGTATAATGGGCCTTGTGGCATTTTAATTTTTCCGAGACAAGTCCTGCACTATTACAGGGTACTCCAAAAGCTTGGCTGAGGATGGGACAGACTCCAATGGAATGGTATTTGAGTTTGAATTGTTAGGATTTGGATTTTAGCCTTCCAAATCTGGGGCTGGTGGGCTGTATTAAACTGCATTTAGGTTTGAGTGTTAAAAATTGTAACTTACATTGTTGAAACTTGTTTGCCTTAAACATTAAAGTTGCTGCCATGAATAAAGATATTAGATACAGTACAATTGTTAATACAAATAAGCATCTGGTACTGTACTGTGGACAATATACTACTATGTCATTTGTGTATATAGTGGAAACTTAAATTAATGGTTGCAGATGCACATGCTGTGCTTTGGAGCATGATGCATTTTAACTGTAGTGAAATTTTCTGGGGATGTTGCCAAGGCATGTTTTTGGCTTCAACCCAGTGGGAATATCTGGAAGGAAGTTGAAGCAGCTATGATTCAGGAACGGCAGATCACAAGTCAGACATTAGAGAACAACAGCCTTACAAGTTGAATCTGTACGGCACAAAAGCAAAATACTGCGGATGCTAGAAATCTGAAATAAAAATAGAAAACTGCTGGAACTACTCTCTCCATAGATGCTGCCTGATCTGTTGAGAAACAAAATTAATGTTTCAAGTTGATGACCTTTCCTCAGAATCTATATCCTGTTATGTTCCAATCAATTCACCTTTCGTTCAGCTCTTCAACTCTATCTAAATAGACTTATAAACCTTATACCAGGCAATTGATGCCCTTGGCATATTGATGAAATAGTCTGACAACCAAATTCTGTGGTAAGAACTTTGAATTTTAAGCTTTGACCAAAGATATGAATAAATTGAAACAAAACACAGAATATATGCACCAAATATTTTTTGTGCTGTCCACATAACAATTTGCAAGTCTATAAACATGCAATTTTTTTATGACTCATTCAGAAAAGCCACTTTGACTTCATATAGTCCAACATTTCTGAGGTTTAGGGCTTCATCGGAATTTTGAGTACATAGCTACAAACCAATTTGATCCAAAATGTTTGCTCACGCCATCTGAAAATTTGTAAATTTGATGAGTATATTTGATCAGAGTGGAAGTGTTTCCAACATTGATGTGATAATTGAAGCTGTAGAACTATCCAGCATTTTATGTCCTTGTACCAACTCTCAAAATGCCCTCTGCTTCTCTCTCCACAGATGCTGCTAGACCTGCTGAGTATTTCCAGCATTTCTTGTTTTTATCTCAAAATATACCCGCTGATTACTACTATTGGTAGTTGATATGTTGCCTACAGGACATTTAAACAAGATTTTTCTTGTCTGAGAAAGTGACATAACTATATAAACTTGGGAAGGATGATTGCAATAAGCTACTCCCAATGGCGACTCTTTTAGAATTTGACTTAAATGTGGAAGTTGTATACCAGAACCATTCAGTGTGAGACTTTAATAAAGATGGGGTTTTAAAATGGTAAAAAAAAAGTCATTCAGGTTTTTGAATTGTGCAAAGTGTATTGTATAAATTGAGCGCACAGATTTGACAATACAGCACTTTTTGCTACAAGAGAACGTATTTAATTGACCACATTTCGTTTTAATTGACATTAATGTTGATCATAAAAAGATTCAAAAATATATTCTGCGTTCCTTCAGTCTGGTTCGAATACTATAATTATGAGGAGACATTGGTAAACTTTCAGTTTTGGAAAGGGTATAAAATGTGTAATACTGCCCTTTGTAACTCACGAAAATAACTCTTCTGAACGTCAGTTTTCCTGTTTCTTTTTTGTCCTTTTTGCAGCTCACCTTGTTAATTTTGAAAGTGTTTGGTCCTTTTGAAATCTGGTATAATTTCTTTTTGCGACTCCTTTTGGGTAAATGCAGAGCTATCATATTTAGCCATCCAGACCAGGAATATCCAAAGTTTGATCCCTTGTTTGTGCTGCATTAGCTGATCTGAACTGGCTAATGATGAGGGCAGGGCACCCAATTGGCCTTTTTCTGGAAGAGGAATGGAAAGGCATAATAACAAACCAGCGTTTCAACTTCTGATCCCTGTCTACTGTCCAATGATCCCTACTGGAAACTGCACATATGTGGATGTTGGATGATGACATATTGTGTTTGGTTGTGATGCCACTTGCACTGAATAGTCTGGCAAACTCACTATATAGGATCACATATTTTAAACAAACTGAGCTATTTGGGCAAGGTAAAAAAGCTGTTGGTAGAGTCAGTGGGGTGTGTGGGAGGAAGGCTGCAGATTCGATGCAACACAATAATAAAAAAACCTGTAGGTTGGCTCATTCTTAACCAAGTCATTTTTTGTCATGTCCTTGTCAAAAAAGTTATAGAAATAATATGCTCACTATTGTGCCTAGCAATTGGGTTTAAGCTCCAGGTAGTTGGAAATGCATATTTCCAGCCTTTTCAGCCAGACCAAATGCTATGACTGGGGAGGTAGTGTAAGTACTTTTCAACACAACTTGAAAGTGGAAAGTTAAGATTACCGCTATGGTTGTAATTATGTAATCTACTACATTGCAAACATTATTTAAAAATCAACTTATGGCAGTTTTGCAGGGAATGCTGATTCGCGCAACGAGATGCGCCAGACCCACCCAAATTCTATCCAGAATGCATCGAGAATTCCATGCTGACCAGTATTCACGCTTAGCTGCGCGCATATGCGGCTGCATAGCAGCCTGGAAGGTACTGCGCAAGCCTTGTTCCAGGAGCCGTGCAAAACAATTTAAAGGGATCGCGTAAAAATAATAGTAGGGGATTTGAACTTCCCCAGTATTAACTGGGATAGTCTTAGTGCAAAAGGCTTAAAGGGGGCGGAATTCTTAAAATACGTACAGGAGAGCTTTTTGAGCCAGTTCATAGAAAGTCCTACAAGAAAAGGGGCAGTACTGGACCTAATCCTGGGGAATGAAGCCGGACAAGTGGTAGAAGTGTCAGTGGGGAGCATATCGGGGATAGTGACCATAACTCTTAAGATTTAAGGTAGTTATGGAAAAGGACAAAGATGGACCCAAAAAAAAGATACTGAATTGGGGGAAGGCCAATTTCAATGTGATAAAACAGGATCTGGCCAAAGTGGACTGGGAGCGGCAACTTGTAGGAAAGTCTACATCAGACCAGTGGTAGTCATTCAAAGAGGAAATGGTGAGAGTTCAGAGCCAACATGTACCCTTTAAGGTGAAGGGTAGGACCAGCAAATCCAGGGAACCCTGGATGTCAAGGGATATAGAGGATTGGAGCAGGAAAAAAAGGGAGGCTTATGGCAGATTCAGAGTGTTGAAAACAGTGGAGGCACTAGAGAAGTATAGAAAGTGTAGGGGGGTACTTTAAAAAGTAATTAGGAGAGCGAAGAGGGGACATGAAAAAACGCTGCGGGCAAGATAAAGGAAAATCCTAAGGTGTTTTCCCTGGATAACCAGGGAAAGAGTAGGGCCCATTAGGGACCAAAATGGCAATTTGTGTGTGGAGCCGGAGGATATAGGTGAGGTTTTAAATGATTACTTTTCATCTGTGTTCACCATGGAGAAGGACGATGTAGGTGCAGAGATCAGGGAGGGGGATTGTGATATATTTGGACAAATTAGCATTGGAAGGGAGGAAGTATTAGCTGTTTTAGCAGTCTTAAAAATGGAAACGTCCCCAGGCCCAGATGAGATGTATCCCAGGCTGTTATGCGAGGCAAGGGAGGAGATAGCAGGAGCTCTGACGCAAATTTTCAAATCCTCTCTGGCCACAGGAGAGGTACCAGAGGATTGGAGGACAGCGAATGTGGTACCATTATTCAAGAAAGGTAGCAGGAATAAACCAGGTAATTACAGGCCGGTGAATCTAACATCAGTGGTAGGTAAACTATTGGAAAAAATTCTAAGGGATAGGATTAATCCCCACTTGGAGAGGTAGGGATTAATCAAGGATAGTCAGCATGGCTTTGTCAGAGGGAGATAGTGTCTAACAAATTTGATTGAATTTTTTGAGGCGGTGACTAGATGTGTAGATGAGGGTAAAGCATTTGATGTCGTCTACATGGACTTCAGTAAGGCTTTTGATAAGGTCCCGCATGGGAGATTGGTTAAGAAGGTAAGAGCCCATGGGATCCAGGGCAATTTGGCAGATTGGATCCAAAATTAGCTTAGTGGTAGGAGGCAGAAGGTGATGGTCGAGGGTTGTTTTTGTGAGTGGAAGCCTGTGACCAATGGTGTACTACAGGGATCGGTGCTGGGACCCTTGCTGTTTGTAGTGTACATTAATGATTTAGACTTGAATATAGGAGGTATGATGAGTAAGTTCGCAGACTACCTGAAAATTGGTGGTGTCGTAAATAGTGAGGAGGAAAGCCTTAGATTTCAGGACGATATAGATGGACTGGTAAGATGGGCGGAGCAGTGGCAAATGGAACTTAATCCTGAGAAGTGTGAGGTGATGCATTTTGGGAGGACTAACAAGGCAAGAGAATATACAATGGTAGGACCCTAGGAATTACAGAGAGTCAGAGGGATCTTGGTGTACTTGTCCATAGATCACTGAAGGCAGCAGCACAGGTAGATAAGGTGGTTAGGAAGGCATATGGGATACTTGCCTTTATTAGCCAAGGCATAGAGAGCAGGGAGGTTATGATGGAGCTGTATAAAGCGCTAGTTAGGTCACAGCTGGAGTACTGTGTACAGTTCTGGGCACCACACTATAGGAAGAATGTGATTGCACTGGAGAGGGTGCAGAGAAGATTCACCAGGATGTTGCCTGGGCTGGAGCATTTCAGCTATGAAGAGAGACTGAAAAGGCTAGGGTGGTTTTCCTTAGAGCAGAGAAGACTGAGGGGGGACATGATTGAGGTATACAAAATTATGAGGGGCATTGATAGTTTAGATAGGAAGAAACTTTTTCCCTTAGCGGAGGTGTCAATAACGAGGGGGCATAGATTTAAGTGAAGGGGCAGGAGGTTTAGAGGGGATTTGAGGAAACATTTTTTCACTCAGGGTGGTTGAAATCTGGAACGCACTGCTTGAAGGCAGGAACCCTCACAACATTTAATAAGTATTTAGATGAGCACTTGAAACGCTGCAGCATACAAGGCTATGGGCCAGGTGCTGGAAAATGGGATTAGAATAGTTTGGTGCTTGATGGCCGGCACAGACATGATGGGCCGAAAGGCCTGTTTCTGTGCTGTATAACTCTGACTGTATTGGAAAAAAACTAGCCATGCACAACAATAAAATTTTAAAGGGAATATTGATTCTGACTTGTCCTGTTGGAGCTGCATGTTAATGATTGGGCTTGCTTTTATTCTGGCTTTAACATTTCTTCCAATTAGCCAAGCTGATCACAATGGTTGCTATCCTCCATAAATTGTTGCTAATGTTTCTAAGATGCTGAAGTCCATCGTTTTCATTGTCTTGGGTCGAACCAGACTGTTCACAACCTCGGTGTCATATTTGACCCCTACATGAGCTTCTGACCACATATATCCGCACTGTCACTAAGGCTGCTGATTTCCACCTCTGCAAAATCACCCAACTCTGCTCCTGCCTCAGCTCATCTGCTGAAACCTTCATCTATGCCTTGATTTGACTATTCCACTGCACTCCTGGCTGGTCACCCATATGCTATTCTTTCTAAACTTGAGGTCATCCAAAACTCTGCTGTCCATGTCCTTACTCGCACCAAATCCTGTTCAA